>NC_092257.1:3134887-3479887 GCF_036320965.1 Panulirus ornatus
AATCCAGCGATGCTCAGAATACAGCCCCAACCTCCCAATTAGGTCGTCATCTGTGCCAGCGAATTACGATGGCGCTTCGGGGAATAATACGTCACACACAGCATTACCCAATAGGGGAGCTCTACATAATTATACGTCACAGATGCCAATCACCAATAAGGGCGCACCAGGTAATGACATGGTGTAGCGCAGCAGCCAATAATGGTGCTTCCAGCGATATTACATCACAGACAGAAGTAGCCAATAACAGCACTCGAGACGAAATCACGTCACGAACAGAAGTAGCCAATAATAGCACTCGAGATGATGTTACGTCAGGGATTACAGCAGCCAATAATGGCAGGCAGCTGCAGCCAGTCATTGGCTCCCCTGGCGATGTTACGTCACAGACAACAGTATCCAGTAGTGGTTCTTTAGACGACATTACATCATAGACAGCAGCAGCCAATAATGATTCTCCAAACAATAACACGTCACAGTCAGCAGTAGCCAGTAAGGGCTCTCCATGCGATGTTACCTCCCAGACAACCATACAATCATTGGTCCTCTAAGGTGATGTTAAATTATATGAAACAAGTAGCCATTAAGAGCCCTTCAAGTTATGTTACATTACATAGAGCAGCAGCCAATAATGGCTCTCCAAGAGATGTTACGTAACAGCCAACAGTGGCCAATCATTGGTCCTCTAGTCCACCAGGAGCTGATGCGAAACACACAGCTAAATTCAACAAAGGGAAAGATTCACTCCTGCATAAAGCAGTAAAGAATATATATCTTAAGTAAAGTGGTAGTCGAAGAGATTGTTTTGAGATGACACAAACTCAAGAAAATGACAATTTTGGCAATTGTTTTCGTTGTTTTGACACACGAACGCACGCAGACGTGTTTTTGTTTTGGGTCGAGTGGAGTGGACAGCAAAAGGTCATGTATTTTGTTTTCTTTCTTTCTTTCCTTCGTCTTTGTGGACTCACACACAACACACACACACGTCTCCAATCCAGCTACGGCCAAATGTGGTCATGTCTTACTGATTTAGCTTTTACTTTCTGACTTTTGTAGGAGACAAAGACGAATCTTGCTTATATTTTTTTTTCTCTCTCTCTCTCTCTCTCTCTCTCTCTCTCTCTCTCTCTCTCTCTCTCTCTCTCTCTCTCTCTCATATCACCAACCCGTTACATTAAAACAGGACACCACTGCTTCCGCTCTCCGCTGGTCCTCCGGTTTTGAATTACAGCTAACTAAATACAAGAATTTTAAGATATTCCTATGGTAACTAAATGGCCAGGAACTACGAGTTGGCCATAAATTCTGGGCTGGCTATTAGAGGCCAGAATCTTGCAGTACACGTCAAACACATAACGTGGAATTTCCTTTTAACTCTGTTCATATGCGAATGAAAATAGGAGACACAAAGCAAAAGAGAACTGAAGTGAACAAGGATATCTGTGGCTGACGATGTCTATCGACTGAAGGACCTTATCTATCACCCAAGTGTTAACCTTTCATGCATCTAATTCAAGATAATGTTCTATATTGATGGAGGGGAAAATCTGCACTTTTCTTTTACAGTTTCCGAGAAACTTCAATCACCAGAGTTTTATTTTTACTATCAAAGACGTCTCATTAAACGTCTAGCTTTCGTTTAAAAATGTCGGAGGTTTTGATGAGGTCTTTGAGAACAACAATAAAGCTCAGACCATCTTGACTTTGACGGGAAGAACAAAAGATATCCACAAATGTCGTATCAAATGTCACATAACTGGATCCGATTCGAAGTTATGCGACTTTGGCAACTCAAATGCCAGAAATACTCTTTCCAAGAGCAGGAAATCCTTTTCCAGGAGAGGATCATGGCACAGGTGAATGAGACGAGTGAAAGTGTTGAAGACAGAAGGAGACACGTAATCTGATCTCTACGTTCAGTAAAATTGCTTTTGGTTTATTACAAGATCCTGGAATCGTAAGGATGCTGAGCTGGTGTGGGCAATGTGTAGGGTCCTGCAGGATCAGGTCCTGGCAAGGGTGGCAGAGGAGGAGGCACTGTAGCAAAGGACTGGAGGTCGGTGGTAACGCTGGTTTCCAAGGGGGGTTCGAACCCTGGATGGCACCAATACTCGACCTGTGGCGCAATTCTTGGTCCCCCCTCGCCTCACTGCCCAAATTGACCAACACCCACACGAGGCGTCCTTCATCTCCCCGCGTATAGAAAATGGAAGGGGGGGAGGAGGGGAAAGGAAAATGAGAGGCCTTCCCAAAATAGGAAACAGAAAGGACCCGCTCTTCGATATAGATGTGGCTCATCACCGAATATTGGAGGGAATATCCATACACTTTCATTTTTACGGTGTGTGTGTGTGTGTGTGTGTGTGTGTGTGTGTGTGTGTGTGTGTGTGTGTGTGTTTTGCCAGAGGCCAAAAGAACAACTTTTTGAACTTTATATGAAAAAAGAATTAAGGTTTCGAATCATTCATTCTGTTACCATTTCAGGATGAGCTAAGTAAGGGTCAGCAGAACACATACTTTGAAAATGTCAGTGGTTTTGGCTCTTGTGTGAACTGTTTTATATATATATATATATATATATATATATATATATATATATATATATATATATATATATATATATTCTGCTGGTGGCATTGTATAACTTTTGTTGTACGTGACGGTTTTACTTGAGGAGGACAAAAATAAAAAAAAATGCGAGGAGGGTACCCAACCCTCACAGGTGCAACTCATAGAAAAAAAAAAAGAGACTCAAAAACTTTTCACCGACTCACATGTCTATGAAATCAACATTCACAGGGCTTTTCTCCCCGAAATACACACAGGGCTTTTCTCACACCCACACCCACACACACACTCACACACACAGACACAGACACAGACACACACACACACCCACACCCACATACATACACAGACACAGACACACACACACACACCCACACCACACACACACACACACACACACACACACACACCTGCCTGTGCTATACAGCAGAGTGAGGCTATACACAGCTGGCCATCATCATCTATCTTACGAGGGTCACCAGGTTGTCATGGCTCCTGATCACAAGAGGCTCTCCCCCCCCCAGACCTGCTGCTAATAACAACACCATCATAGATTTTCAGGCGAAGCCACCCCCTCCCTTGCCCCCCACCCCCACGTCACCACCAACACCCACACTCATCAACTCTCCCCCCCACTCTCTCTCTCTCTCTCTCTCTCTCTCTCTCTCTCTCTCTCTCTCTCTCTCTCTCTCTCTCTCTCTCTCTCTCCCGTTTCTGTGATGGGGTGGGGGATGGGGGGGATCAGAATATATCTTTCACAGGATGAACTCCCAGCGTATAGTCCATGATGGGCGGAGGCTGCGCAGAGAGAGAGAGAGAGAGAGAGAGAGAGAGAGAGAGAGAGAGTGCACACAAGGACAGCACATTTCATCCCTCACGTAATACTGTACCAGCTCACCTGGCTGGTTGGTGGTGGTGGTGGTGAGGACGTGAAGTGATGATACACATCTTTCTATTTAGCAGCCGACTTGGAAGGGGCAGAAATATGACCTCATCATGGCAGCCTCGGGCGAATAGAGACCAGAAAAAGAATGACATCATAGTTTCTCAGGTGTTTGTAGACCTAACTCTTAAAGATGGAGATATTTTAGGGAAAGAGGGATGAAAAAGGGAAAGCGTTCCACAAATTTCTCTGTGCGTCAACAGAAGATATCACAAAGGTCTATCCTCGTAATATTGATTTCCAACGCAAACTATGGGAAGCAGTAATCAGGAGCGTGCCATAGGTCAAAGACAAGAAACTCACACACAGCTCACGAGATCTATGACTAAGAGTGACACCTGTGGATCAAGACGAAGAGCAGCAACATAACAGAGAACTGCGTAGGATGGCTGAAGAGAAGTGACAGCAACACGACAGAGAACTGCGTAGGATGGCTGAAGAGAAGTGACAGCAAGAGAGTGAGTAACGTGGACAGCTCCTGAGCCCATCCTGGTTGATGGATGGCGGAGGAAGAACCGTGCCAGACACGAGAGCAGGACTTTATATGGGGGGCGAGTTAATCCCCCGTACATACGGAACAGCTAGCTGTTCACGAGGGACTCCACAGTGGCACCCAAACATCCCCAGACATTGGGAAGCAGATCCTTAATTCACTGACTGATGGTATGTTGCTGGAGACGAGAGGATGTGGTCCTGCACCACATGTTTATGGTCATCCAGGGGTAGAACTGCAGTGGTCTGAAATCTAACAGTGTGAAGCGAGTGGGATTTAGAAAGACATGTGAGTAGATAGCGTAGTAGATAGGGGACTTCAGCAAGGGCCAGGTAGATGAAGGTAGTGTAGATACGATACTTCAGCAAGGGCCAGGTAAGTGAGGGCAGTGTAGATAGAGGATATCATCAAGGCTCAGGTGAGTGAAGGCAGCGGAGACGTGAGAATCTATTAAGAGCCAGGCAGGTGAAGGCAAGGTTTCCAGTGCCTTAAATGCCTCCTTCACCTGGCCGCCGTCAACAGCAGCCAGAGACTAATTAAGAGATTAGATGAATTCATTCTTAGACGTCCGGTAGCCCGGCATCACCTTATTACCTGTAGAATTTCAATCTGCATTTTTCAAACGTAGAGCCAATGACGCGAACCCAAGCCTCTCTCTCTCTCTCTCTCTCTCTCTCTCTCTCTCTCTCTCTCTCTCTCTCTCTCTCTCTCTCTGAGTTAAGGCCAAACCACCTCGCTCGGACCTTGGGTCTGTGTGGTCAATCTATGTAACTCTCTGCACAGGTTTCCGGTCTTACCAACGCTGGGCTTCGAGCACAATGAAACAGCTTCTGAGAGACAAGTCTGAACCCTTGGAGCAACGTGAAATCAACACAATTTGTTGTCTTACTGCACGAAAGGTTTCTAGTCTCCATTGTGGCTGGACAGGCAGATAAAAGGAAGATGTTGGACGAATCACGAAAAGTGAAAAGCCTAATTTCGACGTGGGGTTCGAAGGTGAACCCAGAGAGTTTAATTTCGACTCAGGGGTCGAAGCTGAACCGAAACTGCGTCGTCGAAAGGTACCGAGTACCCAAACAGTCGAAATAGGAACCCAAAAGCCATTTTATTTTCTCCAGTACGTGCGCCAGATGGGAACGAGGCAGGATTGCCTAATTGTTTAACAAACTTGGTAGTCCTGGAAAACAAAATTGATGGAAATTATTGAAGTTCGTTAGCATAAATTGCACAGAATATTATGAGCATTTTCCAGAGGAAGGTCAACACACAACATCGGAAAGAGGTTGAAAGATATCAATCCCTTGAGTACGAGGATTTAACCCTTTGAGTACGAAGACTTAACCCTTTGAGTACGAAGACTTAACCCTTTGAGTACGAAGACTTAACCCCATCATGAACACACTGCAATGTCTATCCTTTTTCTTTACAAAATCGTATGTGAATATCTTAGACAATTTTGCAAGGTGGTTGAAATAAGATCAATATATCTAAGAAAAAAGTATGGTACTTTTTTGGGCAAAAGTTTGAATAGTTTGAACAAGTTAAAGAGCCGGGGTGTTAAAAGGGTTTAAAACCAACCAACAAACATGAGAGACGTCATACATTAGTCCCATGAATGAGAGAGAGAGAGAGAGAGAGAGAGAGAGAGAGAGAGAGAGAGAGAGAGAGAGAGAGAGAGAGAGAGAGAGAGAGAGAGTCATGGCTTCACGTTTTTCCATGGCCTCTTGTAGATATTTACACACACACACACACACACACACACACACACACACTTCAGACCCTTCCATCAGGATAGATTACCGATCCGGTCTGGTCCGTAATATGAGAGACACACACGATTGAAATCCAATAAACAGGATCCAACCGTCTTCCCCGGCCTGTGAGATTGGCTCCGGAATCGGGTTATAAACGTATGTATCCTTTTCGTAAGTCAGCTCTCCCAGGCAGGAGAGGGCCTTCCGCACGTTCCTTGTACAGGTGTGACGGTGGAAAAATGGACCGATCCATTGTCCCTTCAGGTCAGTGTAAGAAACTGGTAGGGCTGGGCTGTTGTATTGTTGTCTTCATCAGGTGGGAAAAGATATGGAAACTTTTGGATTTGCCTAAATTCTTAGGGTAAGAACTGATGCTCTCTCTCTCTCTCTCTCTCTCTCTCTCTCTCTCTCTCTCTCTCTCTCTCTCTCTCTCTCTCTCTCTCTCTCTCTCTCTCTCTCTCATGGGGTGTCACCAGGCGAGGGGTTGCGCCTCACTCACCCACCCCTCCTCATCATCTTGACCCAGAGAACGTACGAATGTGGATGATTCCCCTTGAGGATTTCCGCCATACTGACACCGCATCCCTAACATCACTGGCAAGCTTCTCTTTCTTCCTCCTCCTCCTTCTTCTTATCCTTCTCATCTTACTCCATTTCTTCTTCTTCGTTTTCTTGGACACACTTCCATGTTTTAACGTTGAGGTCTTGTTTTGACTTTTACAGTCAACCCACAAACTGTTTATTTGACGGAAAAAGATACATTTCCAGAAATATGCCATAAACCCTGAGTTGGGCCAGTGGAGTGAGGTGATGATGACTACAACATAAGGGCAGCATTGATGTAGTGCACATGTTTCTCAACGTTAACAGTGGTGTCGAAAGTGTAGTGAAGATGAGGGTGTAGTGAAGATGAGAGTGTAGTAAAGATGAGGGTGTAGTGAAGATGAGGACTGTAGTGAAGATGAGAGTGTAGTGCAGATGAGGGTGTAGTGAAGATGAGGACTGTAGTGAAGATGAGGACTGTAGTGAAGATAACACCCTTTGACCACGAGTCTCGAATATTTACCTAAGCTTTAGGCTCAACTCTGGCAGCAAGCGTCGTAAAGCTTAGCACACACACACACACACACACACACACACACACACACACACACACACACACACACCCACACTCATCACTTCGCAAGCTAACCTGATGGTGCTGAGGAAATAACTTAATGGTGCTTTAACGCGTTGGCTAGACTCTCCAGGGCTTGGAAATTTGCTGGGAGTAGAGCAGAGGATTGTGTATGCATAGGAATGGCTTCATTTAGAGTGAGGAAGTTGATGGGATAAACTGCCTTGAACACTATCGTCTAGAGTTCTCTCCTTGTGTGTTGCTACAACCACTGCTGATACTACTACTACTCTACTACTACTACTACTACTACTACTACTACTATTCTCTTCGCCATTTTGTCACCTTGAGTGTTGAATGTTTTTTTCATAGCCTGGCTTAACATAGCCTAGCTTAACCTAACCTAGACTATAACCAGCCAACTCTGCGGTGGTCTTGCAACTGATCGACTCAAACATCCAGTCTTGTACAAAGTCTCTCTCTCTCTCTCTCTCTCTCTCTCTCTCTCTCTCTCTCTCTCTCTCTCTCTCTCTCTCTCTCTCCCCTCCTGTAATATGACCCTATTTGCTGACACACACACACACACACACACACACACACACACACACACCACATCACCTCAGCCATTCATCGAATAAAAAAAACGATTCATATATAACCTCGAACAGATACCACTTCAGAAAATAAAGAGAAATTTGCGTATCTGAATATTCTCTCATTTTTTCCTCCAGGACCCTTGAGATTTATCAGCCCAGTAGCGAAATGGTCCACCAAGAACAAAACTCCACCTTTAATTCTTTTAGTACCAACATGTCCCAAAGCTGTTAGGTTCGCCAACCACAGCTGTTGCTGAATGTGCCCCGTCAAACCACTTGACAAAGAGGGGAGGGGGGAGTAGCCTCTACCCCATCCCCCCTTTAACTTGGAAAGGGCTTTATGAAATGGATAGATTGACCGAGATTAACTGACAGAGTCGAACGGAATCGTATCAATAACTGGGGAATCTGTAAAGTGATGGAGTGAGGATAGAGACAAGAGTTGTACCGAGTCTTCTGCTAAACTGTCGCTTTTCCAGTTCCTCTGGAATCCAGGTAAGACACCAGGAAAGTGACTAGAGTCATCGACGATCACTATTTATCGATGCAATTAACAACGTTGCTCAAGATACTGAAGAAAGAACACTATTAGAACACGAAACACTAGACTATATCCAAGGAGCGAGTGTGTTAGCGAATTTGGCAAAATATTCCAGTGACCGTGTTCCACGAGAAGAATAAATCTTAATGACAGAAGAATGTCTTGGTGAGGTGGTAGTACTCCTGCCTCAGTCATTGTCATGGGCAGCAGGAGGAGGAGGAGGAGGACCCGCTTCCTCCCTGGCAATTTGGGTCAATAAATATAACAGTGTGGCTGTGCAGTCTCCACCCCAGTAAGCCCCAGCAACACCAACCTCCCCCAGCAACACCTAACTCCCCAGCTCTCCCCAGTAACCCCCTACACCTTGCCCTAGTGATGCCAACACTCCTCTATAACATTATGATGAATACAATTGATCTTGTGACATTTTGAGTTGAGTGAGCTGTAGAGGTCGACACAGTGGGCGTCTGTAGGGAAGAGAAAGGATTTTTGGGTAGGTCTGGGACAGTCGTAGATATGGCCCTGTTGCACTGAGAGTGGGTGAGTGGCACCCTTTACCCTAGTAAGGGCGCCAACATAGACAAGGGGTTGATATATATATATATATATATATATATATATATATATATATATATATATATATATATATATGTGTGTGTGTGTGTGTGTGTGTGTGTCTGTGTGTGTGTGTGTGTGTGGGAGGGAACAACATGCTGCAGACTACCATCCGTATTAATGAGCCAATTAACAATAGTTACCCCAACCTCTTCTCGGTCCCTCCAGAAATAACTGTCCCCTGCTGTAATTTCCAGGGAAAATTTAGTGTTGGGAGAAAATGGGGAAACAAAATGTATATGTATGTATAATGGCCCTTGTAATTACGACCTTTTTTATTATTCTAAAGGAATAATTGACGGTTGGAGAACATTTGGAGAACAGTTTAATGTTATTTCTTATTTGTTCTGAAGGGCGTCGAAGAACAGGGAACACTAGAGTTATGGAATAGACTGATAGACACCAGAGGACGCTGAAAGAGAGTATGACACAGATAATAGATGGTGTAGTTGGTGGACCTGTGTAGAGTGTAGTGGTGGACCTGTGTAGAGTGTAGTGGTGGACCTGTGTAGAGTGTAGTGGTGGACCTGTGTAGAGTGTAGTGTTCCTCCTGGGTGTAGAAGGGAGGGTGTATTGTCGCTAGGGTGTAGAATGTGTGCTGTACCTTATGAGGGTAGAGAGGGAGGTGTGTGTGTGTGTGTGTGTGTGTGTGTGTGTGTGTGTGTGTGTGTGTGTTGTGGGAACCATATGTCTGTGGTGTGGGTGGTGAAATGTCCGCTTCGATAACAAATTACTCTTATGACTGCATAGATTAAACATGGAAATGTGTGTGTGTGTGTGTGTGTGTGTGTGTGTGTGTGTGTGTGTGTGTGTGTGTGTGCTTTCCAAAGTCTGTCTACTCATACAAGTTATCGTTTCATATTCATTCATCATCCTAGATACTTTGCTAATATCTAATAAAATATATCAACAATTTAAGTAAGCGTCATCGTAAATCATATTTTCTTTTAATTAATATCAGCAAATCAACAAAGTAATTAGCAGTCGTTACCTATTATTGCTGGCACTCGCGAATCCTTCATCGTCAACTCACCTGGGAAAGAAAAGGATTACATTAGTATAAATCAATGTAACTGGAGGATTGATTCGAGTAAAAGAATTACTTTAAGTTTCTTAATGAGGCGAACAAGAACACACACACACACACACACACACACACACACACACACAGGTAGTAGATGGTACGAATGACGGCAGCACAACGAATCAACACTGCAGTGGCTGTCAAGTTCCCCTTTCTTGGCCTAGGTTGCCTTCTCCTCCTCCTCCTCCTGCCTAACCCACATGTGACCCACACGATTCTGTTCTCAATGCTAATGAGCGGTAAGCGTTACGCGCTAGCCCCACCTCATTACAAAATGTCTTCGTTGCTATAGAAACGTCAGAAGATATGGCCACGTCAACTAAATCTCTTCCCCCGTGGTGCACAGGTAGGTGATTACACACTTCACCACCACATACCACCTCTACCACACACCACCACTACAACACACCACCACATACCACACACCACCACACACCACCACATACCACCACTACCACACACCACCACATACCACCTCTACCACACACCACCACACACCACCACTACAACACACCACCACATACCACCACTACCACACACCACCACTACCACACACCACCACATACCACCACTACCACACACCACCACATACCACCACTACCACACACCACCACATACCACCACTACCACACACCACCACATACCACACACCACCACACACCACCACACACCACCACATACCACCTCTACCACACACCACCACACAACACCACACACCACCTTTACCACATACCACCACACTAACAACCAACCACTCTGCCTCACGGATTAAACACCCAATTAATCGTTTCGGACAGAGAGCAATTAGTCACCTAGAGTCATTTACGCCCAAACACAAGTAATTCACTCTCATTCCCGTGTGGTTTATTGTGTAAACCTGATCATTGTGTTGTATCGGGAGTGATATAAACCCTAATGAGGCCTGCCTGCTCACATGAGGCCTGCCTGCTCACATGAACCCTGCTTGCTCACATGAGGCCTGCCTGCTCACATGAGGCCTGCCTGCTCACATGAACCCTGCTTGCTCACATGAGGCCTGTCTGCTCACATGAACCCTGCTTGCTCACATGAGGCCTGCCTGCTCACATGAGGCCTGCCTGCTCACATGAGGCCTGCCTGCTCACATGAACCCTGCTTGCTCACATGAGCCACATACATAGAACAAAGTAGTCGATATCATTTAATTGTTGGACGACGCAGCATGACGTTAACGACCCTGGCAGTTGGTCTGCCTAACGACCAAACCACCAACCAGCAAACCAAACACCCAAACTACTCAGAAACATGCGCTGTTGTGTATCAAAAAAAGTACGTTTTATCCAACTATTCGCTGTTGCTTCTGGCACCGATCATTTCCCCATATAGAAAACTTTTTTATATCTGTCTCTCATAACCAACTTATCGACATTTTCAAAAATCTATAATCTTCACTTTATTTGCCATCAAAGTACTTTTTTTTTTAGAACACTTCACATTTGAATATCTATTTTTGCATTGAATATGAAAAGCAGATGGTTATTTAGCCAGATTACATACCACACGTCAGACCTACAATTCATAAATATCTTCGACTATATATTTAAGAGAATCTGTTAAATCCAGGATAAAATATCCGACTTGGCAACTCCACCAAAGCTGGGCGGTTGCCAGGGAGGAAATATTTTAACCCGAATAATTCCGGGTTGTGGGATCAAAGGCAGGCAGGGTGAAGGTGGTGAGGGCAGGAGCTCCGACGGGGTTGCTCAAAGGTGCGCCCGATTGGTAATTTACACCTTCACTGCTGCTATGATTATGACCAACCTGACCTTTAATGGTGCCTAGATAGTGTCGCCTGCAAGTGACGTCACCACACTTACGTCAAAGGCATAGTTCCTGGGTCCTAGCTGGATGTATATACTATTTTGGTTGATGTTTTTCCTTAAGCTCAACTGGATGTTTCCCGAGCATCTGGTGGATATGTCCTAAACCCCACAGGGATATGACCGAGGTATATGGAAAGTATATACTTTTGACGAAGTATCGTCACCGGATCGTGGTTTGAGCACTTTTATTTCTCTCTCGGGAAGGTCATTTTTGAGACCAAAAATTGGTCTTGCAGACGATAACATCTGCGAAGCTGAAGGGGGTGTTGTTATGGCTTCCAGATCGGAAGCAAGACTTCGCCAAAAACGTAGTGGCCTGGATGTGTGAAGTGAGAGGCTATGGCCAAAAGACCCTGGAGATCTGGGAGGGCGAAGCACTTGGCTACGGCTGGTGACAACTGTCTGGAAAGCTGTTTCCAGGACACTCTGGAAAGCCAGGGTAGCCAATAGGTATTGGGGGAGACATGGGGCATCGTCGTCAAAATTGTTTCAGTGCGGACGAGAGGAGAGAGAGAGAGAGAGAGAGAGAGAGAGAGAGAGAGAGAGAGAGAGAGAGAGAGAGAGAGAGATTCCATGTTGACCCTGAAGGTGGAGACATCTGGTGAGGGAGGAGGGAGAGAATCTCCTGAAGGTGCGGTGTGTCTGGCTCAGTGATGGAGATTTATTCTTTTTTGAGGGTGAGTTCGGGAGAGGAAGGCAGACCACCTCCCTCCTGGGTTGCTGAGCTCAGCACTCTCCCTCAGGTCTTGGTCCTCACAGTCATCTGAAGTCAGTACCCAGCCACAGACCCCCCTGCCATCCCTCCTAAACCAGACTACTGAAGGCGGATACCCTCCGTCAGGGAAAACAAGGCTCTTGTCAGCCGTGTGCAGCTGGGACAAGGGCGGGACCTGGGGAACCAAACGAGAAAAGGAGCAAAATTTTCCTGTGAAAAATCTTTTTTTTTTCCCAACCTTCAGAGTCGCGTTGATTGCGGGAGAGAGTGAGCGAGCGGCCGACGTGAATATTGAGGCGGGGAGGAGAGAGTATCGTGAAGGTGTGAGTGAAGAGGGCGTGAGGCGAGAACCATCTCTCTTGAACATTCTCTATCATCATAAGACCTCTTACATTCATGCATGCTGTGTGTGTGTGTGTGTGTGTGTGTGTGTGTGTGTGTGTGTGTGTGTTTGCGCGCGCACGCTTGGGGATATATATATATCTAACAGAAACTCTTCTGTATTTATCATTATCGACATTTTCCATCTATGGACGAAAAAAATAAAAAAAAAGATGCTCAGAGAATCCAATAGACTCAAGCCAGGAGTGGAACCCTGCCTGAATTTGTAGGGTTGACATCCTTTCAAAAACAACAAAGTGAATTTCGTCAGAATCAACATATCGAAGACCATGACGGATCACTCTGGTCCTTCACACACAAGAGACACAGATCCCATACTCATGGAATATGTCAATTTACATCCTTGAAGTAAGTCATTCGCGAAATTCTAACTTATATCCGAATGGTGGCTCTGTGTACACAGCGTCTTATACAAACAGACAGGTAGGAAAGTATGTCAATATGATGGGGAAGGGGCTATCGCCAGGTCTCAATTATTGGACAAATACAAGGTTTGGAATTTTCTCTTCCGGTATTGACGGAGTTAAGGAAGCGCTGATATCTGCCGGGTGTTCTCCAGGCAGTGTGAGCGAGCTGTTCAGGCCTGTGGATGGGGAGGAGGATAGGCTGAGGAGGGCTGGGTGGACACAGGGAATAGGGCCTGTGGGATAGCTTAGGTAAGGGGGAGAGATGAGGAAGATAAGATGGCTGCAAGGGATAGGTTCGACTGGGAGGAAAAAACTACTCATTGTTGAAGCTGTCAGAGTGGGCCTGTGGACTCGGCAAACAGTGGAATCATTTCGTTCCTTCATTTCAACAGAAGCTGATGCCTTGCTAGAGGTCGGCTCGGGTAATCATGGCTGGAAGTTTACGGTGGGAATGGAAGGCCCGTTTTGAAATGCAGTAGGTGGATGACCTGGTGACATGTGTTATCACTGGTGCAGGTGTGTAGGGAGGGGCATATCTGGTGATGTTTTATCGCTGCTGCAGGTGTGTGAGGGGCTGTAGACCTGGTGATGTGCTCTTGTTGTTGCTGAGGTCTAAAAGGGGCGGAAGAGCTGATCAATATGCCTTGTGATGTGAGAGCTGGTGCATCGAGAACCAACGGGTCTGGTCAACATAGTGTAGACCAAACACCTGTTCATTTCCAACCAGGAGATCTACCGACACATTCTCCTGCCAGTACAGGTGTCACGAACGTCGTGAGTACACAGGCAACAAGTGTCATGACAGGTGAAGCCGTTCTAGTAGTAAGAGCAGCTGTACAAATGCACACTTCCTCTCAGGCCTGTGTGGGTTGGAGACACTCCCCAGAGACAACTCCCCAAGCTCGGTTATTGGAACTCTGAAGCACTCGAGACAGATGATCAAACACTAAAGTCTTCTGAAATCATTTGTAAATAACTGGAAGGAAAACTCAAACACTAGAAAAGATGTCGTCACGCGAACACCAGTATTTCCGAGTCTTGGAAAACAAGAATGCCACTCAGAAGACAAATACGAGGCGAAAGACTGTGTTTCATGAAATACTTCTCGTTCCTGCCAGGCATCGAGCAGTGTTGCCACAGGCTGATGCCTTAACATCCATCATAACAAGCAGGATCCAATATGAGGACAAGATTCTTCCGGGATGGTAACACAGAGTAAAACGTTACCTATAATAATATGAGTAAAAAAAACAAACGAGAAAAACTGAAAGCGAGAACGAGAAATTATTTTCCTGACCAAGACTTCGTCGCAGCTAAGTTGAAAAGAATGAAAATCCTACCTCATACACTTTCCAGATCTCCCGTCTATCTTCCTCCTACAGTGAATAAAGCAGAGAAATGGTATTCGAACCCCTTTTCTCTTCGCTTCGGAGTGGTCGGGAAAGCTATTGAGACGTGCTGGAATTCCAGATAAGATACACTGGACACCTGACTACATAGCCTGGAAATGGATCTGCTGGTCAATTGGCTTCCAGTTACAAGGGAACAGACCGCTTGCTGAGACACGCTGAATCCAGAGATGGTGTGTGTGGGTTTCAGGAAGGGGAGAGCCAGGCTTCTGGAAGGGGATGTGGGTTTCAGGAAGGGGAGAGCCAGGCTTCAGGAAGGGTATGTAGGTTTCAGTGGGGGCACAGCTTGGTATCAGGAAAGGTAGGTGGGTTTCTGGGAGCTGAGCCAAGTGCGCTTCAGGGGAGCCAGCCAGGCTTCAGGAAAAACAACTACATATTCAATGACGTCATGAAAAGTCTTAACGATAAATTAAGGAAAATTTTTAACCATCTTCCAAACTCTGCAAAGAGGTCGGTACGAGCGAATGCTAATTAGGTGAAGACATTTACATCGGCCAAACATATTGCCGGCCATTTCAGCTTTTTCGCTTTATTCTGACACGATTGTAATCAGACTTTCATCAGGTGAGGAATGCAATTAACATTTATCTCCCTAAGGTAATTTATGTCCGAAATCTAATTACCTTTAAATACATGAGAAGATTCTTATGAAGAAATGCAGAAAGCCTCATTTTCACATGGTACAAGACTGCTCAAAACGCGTACATCAAGTCGACACAGATAATACTGCAATTTTTTTTCTTTCCTTTTTTTCTCTCATAGTTTTTAGCGTGCCTGGAGGATCAGTGGCAATATCAACTTGGCTACGTAAAACATTCGAAATGTTGTCGAAAGCCATATGACCCGATTGTGATGAGTCAAATTCTGATTTTGTGAATTAAAACAGTTATAATATATATATATATATATATATATCAAGTTGTGGGACTGGAAAATCATTTCATCTATAGATTTTGAAACGAGATCAACAAAGATGGAGTACAGATATGAAATTATTAATTCAAGAGAAGACTATAGTACTGGTCAGAGAAACTGCTATAGTCTCCTTCCAAAACCTAACTCTCAACGTTAAAGGAAATCACGTACATCTTAAAGCAATTTTTCACAACTTTGGTCTGCATACGTCGGGTCGTAGCCTTTACATATGGGGTATATCTGTAAACCCATTGAGATATCTTTTCAAAATGTGTCCCATGAATATTGATGAGATGGGATGGGGGTGGGGGCATCACGCACACCAATTTCCTTTGTGGGAAGGGGGGAAAAAAATGTAGATTTTCCCAATACCATTTTCGAGCAACGGGGTAGCATCCGCCCCTTATACAACGCCTGGTACGAGATCCCACAAGATCTCTGGAATGTTATTCGGAAACGTATATATGAAACGAGGAGTGTTCGCTTCTGTATATAAGACCAGGAAAATTAGGAGACTGAATAAGATATGAGGAGAATCATGAGAGTAAAACATAACACCATGTATTTGACAGGGTCACAAGTGGGGGAAACTCATTAATGCTGTGTGAACAGGAAAATCATGAGATTGTACAATAGGCAGAGGAAAATGAACCAAAACAGGACAACTGATGCTGGATCTGTAAAAATAAATATCTACACATACGTTCACAGTTTGAGGAGTTATACAAGACCTTCCTAAAGCATTATGGTTCATCATCGCAAATAGGACTGTCCTTTAGAATATTACTGTAGTAAATCATACTATATATACGAGTGATACTTATCATACATCATGCATGGTTATACACGGCATTCACTATAGCGACAGGATGATTACGTCTGGTAATAATGGTATGGCAATGGTTGTTAAGTACTACCAAACAACCAATACCCATCACCGTCAGCGCTCCTCCCTGACATATAATCACCCATTCATCAATTTCCCTCATTTATCTTCCCCCATAATTCGCCACACCCGGGCTCACCCATCTGTTCAAGGTTAATGGCGCTATGCAAATGAGATGATGTTGCAATATGGGGACCTTTTCTATCTACAGTATAGATCAAAACTGTCCATAAAGTATATGGGATACAGTGTTTGATTTCGTAAGATATGTGTTAATTACTCTGTGTTAATGAGGTATTCGCGTCCTAATGACTGCTAATGATATGAAAAATAAACATTCACTGCCTTATTTACATTAATTTATGCTAATATGTAAATAGAGAATTGAAGAAGGTCCAGAAGGTTTGGATAAAAATTGATCCTTGTTTTCTCCGAGCAGGTTAACGAGTTGGGGGTAATGAGTGGAAACATTCCTCACTGGGATCATTAATTAGATTTAATTAGTCGTACCGAGAGAGAGAGAGAGAGAGAGAGAGATAGAGAGAGAGAGAGAGAGAGAGAGAGAGAGAGAGAGAGAGAGAGAGGAATATTCAGTCAGTCATGCTGGGAATTAAGAGGAAAGCGAGATGAGAAAATGTTATGCTCGAGTTATCCAGAGCCCACTTGGAAATCTGTTCTCTTGGAAATGGCAAAGGTAAGCATGGGTAAGGCAAGGTATGGGTAAGGCTAGGTATGGGTAAGTTAATGTTATGGGTAAGGCAAGGTATGGGTAAGGTAAAGTCTGGGTAAGGCAAGGTATGGGTAAGGTAAAGTTTGGGTAAGGCAAGTTATGGGTAAGGTAACATATGGGTAAGGCAAGGTATGGGTAAGATAAGGAAGGGAGATGAGATAAGGCAAATAAGGAGTATGGATAAGGCAAAATGGAGAAATGGATAGAGGTAAATCTGGGAAAATTGTGTGAGGTAAGGCAGGCAAATAGGTAAGGCAGGCAAATAGGCAAGGCAGGCAAATAGGTAAGGCAGGGAAATAGGTAAGGCAGGACGGGGGAATTAATAAGACTTAGGGAAACCCCGATTGCGCTCAGAATATTCCAAGAAATTATTGTTGGCAGGAAAGTCAATATAGGTCCACAAATTACGTTAGAGACCAGGAAATGTGCTGCCTCCTGACGCAGTGGGGGGACGACGACGCGGGCGTGGGCGTGGGCGTGGACGTGAGTGTGGGCGTGGGTGCGGTCATGGGTGAAGGGACACTCATCAAGGCAGTGACGGGTGAAGCCATATGGGAAGCTAAGAGAGGCCTCTCTCTCTCTCTCTCTCTCTCTCTCTCTCTCTCTCTCTCTCTCTCTCTCTCTCTCTCTCACACACACACACACACACACACACACACACACAACAGCCGCATGTTCGGTATACAGTCGTTCGGCTTCCGTCTTCTATATGATTCACACTCTGCGATAGGGGGGAGACTTAGCAGAAAAGAAACACACATTAAGTTCAATTATTCAGCCTTAAGTGTCCTGATACTTTTATAATCGCATTCATAAAAGATGCTCCAGAATAAGAGGCTTCTTGACTCAGGGAGTTCTTGATATTCTGTCACACACACACACACACCCACACACACACACACACACATACAAACACACACACACACACACACACACACACGCGCGCGCGTAGGGTACAGCACTGGAATGAAGACGCATAGAGAAGAGAGAGAGAGAGAGAGAGAGAGAGAGAGAGAGAGAGAGAGAGAGAGAGAGAGAGAGAGAGAGAGAACATTCGGATCTTGCATTAAGATCTTTTATTTCTCGTGGGACAAACTTAATTTCTAATATCATTTTGGCCAGCATTCACAGAGGAGTATGGAACGCAGTCACTCCTCACATAGTGAACGTAAAGACGGGTACACCAGAGACGGTGTTTTGACCTTGCGTTATCATGTTACATCCTCACATATCAGATCGAAACCCCTGATACAGCACCAGGTTGTAAGTCATGAGGTAAGGCTGTGGTGGCTTGTCCATCTGTCGGGCTAAACAATTCGCTTGTTAATGGTTGTAAAAGAGGTGGTTCTGTCCTCGCCATCTGAGCTATGGAACACAGAAACATCCATTACACAGTGAAGTCGACACAGCTTTTGGAACCACACGTAACGTGTGATCCAATGACCTCCCTCACGATCTCAGAACTGCCTCTCTTGTTGTTGTTATCATCTCGTGGCCTTAGCCCTGCCTCTGGTATCTTCTTTCCCCTCCCCTTCTCACTGACCTGACCCCTCTCATTCCCCTCCTGACAATATCTGTCGAAATCTTCGGAAAAACGACAACTTTATCGAACAGTCCTCACACACTGAAGGTTCTACAAAGAATATATCCAATTCCCCTCAGTTTCACGGCTTCCTGTGTTTACTGTATTGCACAGAGCCATCCACACAGTTTGCTTTATTTACATCTTGTTTGGTACGACATATCCAACTGTTTGCGGACATCAAAGGGTTTGGTCAGACTTTGAGGAGAGGTATGTAATACATGTTATATTCGCCAACGTGATCATACTTCATAATGCAAATTGGTTTGAACCTGGGACGAGCCTAACTGGCAGGTCTGTAATTGGCCAGGATTGAATATGAGTCGAGAGTCTGTGAGGAATTAGCCAGCTCACGAAGAAACAACCGAGTCTCAGTTATACAAGTGGCACACACACACTGTAGTAATGAACCTCCCCACGCAACTAAAACCTACTCAAACATTTGAGAGAAATAGAAATGATGGAGTAAATCCACTTGGTAAGAATTTTGATTTTATAACAATTCAGAGACTTGCGAGTCGATGTAACCATCTTCTTTAATCACGTTTCTATGAGAAATACACGAAAAATTTGACGTAATGCATCATATAGCCATGTCGAATGTCGAAACCAAATCGTCTGTGCCTAACAATACAAAGTACACTCTCGTAGTTGTAGATGGTTGTTGTTTTCATAATCTGCCGCTAGAGGGAAGAGGGAGAGAGAGGCGTCAGGTCAGTGAGGCAAGAAGGATACCAGAAGCAGGAATCAAGAGCTGGGAGATAATAACAAGATGAGCAGTTCTAGAATCGTTGGGAGAGGAGGTCATTGGATTACACGTAGCGCTATACATAGTCGATTGTGTAATGGATAACTGCGTGTTTCATACTTCAGATGGCGAGGCCAGAATCACCTTGGGATCTACATCCGGAAACAAGTGAATTACCAGCTTGACAGAGGGTCGAAAAGCCATTGCATTACCCCATAATGCGACGCAGACATCGGTACGGCTGTACTGAAGCGTTCGGTTCGAAATCTGTGGATTTAGACAACGTAATAACACAAGCTGGAAAACCTCACTTCTTGGTTATTAGTCTTATTGTCCTCTACATGAGGGGCCTCAACCCTGTCTGCACTGTTATCCAAGACCTGTTGTACGCGAGTGGATAGCATTCAAATGCAAATTGGACAATAATCAATACTTTTATGTTCTTCAAGTCGAGTTGAGGAACTTTTAGTATCAAACCATAAAATATCACAATTAACTCAGATTATATAAATCATATAAATTGATAAAAAAAATATATAAGATCTGTCAATCGATGTCCTGGGCGACTTCCCGTCCGTTCTCTGTTGTGACGTCACAATTCGCCTAATGGTCGGAGGGGTAATTAGATCAATGGTAGTTAGTGCCGCGGGGGTGAAGGTGGAGGGGTAAGAGATGGATGGGTGACCAAATTAGGCAGGGGGGGAGGGGGGGCAAGGGTCGGGGAGAGAATGGGGTGATGGGGGAGTAACAAGGGGGAACTAAGGAAATATCATGACGGCAATTTAATGTTCAGGTTTAGGGGTTTTTTTCCTTCCCTCACACTCTCTGCCCGTCACCCGTCACAATCCGCGTGTCATCCGTCACCCTCCGCCCATCACCCTTCGCCCGTCACCCTCCACGTCACCCGTCCATCCGTAACCTTAGTTGCTGGGTTTTGAATAATAGAAATACAAGAGACATTTCATTGTTTGTTTACGTAACTGGCCTTCAACGAGTAAGGAAAGGTGACCTATGACCTGTCAAATGTGACCTCCATTTCTTAAGGTCAACCATCAAACACGACAGAACTCAGAATTTAATAACTGGAAGTGAAGCATAAAGAAAGGCAAGTGTACATCAATGTATGTAAATGTATATATGTAAATGTATATAAATGTATATATGTACATGCATGTATTAAGAACTATTGTTGTATCTTCCTCTGGGACTCAGGCACGTCTGAACAGGGCCATGACCCTACACAGCGCAGTACACCGTGACAGGCGTCCCGACCCTGGACAACACCCTATCCTTGAACAAGTCCAAGTCCCTTATCCTGGACAAAGTCCCCAGCCCAGGACAAAGTCCCCATCCCTGGACAAAGTCCCCAGCCCAGGACAAAGTCCCCAGCCCAGGACAAAGTCCCCAGCCCAGGACAAAGTCCCCATCTCTGGACAAAGATCCCATCCCTGGACAAAGTCCCCATCTCTGGACAAAGTCCCCATCTCTGGACAAAGTCCCCATCTCTGGACAAAGTCCCCATCCCTGGACAAAGTCCCCAGCCCAGGACAAAGTCCCCATCCCTGGACAAAGTCCCCATCCCTGGACAAAGTCCCCATCCCTGGACAAAGTCCCCAGCCCAGGACAAAGTCCCCATCCCTGGACAAAGTCCCCAGCCCAGGACAAAGTCCCCAGCCCAGGACAAAGTCCCCAGCCCAGGACAAAGTCCCCATCTCTGGACAAAGATCCCATCCCTGGACAAAGTCCCCATCTCTGGACAAAGTCCCCATCTCTGGACAAAGTCCCCATCTCTGGACAAAGTCCTCACCCTTGACCAGGTCCCAAGCACCTGTACACATGTACCTCGCCCTACCCAGGGTCGTACCACTGAACGTAAGGCCACTGTGGAGTGCCAGGGTTCGAGTCTCCGACCAAGTCTATGCCCGAGTTGGCTGGCTGGCCTCTGGTCACCGAGGGAGGCGAGGTGGCGGCCTCTGTCGTGTTATTCTCACCGCGGCCGCCACTCTGTCACATGAAATTGGCTAACTTCACCGAGGCTAGTTACCTCCACGACCCAGTGGACTCAAACTGTTCGCTGGACGCCAACGTCAGGGGAGAAGCAGACACGGTAATGGCCTGCCAAAAAGCAATATTTCCATCGGCGATCCCTTCCTGAAGAGCTAATTATGACTGGTCATTATGAGTTTCGAAGTGAAGGGGCCATTAGACGGAGGAGAATACAGAGTACATAATACTCTGCGAATATTCATGGGGGTCAGTTTTAAGTGATGCATTGACCCAGGTAATTGAAGAATGTTCCGAAGTTACTTGAAAACCTCGTAACATGATCATGTGGTTTATACCTTCATTGGCTGGATTGCTGACGAGCATCAACGAGGTTGTTAAGATGAGTTATGTGGAAAGCGTGTTGCCTTAACGAGGTGTGGGGATCTAACCGTAGTGGCTTGTACGACCGAAAGTGTTCGGTGGTGGTGTGATGATGCTAACACTGTTAGCATGAATAATGGGGCAAGTTTATTTCATATACTAATATATATATATATATATATATATATATATATATATATATATATATATATATATATATATATATATATATATATATCTTTCTTTCAAACTATTCGCCATTTCCCGCATTAGCGAGGTAGCGTTAAGAACAGAGGACTGGGCCTTTGAGGGAATACCCTCACCTGGCCCAATTCTCTGTTCCTTTTTTTGGAAAAAAAAAAAAAGTGTGTGTGTGTGTGTGTTTGTCCTCATATACTACGTCTCTCTCTCTCTCTCTCTCTCTCTCTCTCTCTCTCTCTCTCTCTCTCTCTCTCTCTCTCTCTCTCTCTCTCTCTTTCCATTTGTCTTTCCCGTCTCCTTTCTCATCTCTCTCTCTGCGCCTTCCTCATCTCTCTCAATCTAACCTTCCCTGGGAGCAAATAATTCATGAGATTCAAGGAACAGTTTGTTGGACCAAACGTATACATATTCCTCGATATGATAAGATATGATAAACACGACGGTGCGACGCTTAGGTACGACGGTGCGACGTTTGGGTACGACGGTGCGACGCTTGAGGACGACGGTACGACGCTTGAGGACGACGGTACGACGCTTGAGGACGACGGTACGACGCTTGAGGACGACGGTTCGACGCTTCAGGACGACGGTACGACGCTTGAGGACGACGGTACGACGCTTGAGGACGACGGTACGACGCTTGAGTACGACAGTACGACGCTTAGGCGTGATGGTCCGGCTTGTGACAAGACCCTTAAAGGTGAGATTAAACGATAAGCCACCATACCAGAGGGTCGTACCGTCGTGCTCAAGGATCGTACCGTCTTGCGCAAGGATCGTATAGTCGTGCCCAAGGGTCGTATCGTCGTGCGCAAGGGTCGTACCGTCGTGCGCAAGGGTCGTACCGTCGTGCGCAAGGGTCGTACCGTCGTGCGCAAGGGTCGTACCGTCGTGTTCAAGGATCGTACCGTCGTGCTCAAGGATCGTACCGTCGTGCGCAAGGATCGTACCGTCGTGTTCAAGGATCGTACAGCCGTGCTCAAGGGTCGTACCGTCGTGTTCAAGGATCGTACAGTCGTGCTCAAGGGTCGTACCGTCGTGCTCAGTAATCGTACCGTCGTGCTCAGGGATCGTACTGTCCTCTTCAAGGACGATATCTCTAAACACATTAGCACTAGGATGGCACCCGACCCGGCCCCCCGCCAACACCACGGCTGATATACGACAGCTTAGATAAGGAAGCTGGGCGTAAGGACCTTAAGCATGGCGCACATCTGACCTTTTGCAGCGTCCTCGTAGCGGGTCAAATGTCACAGGTTCAAAGATGTCGAACGTGTTGACTGGGTTGTTGGTCATAGTATTTCTCGTATATGTATTTCTCGTGTGAACTCCTGGCTTTATAGACTGTAGATATACGTATATGTACGGTTGTCTCTATATAAGAAAACGAAGCAACAGTAGCAGTGAGGTATTTTACATGAATTTATTGAAGCGAAAAATCACAAAGCAAGAAGGCCCAGTGTCAATATCCATTGGTGACTGTGGTACTTGTACATGGTGTGTGTGTGTGTGTGTGTGTGTGTGTGTGTGTGTGTGTGTGTGTGTGTGTAAAAGAAACGAAAGAATCCATTTCTAATCTTACTTTCTCAGTTTTATGACGACAGTGTGTTATGGGGACTGGTGAGGTAGGGAATGATAATAATCAATGCATGGTGAGGGACGCACTCCAGTGCATCACCCATACGGGTCAGACCTAGCTGTTCCCCCTCCCATCTCAGCCAGGGGTCAGGTGGTGGTGGTGGTGGTGGTGGTGGTGGTGATGGTGGTGGTGGTGGTGGTGGTGGTGATGGTGGTGGTGGTGGTGGTGGTGGGGAAGGGCACAACAGACGAGAGTTTACAAACAGTTTGCAAAGCAAGTTTGGATGATTCCCCAGCTGGAAGGGAAAGGGCTTCACATGGCGTCAGACCTTTCGGGAAAAAAACACAGATGTGGCGAGTTGATGGTGGTGGTGGGGTTATGTTGGTTCGTATGTGGCTATGTTGGTGACTATGTGGTTGATGAGTCATGTAGGTGATGGTGACTTGGGGGAGAAGAATATTATGTTGAAAGTGATCGTAGTAAAGCCTGATTGTGACACTAGTGTGAATGTCAGGATGAACATGTCTAAGAAAGTGATTAGAATAATGATAATGATAATCTGTCGGGATTAATTACTACAACACTAATTAAGGCAATTATAACAATACTGGCATGTGGCAACACACAGGTAAACACAGAAACCGAAATGAATGAACAAAAAACGCCAAAAATGTGAAAAATATAAAGATTCTAGAGACATTGCTTTCACGCATGGCTCCCCAAATCCAAATCCACTTTGACCGCGGGGTTCGAACCCTCGTCACAGCCAGGGTTACACAGGAACTCCTCCCGTGATAATATTAGGGTCAAAATTCTGGTGGGTGGAGACGAGCGGCGGTAAGGTCATATTGGGGTGATAGCCCCTGTGGCGTGGTGGTCAGGTCAGGAGAAAGGACGAGATGTAGAGGACACAGGGTTCGATCCCTTAGAGGCAGAGATCAGTACACAGTCATGTCAACATCACAGAGAAATGTCCTCTCATATAGGAGGCTGAGTCTCGTTTTCATTTAGAAATTTGTTAATTTCATAATCATGAATCATCAAGGAACTAACGAATGAAATTCGAACGTAGAATTTCCTCCCTAACAGATGAGACATTGTCGAATCTGTGAGAACATCTGATGGGGTGATGACCATCTCCAGGTCATGGACGAGCAGTCTCTATCCTCCCCAGGTCATGGATGACCCATCCCTATCATCTCCAGGTCCTGGTAACTCGTCCCTATCATCTCCAGGTCCTGGTAACTCGTCCCTATCATCTCCAGGTCCTGGTAACTCGTTCCTATCATCTCCAGGTCCTGGTAACTCGTCCCTATCATCTCCAGGTCCTGGTAACTCGTTCCTATCATCTCCAGGTCCTGGTAACTCGTCCCTATCATCTCCAGGTCCTGGTAACTCGTCCCTATCATCTCCAGGTCCTGGTAACTCGTCCCTATCATCTCCAGGTCCTGGTAACTGGTCCCTATCATCTCCAGGTCCTGGTAACTCGTCCCTGTCATCTCCAGGTCCTGGACGACCTGCCTCTATCCTCTCCAGGTCCTGGATGACCCTTGCCTATCATCTCCAGGTCTTGGTGTCGCGTCCCTATCATCTCTAGGTCATGAGCCCTCCGCCTCCAGCAGGTGTTTGAGGGATCATTAATCAAGTTATAATCACATGTTGTTGATCTCATGGTCCTCCCTTGCACGGATCACAGGGGGATTAATATTCATCACTCGCTCCCACGTGCGAGGCTCAGCCTTGCAAGGCTACAACAAACAGGCGCCTAATGATAACGGTTCATTAAAAATTAAAGGGAAATACGATCTATCGCTACGTTTAGCAGTGGTCGCTCGGGGCGCCTCACACAATGGTTATTCTGGGCAAGATTAGACACGCCTGGAACATATGGGGTCTCCACTAATGCGAATATATTGCACCTGTGGTTACAAACGAGAATGGAGAGTCGCCTTCGGCTGTGTATGTCACCTTGGCCTATATATCAAAAGAGTATCAGTAAACGGAAATCATTTATCACCTCACATAAACCAGGACCACTTCGAGATCATTCGTTTTCCTGTATAATAATGACCGTCTTGGAACGATAACGAGCAGCAATGAATCTGTCTTTACATCCCAATATTTCACTAACGCCCTCAAGGTTTGCGTCGCCATAGATAACACTGGAGAAGACTGTGACGTGTTGACTGACAAGATGCTTTGTATCTGTTATGGTGTCACTATGAAGCACAGGAAATATGATTTTTCCCCAAAGCTTGGTAGATATGCGGATTGTGTCCTGAGCAACAGATGGAGAGTCAGTTTTGAAGGTCATATGTTGATTCATTTAAATTAGGGTATCATAACCGTTCTTATTACGATTTAGTGATGTGCGACTCTTCTCAGAGAGGCAAGTGCGTGCTGGCGCAAGACAGAGTCACATTCCAGCCTGAGATAACGAGGCATGACACGTAAAAACGTGATCAGTAGACACCTTCTTCTTTGAGTGATGGTACGTACACACGGACAAGCATCATCTGGGAGCTTCCACGGCCACATACGGCGTTGCTCTAGATATAACACCGCGTTGTATAGACACACACACACACACACACACACGCTCCTGCGGGCAATGGCACGTTCCCGTCGTATGCAGACACACAGCACGTACGACACCCTGATGCCTCACTCTTAAGACCTCGTCTGTACTTAGGCTAATGCACTGCCGCGCCCTCACCAGGCGGGTGGAGGCCCAAGTGCCACGATCGTTGCAGAGAAATGTTCAGCGCGCCGAGGCTTCCTGGGGGAGATATGAGACGGGGGGCCAACACCCAGTGGAGTCGTCAAAAGCAGCTGAGTTCCCCCCGCAGAGGCGCCTTTACGATAAGAGTCGTTCTCAGAGCAAATGATATAGAAATGGGAGGAAGAGAGAGAGGGGGAAAACACACACACACACACACACACACACACACACACACAAGCAGACTAATATTACCAGCGTCTTGCGAGCTTTGGCGAGGGAAACAGAGACGCTTCTCGAGTCTTGACACCAGAGAGAGAAGACGAATGCCTCATAACTCATAGAGATAATTGGCTCATAACTCACAATTCAGAATATTGTGTATATATATGTCCTCCAGAATTCATAAATGCTTCCCCTTGTCTCCTCTTTTTCCATTTTGTAATCCTCTCTCTATTTTAATCAAGGCCCGGACTTGATGAGGACTTATCTGTGACTAGAGCCTCCAACGTATATATATATATATATGTGTGTGTGTGTGTGTGTGTGTGCGTGTGAATGACTTAAAATAAAGTATATATAATGGTACTGGACTAGACCCCGTGATTTCACAAATAGTTCTGTTCACAAGCATGAACATACACACACACACACACACACACACACACACACACACACACACACACACAAGGACAGCGACACAGACCCGCCAGATGCAAGAAGTTTCCCGCCACACTGTCTTATTTACCTTCAGAATTTCTTCCTCTTACATTTCTCAGAATTCCCATCATCTTCGTCCAAGCGGAAAATGGCAACACTTAGACAAGAAATAGCCGTAGTATTACCCAAGAGATGGGTAATAGCTAACAAATAGCCAGCGAAAAAGGCATCTAGTAGCCAAGAAAAGGGTATAAACTAGCTAACAAATTGTCAAGAGACAGTAAACAAAATGGCATAGAATGGCTCAACACAGGACGTACAATAACCAACATAGGAACAAAAGACAGCCAACAAAGCAACATAAAACGGGAAACAATAGAACATAAAATAGCCAATAAAGGTGGTCCTAAAATCCCAAAGAAATGACAACAACAGAGCATGAAACAGACCCATCACTGAGGCACAACAGACAACAACGGAGCATGAAACAGACCCATCACTGGGACACAACAAACAACAACAGAGCAAGAAACAGACCTATCATGGGACACAACAGACAACAACGGAGCATGAAACAGACCCATCACTGGGACACAACAGACAGCAACAGAGCATGAAACAGACCCATCACTTGGACACAACAGACAGCAACAGAGCATGAAACAGACCCATCACTTGGACACAACAGTCAACAACAGAACATGAAATAGACCCATCACTGAGACACAACAGACAACAACAGAACATGAAACAGACCCATCACTGGGACACAACAGTCAACAGCAGAACATGAAATAGACCCATCACTGGGACACAACAGACAACAACGGAGCATGAAACAGACCCATCACTGAGACACAACAGACAACAACAGAACATGAAACAGACCCATCACTGAGACACAACAGACAACAACAGAACATGAAATAGACCCATCACTGGAACACAACAGACAACAACAGAACATGAAACAGACCCATCACTGAGACACAACAGACAACAACAGAACATGAAATAGACCCATCACTTGGACACAACAGTCAACAACAGAACATGAAATAGACCCATCACTGGGACACAACAGACAACAACAGAACATGAAACAAACCCATGATAAAGAGCCAAACATAAGAGAAGCACCTGGCGGAGGAGTGAGCGTGGCAGGGAGATAAATGAGCGAGGAGTGTAACATTTCTGCTTGTGTTCTAGCGACAGGTGGCGGAGTCTGTGGCGCCCCTGGGAGGTGTGACTCCTCCCTTCCTCTCCTACAAGCTGTGTCCTGGGTGGCTCCTCCCGCAGGATCTTCGATCTCTACCTGTGCGTGTGTGTGTGTGTGTGTGTGTCTGTGTGTGTGTTCTTGTTTCAAGTATGCACGCGTCTATACTTATTTGCGTGTGTCTAAGAATTTCTAAATTTGTGGGTATGTCTGTCTCTGTCTATAAGGCAGCCATATCTGCTTCCTCCAGACATTCATATCTATTTTTCTCTTCCATTTTCTTTTCTTCTGCTCCTTTTCTTCGTTAATGTTCTCCTCGCACCACAGGCGATAACCCCCAGGCTATCACGACGGACAAATGACATTATTCACGGAAAAATCTCCAGCTCATTAAATTCATTAATAAGCTCGCCAGCATAAACCGGTTTAGTCTGGGGTAATTATAGAAGGCAATAAGGATCACTGCCAAGATCTTAATTATGGTCACGTGAAGGATTATAATTAGAAAGCGCCTCGGGACATACTTCCAAGACCTGAGAAGCACAAAAAAACAAACAAAAGGAGTGAAAAAAAAATAAAAGGTCTTTAGCATGGCTTCGTCTCAAGTTAAATCTTGACGAAAAAATATGATGAAAACAAAAAAAAAAGATTGCGATTATAAATTGGTATTTTCCTCTCTGGCAAACAAGGCGAAACTTATCAAAACTTTAATTGATTTCCAGCCTTAATCTCCACTTGAAGAGTCAACAAGGCACTCTATTAACCCTATATTTCATCTGTATGTCAGTCTGTATCTACAGGTCTTGTGTTCATGTTAATGGTGTTGGGAACGGAGGTCGTCTGCTTTCTGGAAAGGTGTCCAACTGCTTCATTTCTGTCAGGGGTTATCAGCGCGACGGCAGATTTCTGTGGTGACATCCCATGTGGAGTCAGTCAGTGTTCTGATTGAGTGATGCATCATATTGCACGTTTTTTGTTACCTTAGAAGCGTTAGATTCAGTGATGTGGTTGGAAAGCTATTACATATATATGAGAAAGCCTTCACACTATGGTCTGGAGGATGTGAGGATCATCATACAAGACGAGATTGAAGAAGGTTGGAGAAAGAAGTGTTCCTTGGGGAACTCTATTGTAGAGCTTCAGGTTTGGGAGGCAAATCAGTTATATCAGATGATACGTTTCCGAGGTAGATCAGAACTTATGATGAAAAAAGATACAAGAAATAAAATACGGTAAGCCAAATGGTCGTTTGATGAAGATAACATATCTAAGGTGAAGTGAAATGGCTTCTTGTACTATCTTATCAAAATTGCACGAGGAGAGCGCCCCTCTGTGTAAATATGTATGAATACGTGTGTATATATTCTAGTGTGTGTGTGTGTGTGTGTGTGTGTGTGTGTGTGTGTGTGTGTGTGTTGGAGGCGTGGGATTAGCCTGGGCGACCTCCCATTGTCTAGTTCTGGGATGCGATGTCTGTGCAACATGTAAAGGCGAGACAAAAAGGAAGTTTCTAAACCCCAGAGTAAAGAAAAATGTTTCATGTGTTTGTTATATGTCTTGATGCCTCTCTGCATGTGTGTGTGTGTGTGTGTGTGTGTGTTGCGTGTGCGTCTGTTTTACGTGCAGGATCGTTGCCTATAGTTTTAAGGTCGTAGTAGTAGTAGTAGTAGTAGTAGTAGTAGTGATAGTAGTAACTGCATTAGCATGAGTCTCACTAGCATTGCAAGCGTGAATAAAAAAAAAAACTCCAGGAGATCAATAGCCATACTATACTACTATAGAAATCTATAAACTCACCTGCTATACCATTAATGGTGCTATAGCACCTTGGACTGTTACCTATACCATAAAAAAGCTGACCAATTGACCACACGACAAAAAATATATATATTTTCGTAGCCTTATGTGGGTATAGATGTTTCTTTCTTCTCAAAGAATTATTTCTATATCCCTATCGGTGTGTCTCTCTTTACCACTGATTGATCCCAATACATCACAAGAAACGACAAAAAATGAAACGGCTGATGCAAGACGTCGAACCTTTCTGAAAAATCACAGATGTGAGAGTTTCACATTGTTTCGTCCACCAAGGAGACAACACCGTTTTGATTCGTTTGTGGGTTAATGACGTCATCTTCCGTATCATCGTTATTTTGTACCATCGAACACACTGTCCTGGTTGACATAAATGTATATATATATATATATATATATATATATATATATATATATATATATATATATATATATATATATATATACAAACAATGTGTGACAAAAGTCTGTCCCATAAAGTTATATGATATGCGTCGCAATGACAACACTGTCATGTGACAATGTGACAACACTGTGTTCTCACCATAGCAGTTAGTCTGTAGTGCTTCGAGATACGACAAACTACCGCATGGGTAGTCTCGTCCTCTCGAGTTGTATTTGAAATAGATTATGGAAACTCTCGAGGAAAGATTAGCTACAGTACGTTTTCTTTCAGTCACTTCTCACATATATCATTTCCCTGTGTAATGGCAGGACTGACTGTGTCGTCTGCAACTGCAGGAATGAGAGTCGTGTCTACTTCGTGTTTCGTGGTGGTGGTGGTGGTGGTCAGAGATCGTACCATCGTGCTTCAGGGACGATTCATTGCAACATACTCATGACACTGGTACGTCAGAGAATAGCGTCCATGATCAAATTAATCAAACATGCCAATGACACTCGATTTCCGGAGAACATAATTGACACAAGGCAATACTTTTTCATTTATGTGACTGAAGTTGTTCTGATCACAAATGAAATACTTATGCATCATATGAATAAGGGTTGTAAGCAAGTTGTTTCAAGGGTTGTAAGCAAGTTGTTTCAATGGTTGTATCTATGTCCATTAGATATCTAGATTTGACTCTCTGACGATGAATGAATCGATGAATACCAAATTGATCATAAGAGATATTGAGTGACGAAGCCTTCACGAAGATTTGAAAATATATCTACGTCCCTCTCTCTACTCTACAGCAAACTCCACGTAGGTGCTGAGCCAACTGAAGGGGAAATGGTGGTAGTAAAGGGCTATTATCCTATGTATCATGGCTAGGAAATGACTATTCTATTAACGCAATAATTGCTAGGAGAGGGCCATTCTATCTGAGCAGGAGTAGCTAGGAAAAGGCAGTTTTCTTCACACAGCCTTGGCTAGGAGAGGGTTGGTATATCTACGCAATCAGGGCTAAGAAAGGGCTATTATATCTACGCAATCAGAGCTAGGAAAGGGTTATTCATCTACTCAGCAACATCTAGGGAAATCGCCATTTCATCTACGTAGTCCTAGCTTCGAAAGGAGACATCAAGCCACCACACTGATAACTGGAAAAGGTGTCATTTTCATGTCACACTCTTTCCCATGAGAGTGTTCACAATACTAGGCCATGCTAGGATATCCAGTGGCATCCTTCCACTTTGTTAAACTCTCATCACATCAGCTGTAATAGAACGTCGAGCTGATTCGTCTAAACGATCAGTTCACCGATGAATAATTTCAGGTCACTAAGCAAAAAAAAAAAAAAAAGATAGTCGCAAAATCTCTGAAATGGAATCCCATGCGCCATGAGATGCCTCTGGATCGTCTCCCTCGAACCCAGGATTAGACTTGGAAAGAAAGACACGAAGAATTTTTCAAACTGAAAATAAAACATCATTCCTGAAAATGCCTCGACAGTGGCGGCTCGGGTTGTGGTGTCGCTGGCACAACATAACAACAAGGGTTCGAGTGGTTTATTTGCCACTCGGGGATACGACGCCCAGCTCTCGGTGGCCCCCACTTGTGACGACCTTGTTGACAAGCTTAGATGACAAGTATCGTTTAAGAACCTTCCCCCGCCAAGCAGTAAACACCTGAATGACACGCGTATCTCCCAACACACACACACACACACACACACACACACGATCCTATATATATACTCATGTCACATACACTGATGGAGTCATGTTATTCACCGCTTGTGAACATGACTGAGGTGAGTATATCATACAGGAGGGGGCACTGGCAGAGGCCAGACATGAGGTGGGCAAGACTGAGGGAAAGTGCAAAGCAGACATGAAGTCCTGTACATACATGAGGTGACATGAGTCACATGAATCATATTACTGTAACAAACTTTGTCATGAAACTATAAATCTAAATTATATTTTTTTCGGATATAATTGTGAGATATACTTGATAATAACGATAATGATGATAATTAGATAATTCGAATGATGATGATAGTAAAGATAATTCAAATGATGATTATGATAGTAATGATAATTCAAATGATAATTATGATAATATTGACGACAGTAATAATGATAATGATAATTTATGTTATAAAGTAATCAAGGAGGGTCGTATTTAATTACTTCTCAAAGTCACTGAAAATGTCTTTAAGTCGTCTGTAAGACCTTCAAGCCTTTTCCAATCCTTTCCCAATCACACGTTCTTATTTTACCCGAAGAAAATTATTACTTTTGATACCCTGCAACCATTTTCTGAACAGAAAATGGAAGGAAAAATTTGTTGGTATCAAAGATGAAGATTATAAAGGGTTTAAATCGTGTCGGCGAGATGGTCGAAGTTCTGTTGCCAATATTAGTGCGCCACGGCTTTGTTGCGGGTGACAAAAAGAGTGTTATTTCAAGTCATTGACGTCATTGGCAGCGGAGGGCCGCGCGCTCAAGTGCGCACGCGCGCAGGGGTGTGTGTGTGTGTGTGTGTGTGTCACTATAAGACAGGGACAATACACCATATACTATGAATTCTTGTGTAGTTTAATCCCTACAAATATCCAATTAAATTTCCTCAAAAAACTTATAACGAGGCATTCGCCAATCAATATCGACAAGGGTGACATTCCTGGAATAATACAGGCAATGATGGGACTTAGGAGTATTTTAGGAGCTTTACTTCTGCGGCGCAAGCGAATGTGACCCTACCCATGTACTACGATACAGCTCAATTTTCCTCGAATCATCGACACACTGGGGGCATAATCGTACTAAGGAACTTCAACCCTTCAGAGGGAATCGAACCCATTGTTTTGATCGCTACCGGAGCCACAGAACAGCAATTCGAAGCGTTTATGCAAGTTACGTCAAACGTAGTCTTTTGTTTTGAAATTCTTTTAATCACGAATTAAAGTCATCCCTATACAACTCGAGAGTGTAAACAATGCTAAGTGAACTCCAAGGGTCACATTCACGTGAGTTAGAACGAAATTACCAGCCTTTTCAAGACCAGGGTCACTGTGGAATCAAGGAGACGGCATGATGTGCTACGTTTTGGGGCGTCAGGTGTGATGTATGTGTTGCTGTGGTCGACTCTCTCTGTCCAAGTGTCTGTCTCTCTGACAATCTATGTCTCAGTCTGTCTGTCTCTTTATCCGTCTGTCTCTTTGTCCCGTTATCTGTCCACCTCTCTCTCTCTCTCTCTCTCTCTCTCTCTCTCTCTCTCTCTCTCTCTCTCTCTCTCTCTCTCTCTCTGTTTACTTACTTTATCTATTTCTGTCCATCTATCTATCTATCTATCTACGCCACACCTCTCCTCCCTCACAAGGCAATCCGACCAACTCACCGGCACGAGCCACAGACCACAAATCGACACACACTTTCAAGAGGCACTAACTCCCCTGCAACATGAGTGAGCGCACCTCCAGATCTGGGCCGGGAGGAACTTAAGCATCCTTCCATTTCAGCCTCCATCCTATATCGGGTCGTCCTGGGGGAAGCAGCTGTGTGTGAAAAATCCTCCATCGGTGGAGGGAGAGGATTTCCACTTGTGCCTGGGAAATGTTTTGAAAAGTACGATCCCCACTCAGGAGCCAAGAGTGTAAAATCCCTCCTCTCGCCCCACTAGAGAAATCGGGAAAAGTGAAATACGCTCAGTCTAATCTGCCCAAGAAGTGTTCCTCAACTCTGTCGAAGATAAAAATCGTGAAAATTTTACGAATTCTAGTTTTTACTCTATTAGAAAACGTGGAGTGGGTGGGTGGGGGGTTTGTTTATGAATAAATGTAAGTTGGTTAACTTTATTAGAAATCGGGAATTCAGAGGCCAGACTTAAGATCGGGCACATGCAATAAAATTCAAGCATAAACCACGCACGTACCACAGCTTTACCAGCCACGTTAATCAAAGAGAACATAATGTTCTTCGTGTTCAAGACCAGTGTGGCAAGAACAGTAAAGAACTATAACATGTGTGTGGGGGTGACTGGCGGGAAGTTATACGTGCGCATTTCTCAGTTGTTTTGTTCAAGTTCCCCCCATAAGAAACAAGGGAAAGCGAGCCATGAATTTCATAGCTGAAGTCACTGCTGAAATATGTCTCGTGTTTATGGCCAGCTGTAGGGCGATGCGAGGGAAAGAGGGCGAGTCCAGCGTGACGGATGGGTGATGTTTGACGGGGGAGGGAGATGCAGACAGGAGACGGGTTGACGGGTGACGTAGATAGAAGGGAGTTGACGGGTGACAGACAGGAGGGAGTTGACGGGTGACAGACAGGAGGGAGTTGACGGGTGAGATAGCCAGAAGGGAGTTGACGGGTGAGGTAGAGAGAAGGGGGTTGACGGATGACGTAGACAGAAGGGGGTTGACGTAGACAGGAGGGGGGGTTGACGGGTGAGGTAGACAGGATGGGGATTGACGGGTGAGGTAGACAGAAGGGGGGTTGACGGGTGAGGTAGACAGGAGGGGGGTTGACGGGTGATGATGGTTTGCACTGGTCTCACTGTATTGTACATGACAGCTACAGTGGACGTCAGCGAACTGAGTCTCTTCGTCTTTTCCTGGCGCTACCTCGCCCACGCGGGAATGACGGAGCGTGAGAAAGATAAAAGAAAAAGTAAAAAGATATGTTCATAATATTCGCCATTTCCCGCATTAGCATGGTAGCGTTAAGAACAGAGGACTGAGCCTTTGAGGGAATATCCTCACTTGGCCCCCTTCTCTGTTTTTCTTTTGGAAAATTAAAAACGAGAGGGGAGGATTTCCAGCCCCCCGCTCCCTCCCCTTTTAGTCGCCTTCTACGACACGCAGGGAATACGTGGGAAGTATTCATTCTTCCTTATCCCCAGGGATAATATATATGTATTTGCGTGTGTGTGTGTGTGTGTGTGTGTGTGTGTGTGTGTGTGTGTGTGTGCGTGTGTGTAAAAATTTCCCAAACTCCGTCACGAACTATAGAAATTGCTTTCCCCTCACCAAACATGGATCAAAGCGATCGCCTGAACCACTTCCCAGCAAATGACCGACCGACCGACCGATTGACCGGACTCCCAAATCGGCCAGCGAACTTGTTTAACAAAAATATTTAAAACTAGTCTCTGCTGTATTCAGAGTCAGCCAGGCATATATAGGGAGATAACAGCAATCCAGAACTGGTCTGGTCTTCTGTCTATATTGAAATGGAGGCTTAAAGATGCAGTCTCGTTGTTTAAGCTAAAATCAGTGTTGCGAAAACAAACAATTGCAAACAATTACTAACTGTAATTGGCTTATTATAATAGGGCTTTCGCTCGCTATTTTCCCCTACAAAACATATTGCAACTCAATATCCATTTTCGCCGGAGGACGGAAGGCCTGAACACTTATTCTAATAACTGGATACACCAATTTGAATTTTGACAATGTGATTACCGCTTGTGGCTCTTACAGCTGTTCTGCATGTGTACATATTAGAATATTCATAACAAGGGTTGATCAGCTCACTGCACACATTAAATAATGACTACACACTCCAGGAATATCGCTTTCTAAGTGTGTGTGTGTGTGTGTGTGTGTGTGTGTGTTCTTTGGTGAGGCTTTATCATCTATCTATTATCTATTTGCTGCAAAGACGTCCCTCTTTTCCCTGCTCCTGCGTGGAGTGCGGTCTCAAAGCTCTGCGAGAAATCCTCCTCCCTCCCTCCCTTTCCCCGCTTAAAATGAACGGGGACACTGGGATCTGACCGCTGCTTCCCACATTCTTTGTGTGGAGTCCAACCACACGAAGATGAGCCGTTAGGATACCTCCTCCTTTCTTGGACCAGCTTAAGCTATGGGATCCCCCTTCCTTCCTTCCTTCCTCCGTCCACTCCACTTCCCAAAACCTTCCCACTTTTAAGTCAGGTGGACAAGAACACCTGCGGAGCCAAGATTAATCTATACTTTTTTTTTCCCCTCAATCATTTTCACTTCAGTCGAGATGGCTTTGATAGTGGCTTGTTGTGCCCGTGCCATTCTGGCCACCATGATATATATATATATATATATATATATATATATATAGAGAGAGAGAGAGAGAGAGAGAGAGAGAGAGAGAGAGAGAGAGAGAGAGAGAGATGGTTACTCTGAAGTTTTACTTTCTTAATCTTGAATATCTTAAATTTCCTTAGGGCCGTATCTCCTGTAATCTATGTCATATAAGATCTCCCTATCTTACTTCACTTGCTTACACTTAAACAAGCTACGCCACATTATCTTGCTGCATGGGATTACATTACAGCAGGCTACACCTCCCTATTTACAGCACTTGCCTGCACTTAAGCTAGGCAAACCTAAGTTCCTACTGCACTCCCGTGCAATCACGCGAGCCACTACGTCCCCCATGTAGCACAATCTAATCAACTCTTGCGACTTCAGCCTCCCGTCTCTCGCAAACCCACTTAACTCCATGGAAGGTGACCCCTTTCTCCTTGTACCTACACCAGGCATCTATACGATGATAACAGATAACCCCTTTCATCCTTCTACCCTCTCGACAAAGAAGAAAAGGCTTTCTCCCCCTCTCCTCTTACCAAATCTCTCTCTCTCTCTCTCTCTCTCTCTCTCTCCTTCTCTCTCTCTCTCTCTCTCTCTCTCTCTCTCTCTCTCTCTCTCTCTCCTCACATAACGACTTCCTTTCGAGACATTCTCAGCCTTCTGTCAATGTCATTATGTATTTTTCACAAGACTGTCCATTCCTCGTTTGTGGTTCTGACCATATCCTTCTATACTGTATAGTATTTGCCCTCTACTTTTCCATATACAATTTCGTACATCTGTCATTCTTCTAATGAGTGTTCCTAGCTTCATTCATCTATATATATATATATATATATATATATATATATATATATATATATATATATATATATATATATATATTGATCGATTTCTCCTATATTATAGTCTTTCTAAATTGGTCCTCATTCCACTGCATTTGTACAACATGACAACAGATAATCCGGTTTGCGAAGAGAGATTAAATTCTAACGAGAGACGGAAAAAAAAAAGATAAAATTCTGTTGTAAAATGAATTGTGTCATGGACCAGCAATTTCTGTCTGGTCTGCCCTGCTATTGCCTAATGGGATATTTTTTGTGGGTAGATACGTACTACATTGTGTCTTGGTGAAGAGGAAAATGACTATCTTAGAGAGAGAGAGAGAGAGAGAGAGAGAGAGAGAGAGAGAGAGAGAGAGAGAGAGAGAGAGAGAGAGAGAGAGAGAGAGAGAGAGAGAGAGAGAGAGAGAGAGAGAGAGAGAGAGAGAGAGAGATGATATAATGATTTCATTCTGTTGTCTTCCATTCACCTTTCACCACACAGTCTTCAAGACATGTCATTGCAGTGACAAACGAAAGCGACTGAAAAAAATTAAACAATGAAAATCTATCAAATACAAACTGATCGATATATTGACGGATATGATTAAAGATATCTTTCTTACAAATCCCGGATGTTGCGCTATATCAGAAAAGGGCAAATAAAAACGATATATATATATATATATATATATATATATATATATATATATATATATATATATATATATATATATATATATATATATATCACTATGAGTCCACGGGGAAATGAAACACGATAAGTTCCTAAGTGCACTTTCGTGTAATAATCACGTCATCAGAGGACATACAAGAAAAAAATACGTCAGTATAAATATAAAAAGAAGAGACGTAGCTAGGATGCCATTTGGTAAACAAGTGACTGCCAGAATTGTAGCGTAAAAACAAGACAGGAATCAAAAAACGAATGAAAAAGAAAGATTTATAAATGGTCGAAATAAATGAATGGCTGCAGCATACGAATTTACGTATATCTATTAGACGTGAATGGGACTTAAACCAGAGTCCAATCTATACGTATTTCGTATTTTCTAATAACGTGTTTGCTGGCTCGTTTAGATGCCAGTGTCAGAGCGAAGGGCTTGAGCGGTTTACCCACTCAAAACGTAATTAGTCTTAGGTCGATGGAAAATAGATCTTCACTTGCAAGCTAATGAGGCGGCAATTAAGATAATCCTCATTAAGAGACGAGATCTGAATAGCTTTTGAGGTAAATAAGGTTCAAAAACAAACACCCACCTTAACCCATGAATACACCGACACACACACAGAATCTATAAATACATGTACACACACACACACACACACATATATATATATATATATATATATATATATATTTTTTTTTTTTTTTTTTTTCATACTATTCGCCATATCCCGCGATAGCGAGGTAGCGTTAAGAACAGAGGACTGGGCCTTTGAGGGAATACCCTCACCTGGCCCCCTTCTCTGTTCCTTCTTTTGGAAAATTAAAATAAAAAAATGAGAGGGGAGGATTTCCAGCCCCCCGCTCCCTTCCCTTTTAGTCGCCTTCTACGACACGCAGGGAATATGTGGGAAGTATTCTTTCTCCCCTATCCCCAGGGATAATATATATATATATATATATATATATATATATATATATATATATATATATATATATATATATATATATATATATATATATACACACATATATATATGTATATATATATATATGGAGGGATGTCTGATCATTATCTTGTGGAGGCTAAGGTGAAGATTTGTATGGGTTTTCAGAAAAGAAGAGTGAATGTTGGGGTGAAGAGGGTGGTGAGAGTAAGTGAGCTTGGGAAGGAGACTTGTGTGAGGAAGTACCACAATATATATATATTGCAAGAGGTCACAGTGGTGCGCATGATTTAGCACTATGCATATAACCACAAGGAAAATGAAACATGATGCGTTCACAAGTGCACTTTCGTGCAGTGATCACATCATCAGAGAAGATACAATGATGAGATAGAAGACGTAGAACAGTCAGTTGACATACAAGGAAGAGACGTAGCTAAGACGCCATTGGTGAAAAGATCACCGGGTTAGCTCAAACGTACAAGACGCCGCTACGAAGAACAGCAAGGCCCTCGAGCACCTACTGACAGGGACGTCCTCACTGACCTAAACAGCCTGGAGGATCACAGGTGCCTCAACCCCCAACAGAAGACGTGAACGGAGTTGGGGAAATGATTCGAGTATGGCGCCTGGCCATGAATTCCTGTCACGTTAGGAATCCATCCTCACCCCTTCACATTTCCCTCCCTCCCCTCCCTGCTGAACCCTCCCTTACAAAATCCACCCTCCCGTAAATCCGCCAAAATAGTCCACCAATTCCTGAGGGGGAGGGGGAATCCCTCCCCCCCCCCCTTTTTTACACTTGGTTTACACGTTGGCGTCGCAGCTCCGTAAAACTGCCCTCCCAACTTGCTGAGGTATTCAGTGCCCCCTGAAAGTTTTAAGCAGCGGAATGAAACGCGTTACACCACTCGCTGACCTGGAATCAAAAGAAATGTTATTCCCTGAAATTCCAGGCTCAGAAGGCTTCAACTGTCCAGACCTCTCGCGGTGGCAGTGCTGGAAAAGTCACTGTCAAAGAGGATCCCACTCCAGTGCTGGAATATCTGGGTTACGGATTTATAGTGTCTAGTCGTCTATATTATTACGTTCATTACCATCATTATCATGACCGCTGCAAAAGGAATTTAGAGGAATTCAAATACCAACAGACGACTGGATCCTTTCGAGGTTGTCCTCGTCTTGTCGTTGAGACCAACGTAATGTACAACTTTGCACAAATCGTTATAGAAATTCATTTGCCGCTTGTTGTAAGACCACTTGATCAGTGTGTCGGTCATTTTGGAGCTGAAGACGTTTAGTTTCCGTTGTAAATTCATCTCCCAAGTTACCATCATCCGCGAATATCGGTAATGCACGGCGCATTACAACGCATTTCGATACTATACAATGTATATTAGCGTCTTTGATATAGATATGAGAGAGAGAGAGAGAGAGAGAGAGAGAGAGAGAGAGAGAGAGAGAGAGAGAGAGAGAGAGAGAGAGAGAGAGAGAGAGAGAGACCAATCCCGGTGGCACAACACTTGTTACGTCCAACCATTTTGAGACTGGACCATTAATCACAACTCTATGTTTACCACCAGTCAGCCAATTCTCATGGAACTACAATTTCATCTATACCATGAGACAGCTTTTGGTAGTAACCTTTGATGCGTAACTTTATCAAATGTTTTCTAAAACTCTAAATAGATAACGTATCAGATCTATTCTCACCCAAGACGTTTATTGTATCATAAAAGGACATTTTAGAGGACATGGAAGTAATAAGGTTATGAAAACACAACAGTGGTGAAATTAACAACTTGGCGAGACTGTTGAAACTTGAGGTAGAGGCGAAACTTCGTGTGATAAAATCCGAAACTCGAGGTGATGAGGAAACTGACGGTTTCCGGTGGGATATGAAACTTGCGACGGTGAAGATGCTAGATTTTGGGCTCAAGTTTCGACAGTGAAACTCGGGTTGAGTAGCGGGTCAGCGATGTCTGCAGTGATGAACACAATGAATGTCCGACCATTTTGAACAGATGAATCAGCGCTGATTAAAGGGCACACACACACACACACACACACACACACACACACACACGTGAGAGTATATATGAACAGAAGGAGGAGGAGGGAGAGTAAAAGCATAACAGAAGAAGCAGCAACGGAGGAAGTAAGAGCAGAAGGAACAGCAGGTAAAAACAGCAGCACAAGTAAGCAGAGCAGCAGTCAGGTTCAGCCGTGTCTTGCAAAGCCGCTTACCCTACCACAGGGAGGTGGTGCAGCCAGTCCAGTACCACACACACACACACACCCTCTACCACAGGGAGGTGGTGGTGCAGCCAGTCCAGTACCACACACACACACACACCCTCTACCACAGGGAGGTGGTGGGGCAGCCAGTCCAGTACCACACACACACACACACACCCTCTACCACAGGGAGGTGGTAGGGCAGCAGCCAGTCCAGTACCACACACACACACACACACCCTCTACCACAGGGAGGTGGTGGGGCAGCCAGTCCAGTACCACACACACACACACACACCCTCTACCACAGGGAGGTGGTGGGGCAGCCAGTCCAGTACCACACACACACACACACACCCTCTACCACAGGGAGGTGGTAGGGCAGCAGCCAGTCCAGTACCACACACACACACACACACACACCCTCTACTACAGGGAGGTGGTGGGGCAGCCAGTCCAGTACCACACACACACACACACACACACCCTCTACCACAGGGAGGTGGTGGGGCAGCCAGTCCAGTACCACACACACACACACACACACACACACACACACACACCCTCTACCACAGGGAGGTGGTGGGGCAGCCAGTCCAGTACCACACACACACACACACACACACACCCTCTACCACAGGGAGGTGGTGGGGCAGCCAGTCCAGTACCACACACACACACACACACACACACACACCCTCTACCACAGGGAGGTGGTGGGGCAGCCAGTCCAGTACCCACACACACACACACACACACACACTCTACCACAGGGAGGTGGTGGGGCAGCCAGTCCAGTACCACACACACACACACACACCCTCTACCACAGGGAGGTGGTGGGGCAGCCAGTCCAGTACCACACACACACACACACACACACTCTACCACAGGGAGGTGGTGGGGCAGCCAGTCCAGTACCACACACACACACACACACCCTCTACCACAGGGAGGTGGTGGGGCAGCCAGTCCAGTACCACACCCACACACCCTCTACCACAGGGAGGTGGTGGGGCAGCCAGTCCAGTACCACACACACACACACACACACCCTCTACCACAGGGAGGTGGGGCAGCCAGTCCAGTACCACACACACACACACTCTACCACAGGGAGGTGAGGCAGCCAGTCCAGTACCACACACACACACACACACCCTCTACCACAGGGAGGTGGTGGGGCAGCCAGTCCAGTACCACACACACACACACACACCCTCTACCACAGGGAGGAGGTGGGGCAGCCAGTCCAGTACCACACACACACACACACACCCTCTACCACACCTCCCGGCTGAGGCCCTACAGCGATGTCGTCCTAATTAGAGTGGTAATCTCATCTCACTAGGTTGATATTTCATTTACTTAAGTGTTATTTTGTCACTTTAAAGGATACGTATTTACCTTAAGGGGTATTTTTTACTAACCTGACATCCCTAGTAGTTCCTTAACTACCTGGTTGGATGTGGTGATTAGAAAGAGGGAACGACCAACCGGCGGTTGTGAGAGAGAGAGAGAGACCTCTCTCTCTCTCTCTCTCTCTCTCTCTCTCTCTCTCTCTCTCTCTCTCTCTCTCTCTCTCTCTCTCTCCAATACAGTAACTACTCCAACGGCCCACATCTCTCTACAACCCCCTCCCTTCCCCCTCCCTTGGGGCCCACTCGAATGACTCCCCCCCTTTCCCCTTTCCCCTTTCCCCCGGCACACGACCACACATACAGGATCTTGAGGGGAAGGCGAGTGACCAGCCCCCCGGGTTGGTGGACCACGGAGGCTCGACAACATCCTGCCAGCCACACCTGGTCTCGAACCCAGAGCTTCAGGTTACCATCAGGGACCTTAACACCTGTGCCACAGGGACCTCACGGGAATACAATCCGGATATAACCTACGTACTATATACACATTATATATATATATATATATATATATATATATATATATATATATATATATATATATATATATATCTTTCTTCTTTCTTTTAAACTATCCGCCATTTCCCGCATTAGCGAGGTAGCGTTAAGAACAGAGGACTGGGCCTTTGTGGAATATCCTCACCTGGCCCCCCTCTGTTCCTTCTTTTGGAAAATTAAAAAAAAGAAAAAAAAACGAGAGGGGAGGATTTCCAGCCTCCCGCTCCCTCCCCTTTTAGTCGCCTTCTACGACACGCAGGGAATACGTGGGAAGTATTCTTCATCCCCTATCCCCAGGGATAATATATATATATATATATATATATATATATATATATATATATATATATATAAACTAATAAGTTTATTGCTCAGTTGCGCTAAATGACACACTGTTTTGTTGCAATTTACATCCCTGTGAAAAAATTTGAAAGTAATCCATCCATCATCTACATAATTCAAGCTAATTATTAATTTAGATTTAGAGGATAATGCATTCTAATGGGATTTGGAGATTATTACCTGTGCGAGTGTGTGTGTGGGGTGCGGGGGAGGAGTGTGTGTGGTGTAGGGGGGGAAGAGACAGAGTAGTGTGAGGGACAGGTGCGTTAAAGAGTGTGTAGGGAAAAGTGTGAAAATGTGTATGTTGTGAGAAGAGTGAGTAGATGGGGGACGAAGAAGGAATGTGCGTATGGGAAGGAGTGCGTTGAAGTGTGTGTGTGTGTGTGTGTGGGTGTGTGTGTGTGTGTGTGTGTGTGTGTGTGTGTTGGAGTTTGCTGGTAGTGAGCGACTGATAAGTATGAGGTGGTAGCGTCGAGCAAGCATGTAATAAGGCATACTTGAATGAGGTACCCATCTGCCAGGGTGATATCACATCCTCCTTATGATAAAGGAGTGGGTCCAAATATCAAATGAAAGAGAGTTGGATACTCCCCTTGTGATGCTCTATGGAAATACATGAGACAAGTTGAAATTCATGCTAGGGATAAAGTGTTAAGTAGAAGAAGGAAAAGTACCTAAATGTCTAAGTGTATTAGGGGCTGAATGAAAGCCTGGCGAGTATAATGACACAGACATTACCCACAAAAGAAGTGTTAGTAGCGTAGCAAAAGTATTTTGTATGTTAATGAGACAGACAACATAAACTACGCTGTCTCTGTCTTTATTACCTAATATCCTCATTCCTCTTCATCTCTGTTACTATAATTACGTCCTCATTCCGCCATCCTGTTGCCCGTCTCATCATTAATGCCCTGATCTGTCGTACTCCCAGCAACCACTGCAAATGCATCATCAGCCAACATTCTTCAGCCAGGGGAGAGCAAGTCTTCCCTGCCTCCCTTAGTATAAACACCTCCATGATCTCAAGGGTACATACGTGTTTGTGAACTTACCGGGACTTGCATCTCTTAACTCGAGGATGGATAAACCTTCGTAAACCTAATGGCACCTGCGCCACTGTAAACTGAGTGGCGCTTGCATCTTTGTAAACTCAAGGATGCTTAAGCTTTTGTAAACCCAATGGCTCCCGTGCCCCCGTAAACTTGAGAAAGCAACAGCCTTTGTAAACTCATGAATATTAACGCCTCTGTAAGCTTAGGAATCCATGGCAGATGCAAACCGTATAAGACATCAGTCATGAGGGTTAATACAGAAAAAACAATATTCTTTATAACTGTTAATTTTTGAGGACCACAAATATCACCCAGCAATGTTAAAGCTCCTGACTGAACTCTAAGCTTACAAGAACGTATATTAAGAACCCAGAAACACTATGTGTAGACTCAATGAACGGGGCAAAAACAGGGACATACATACTTCTGTAAACAGAGAAAAATAATTCTTCGCAGTATATATATATATATATATATATATATATATATATATATATATATATATATATATATATATATATATTGCGTAAAAGTATGTGTTATGTACGCCTGATTTGCGACAGTCATGAGCATTGTGCGTCTGGTTCCTGCGTAGATGTGAGTGACACGGAATCTACATCTGTCATGTGACTTGACGAATATTTCTCTCTCCCGTATATCCCTCATTGTCCATCTTCCTCATGTGTCTCCCTCCCGGACACTGCTCCCCATGTGGGCTGCATGGCCCAGAGTCACGCTTATTAGTTTTGCATTATTCAACGCTGACGAGAGTCGGGCTATTGCGTCATAATATGCGTCAGGGGTTGGCAGGAGTTACGTCGTCGACACACACACACACACACACACACACACACACACACACACACATCCTACATAAGGCCAAGTCTAGGTTCTCAAGCTTTGTCACAGCACCTAAAGAAGCGCCAAGAGCCAACGGAAGAAGATCCAGAGGAGGTAGACAAAGACGATATCTGTATACAGAGGGTCAGATTACAGGAAAAGGATTGAAGCTTTCAGTTTCCTCACCATGGAAGAGAAAAGAGCGAGGGATGACCTGATTATAACCTTTAAGGCTTTAAACCAGACTTGGAGAGTTGATATAGGACAACTAGAGGACATAACATGAAATTAAACAAGAAACCTATTTCCAAAAGTGTGAGAGCGGATGAATGGAAAAAAATGAACAAGGGAGAAGCAAGTGCAGACAGCATACACAGGGTTTAAGAACTTGTCTGAGAATAGAAATGGTTCAGAGAGATGGAGGCCACACGGGTGTAAAACTTCTTCCCTTCAAGTTAAAAAAATAAGTAATGAATCACATATACATGTGTATATGGAATGGTAGATACGTAGGTAGATAGACATGTAGGTAGACATGAAAATAAAAACTTAACCCCTTGCTTCACAGCTCAGCATCCTACATTCACAGATCCTCTTACGACAAGAAACACGACACTGGTAGAATGTGTACACACCGTAGCAACCCTCCCAACCCAGCCTCGAACACTACTCCACCAGACATACACACACCCGGCTGAAACTACACCCCCTAGACATGTACTAGTCATGCTTTTTAATTCACAAACACCATTTCAGCACATCACAAGACCACCTCCTCCCCTCCCATGCCCAAGATGGAACTTCCACACTGAAAACACAGGAGATCCATTCTCCACGCACCTCACATGGATGTACACGCAACATCACCACACTCTTTGACCTTTGGTCACACCCGGTGAACAAGGCCGGCTTCCTGAGCGCTGCGAGAGCCCCATAAAAGGGGATTTGGCTAGGAAAGTGAGGTCATGTGTGCTTATGTATATATGTGTGTGTGTGTGTGTGTGTGTGTGTGTGTGTGTGTGTGTGTGTGTGTGTGGAACCTAGGCAGGCACTACGCACTCTGCCTCGCTGGAATACGATGAAGTGCGCCGCACGCCATTGGTCTTGGTCGCTCCCAAGGGAGTGCGTCACATTTCACCATTGCATTAAGACGGGCTAGTGGTGGAGAGGCGGCATCTCGCTCTACGATGCGCATTTCTTTTACTGTATACGACGTAGAACACAAATGGGAGTCGAACCTTTGTGTTACGTATCTTCATAATCGGCTAAAGTCTTCCATACCTTCTCATTAATTTCTATCGCTTTCTGGCGAGGTTAGAAATGAAACTATTATCAATTTCTTAAATTCCTGTGACCAAGATAATGTCTTCTTCATAAAAGCAAATAAATCACGCAGATGCAAATACGTCGATACGATAATACACAGAATAAATGAAGGTTTAACACTGGAATACAATTATGCAACTCTTACATCATACACTTTCACATAATATGCTATACGACTAAATGTATACCTTCGACGAACTGAATTATATGTGTTTTGCAAATCAATATATATATATATATATATATATATATATATATATATATATATATATATATATATATCAGATGCAGAGTTCTGTGATATCGAGACCAGAAGTCAGTTATAACGAACAAAGGCCGACAACAAACACGTGGAAACAAAGGCGTTTAATGTTTACTGTAAACAAGTGTGTGTGTGTGTGTGTGTGTGTGTGTGTGTGATCAACGCCCGAATCATAGATCGACGATAAACGACAGAAGTAAAGGCCTGTCATGACTAAGAAACATCCGTCAATATTAATGAACTCGGGTCAAAAGGCGTGCCAGAAAAACACGAAATGGCTAAACAGGTAAGCAACACCTGGGGGATGTACGGTGGGGAAAGCTAAAGTGGCTAAAGCGAAGATTTACCGACGAAATATAGGAAGTAAAATGCCGAGAAGTGTATAAAATGGCTATTGAAAATTGGCGCGTGATAAACAGCCGAGCCAAATGTATGAATAATGTATTGCGTCCAGTCTACAGCGAAGATCAACACTGTTGATCGTTCAGTCAATACTTTCAGTGTACGTATGGCTCAAGGAGAGGACAAGCAGAACGCCTGTATAGCGCCACTGTATATAAATTCATGGAGGACAAATGTGAATGTCCGAATTACAGCTATATAAATCTGCCTGGGGGGGTACCTGGTGAATTTATGGGAGTGTGGCGATTGAGGTGGGTGGTGGTGGTGGCATGCACACAGCATCAGACTGGTGGGAGAAAACTGTGGCTGTAGGAATGGTAGGGGATATGTGGAGAAGGTGTTTGCTTTAAAGAAACTCGAGTGGAAAAATGCTTCGAGAAAGAGAGAGAGGGAGGGATTTATATATGGTATTTATGGATTTAGGGAGAGCGTATAATGAGTGTTCATAGAGATGTCATTTGGAATGTGGTGCAAATATATGGTATGGCAGTAAAACTGCTAAAGGCAGCGAGGCGTTTCTAGCGAAAGAATATGGCGCGCCTGCGAGTAAGAAGAGAGGAGGGCGAGTGGTACCAAGTGAAGGTGGGTCTGCGGCAGAGGTGTGCGTTGTCAGTATGGCTGTTTGATTTGTTTATGGATGGGATGGTGAGGGAGGTAGATGAACGGGTCTTGGAGAGGGGTCAGGTGGAAGATGGACCGAGGGAGACCAAGTCAGTCGTTTCTAGCGAATGACAAAGTGTCAAGTGACAGACTCGAGTGTGGAACTGCAGAAGCTGGGGTCTGAGCCAGGGAGACTGTGTGATATAGACGTGTATAAGATTCAGACATCGAAGGGAACTATTTAACTCCTCTACCAGCGGGATTCAAGGCGCCGTTCGCGCAGTGGGAGACAGACTGGTCACCGAGTGCTATAAAAATCTGGCATATTCGATGGCAATCGAATACCCGTTCCATTTGTTATGGCAACCTGGGTCTCGAAGCCAAATCCTCGTACACCCACCGCCCACCTAAGATACCTAAAGTGACATTACGTCACACATACTTACACTTTAAGCGTTGCTCGCACTGTAACACATTATAAGTCTCACTTACTCAGATACTCACGACATTACATAAATATTAATCATACTGATCGAAGCAAAGAGGAAAGTGCACAAATCAATGATTCATTTTTCTTTTCCTAAGCACGTCAGTGTATGATGGATGGTGTACCTTTGAAAAAATAATGATGGAAGCCAGAATTATTTTGTGAAAAAGAACTTCACTTTTGTTTTTAGAAGCTAGAGAAGGAGATCTTACAAGGACAAAGTGTGCTGTGAACTGAAGGCACCTGTCATGACCTTCCAGTACTTTCCAGTACCTTCCAGTACACCTCGAGATGTGTGCGTCAGTAGTAAAAAACATCTCTCGCCTGATGTGTATGCAAACACCGGTATGACATTCTCAGCTGGATATGAAACTCCGTCAGGGGATGTGAACCTTTCTCAGTGGATATAAACCTCAGTCAGTGGCTATGAACCTTAATCAAAACAAGTGAATCTGTCATTGGAAATGAATCATTGTCAGGGGAGTCGAGTCTCCATAAGGGGATGTGAATCCCTGTCAGTATATGTGAAGCAATATCAGTGGATGTGAACCCCCTATCAGTGGATGTGAACCTTCAGAAGACACACACTGAAAGACATAAACAAACTGTCTTATAAATTACCCAAATAAACCTGCAGTATGAGGGACGTCGCCTCATCACCGACACAAAATCTATCAGGAGATAGAGGCACTGAGCCTCCTCAGTGTTGTCAGGCTTCGCTAAGCTGAAGTCTCCCTCCCTCCCCTTTGCCCCTCTCAGCCTAACCCCATCCCTCCTACAGCCTCCCTTAGAGAACGAGAGGAAGAACGTCCTACCTCGTAGGAACCAGGAACTGTGCGGCGCAAGAAGGAGAACCCGTCGACGCGTATTAAGGTCCCCAGGCACTAAACACTTCCAGCTGCGTCAGGAGACACAAGGTATCGTTCCGTGAGGGTGGTGGGCCTGTGGGAGCGACTCTGCTGCCGGAGGAGGAGGGCACACGTGAGTTGGTGGTGCGATAAGCGTCCAGCTCAGAGTCACGAGAGCCAGCTGCCTTGCGCGGCCGCCTGCAGGAGACGTCTCACGCAGCGGGTTCGATGTTATGAAGGGGAGAGCAAGCGCTCGGCTGACGGCCATTCTCCTCCGCTCCTGCTTTATATACTGGCCGGGTCCTGAGTTGCCAGGTGGCGATAACAACCTCAGTATATATCACACATACACACACACACACACACACACACACATGTACACTTACACTTAACTGTAAGTATATGTACCGACACCATCAGCATGCTGATATTTATGTCCCCTTACAGAAAATATGACCAATAATGGTCCTCCAGGGGCATGGAAAGGCGTGGTAAAAACAATGGCGGAAAAGCTATTGGCTTTACTGAATGGAGTGACGTCGGAAGGGCCTCAAGACGGGCGTGGGAGGCAGAAGAAGGCGCTCAGGTGAGCGAGGCGCCGCACAGGCTCTCCCACCAGCAGTAGATATATGTTCTTTATTACCGGTACGTATAGCACTTTACCCGGGGCTGTTTGTCAAAACAACACACACACACATATTATATATATATATATATATATATATATATATATATATATATATATATATATATATATATATATAATCGCACATATAGATAGATATATTGATAAACAGATGTATGGATGGATGGTAAGTCATATGTAGATAGATCTATGCAACATGAACTCATGCATAGGATTGGTACGGAGTTATTCTCCTAATCCTCCACGATTATAAACAGGATTGGCACAACACTATTCATAGAGTTATAGGATTAGCTAACCCGTACCCATACTGATTGTAGAGATTGGTATCATTACAAACCATAGGATTCAAAGGAGTGCAGGATTAGTAGACATGACTACAGGCACCATAGGATTGGTATGAGATCAGAACCTGGATGTCAGGATATGGTGCAATAGCTACAGTGTTGTAGGATCGTAGGATAAGTACATTATCATCCTCAACCAACTCCAGAGTTTGTAGGATTAGTGTATAATCCTTATAAGATTCAGTAAAGGGTAGACTTTAGCTCCTTCATTCCCTGGGGATTTACAGCACAGCAGGATTATACAGTGCTAATAAATCCTCCAGATGACGTAGGATACAGCGGGATTAACTTAATACACTGTATTCCCGGGAGGTAATCAGAACGGTGGCGCCCCCACCAGTGATTGGTCCAGGTTCGATTCCCGGAAGAGGTGAAACCTTGGGCAAATTGACTCTCTCTCTCTCTCTCTCTCTCTCTCTCTCTCTCTCTCTCTCTCTCTCTCTCTCTCTCTCTCTCTCCATTGCCTCTGTTGACCAAACGGGAAACAGTGGACCGTTGATAAGGTATCCCGCGAGGCGAGTCAAACTCGCCTGGGATGGAGAGAAGAATTTACCTTCGTTAGTAGCTTGCGCAATAGCTCCGTCTTGCTTACTTCATTTTAGAAGGGAATAAGTGGCCATACCCTGGTCGTACCAGCTCATTCAGAAGGAAGAGATGATAATGATAACTAATAATGATAATGATACTTAAGACGCAGAAGAAGGGGATATATACAGCCTCCCAGCCACAGGGGAGGAGCCTCCTTCTGATGAAAAGGTTTCAAGAGAAATTCCTGGGCATTTCATGGAGGCCAGCTAGTCTCTGGTCATGGAATTAGAGTCGGGTGATTCTATAATCAGTGTGCCTTCCAGTCCCAGTGTGTCTTGATTGACGAACATATGAACTCCTGTTGCAGTTCACCTCATTATTTTAGCATAATGATTGTGCTGGAATACCCAGGTCAGTATATATATTGCCAATTCAGCTCAGATCTCTTTAGCGGTCAACTTCGAAGCACCTGAGCACGACAGTAAGACCCTTGAGCACGACGGTAAGACCCTAGAGCACGACGGTAAGATCCTAGAGCACGACGGTAAGACCCTACAAAGACCCTTGAGCACGACGGTAAGACCCTAGAGCACGACGGTAAGACCCTTGAGCACGACGTTAAGACCCTTGAGCACGACGTTAAGACCCTTGAGCACGACGGTAAGACCCTTGAGCACGACGGTAAGACCCTTGAGCACGACGGCAAGACCCTTGAGCACGACGGGACGATCCTTGAGTACGACGGGACGATCCTTGAGCACTCAAGGTCACACCTTCGTGTTCAAAGGTCGAAGCGTCTTGCTCAAGGGTCGTACCATCGTGCTTATTTCAAGTCTATGAAGCGACTGGTTCTGACGCCCTCGGCTGACATCCAAGACCCTGGGTGACGCAGAGAAGGTTTTTTCCCTGGGCAAAATACCCCCCCCCCCCCCCCCCGGTCATTAACAAGCTTTGTCTGCAGACCAATGGCGGGGAAAAGTAAATACGAGGCAGATGGTCGAATTCTAGGTAGATGGGACGACATAAGTGAAAGGCAAATTGGAATCACTGGGAGGGAATTCAAGCGTGAGGCAATCTTCTTCACTGTAATGGATACATTGGACGAGTGGGATGTGTAGCAGGATTGGCCGATGCTAGATCGCACGAAGCACGTCAAAATAGCCAGAATCCTCGACGAAGAATAAGGCAAGACCGCTCGGCTGCATCTAGAGTTAACCCAGTGGCAGGGACGCGAAGATCACGCTCTACGAACACCTTCTCCAAGTGGGCGTCAGTCACAACATTGGGGGTCCCTAAAGGCCCAGTGTGGAGCCACAGCTGTTTGTGATCCATGTAGATCAACCTCAGAGAGGACCTAGATCGTACATATACACATTGTTGTAGACGATGGTAGATTTATAGATAAGGCGCGAGACAATCAAGAGGGCGACACTATACAAAGCAACCTGGATAAGGTAAAAGAAGAGGGCAGATTGAGGGAATGATCCTGGGGTGCATATTAGTAACGGCTTTAGATATAGGGGAGAAAAATGCCCACGTAGGAGGAACAGGGCAATCCAAATGGTAGGCTCCATTGACAGAAATATCGCAGACAAGAACCCCAGAAGCAATACACACTTTATGTAATCGTTTGATCAGGCCAGAGAGGAGCTAAGAGATCAACACCAGGTGATGTAAACTTAACCATACCGGGAAAAGCTAAGTCGACTGGACTTACCTTCTCATTGAACACACAGACTTATGGGCGACCACATACAAGTTTTAACAACGTTGAAAGCCGAAGGTTTGCAAAATGTGTTGTAGAGGTATAAGGGTTGTGGAATGTGTATTGTAGAGAAACAAGGGTTGTGAAATGTGCATTGTAGAGGTATAATGGTTGAGGAATGCGGATTGCAAACCTTCAACACAATATGTAAACATTGGTTTCAGAGAAGTTGAAGAATAATGAAGTACAAGAAAAAATGAAATGAAGGTGCAAGTGAGGCGACCATGACTTAACCCACACACACACACACACACACACACACACACACACACACACACACGCACGTATGACGTTTTTATACATAGACTTAGTGACCTTCGCCTTCAACCTTTCAGACTGGAAAAAAGCTGAGCCGAGTTGGGATGTGTCAAAGCCAGCCGCTGCACCCAGTTTGAAGCGGTGACTCTCATTCATAAATGAGTTATGGGTTCGATACATAAACAAACAGTTGACACCAATTATGCTCAGATGAGCCAGTGATGTGTGGGTGGACTGCAAATGGCAATATGAGCAGCAATGGTCGAACTGCCAGTACAGTCGTTCAATCGGTAGATTGAAAGGGTACAAAGAGATACACCTCCAGGCATACATACATAAGTATATACATACATACATACATACACATATATACACACTTGTTGAATATAACCTAAGGATCGATTCATAAGGGCTTCCACCCCTTGAACTTTAAGTCTGCGCTACATTCAGCAGCAGGGGAATGACCGACTCATTCGGAGCTTGTACTAGTTTTCGTCCATTGATGAGGATACAACCACCCCGAAGTTGACTTTTCACGCAGGAAAAGTCCGGTAACACCCATACATACATATATATTCATACACACATACATAAAGACGTGTCTACACACGGTCCTCAACACCTGCCCACAAATACGTCAGTCATACACAGAATGACACAGACGCCTCACTAGCCCAGACACAGATAGAACCACACAGACATCCGACACCAGACATATTACTCATTAAACAGACATACAGGATCTGAGTCCACGGTTCCTATACAGTAGGATGGTGAGGTGAGTGTGTGCGCGTCGCCCCTGACGTGGCTGCTCTCTCTCTCTCTCTCTCTCTCTCTCTCTCTCTCTCTCTCTCTCTCTCTCTCTCTCTCTCTCTCCCTGGGACGCAGCTGGAGGGAGAGTGGGCATCCGTCATCCTGCTTCGTCTCGTGTCAAATTATACTCAATTATCGGGAGATTCCTCAGTGCGTTCCAGGCAGGTAGTGTCTGGTTAGTGGCCGCTACGTGTGTGTGTGTCTGTGTGTGTGTGTGTGTAACTGCGTATATGTACTAAAGGGAGATGAGCCAACACAGGTATTGTCCTACCCCTGTATGCTCCTGTAATATTCTGTAATGATATTTGTATTCGTAACACACACTACATACTTACTCCCACTCTCAGTTATTCTTGGACTGAAGAATAGCATATCCTTCTCGGTGTCTGCTTATCCTGCTTGCTTTTCCTGCTTCTACTAGTGTTCTCTGGTGTGTTCTAGCCCAACACTGAATAATCTCAGTATCCAGATCATCTCATCTGTTCAGAACCTTGCCAACGATAACAAGATCCAATCTCCTTTTAGTTATATTAAGGAGGTTAACTGCAGTATTTACCACCTCTCGCCCCAGCCCTGGCCGGGCGATTCAGAAACAATTCTAGATCCACAATGGATTCTCAATTTATCTCTGCTCTTTCCTGAACAGATGCTACACGAAGGTACGTCGTTCAAAGACCATACCAAAGCTGACTACTGCATGATCTTATTCCCCTAATGGGAGATCAACAACATGAACAGAAGAGGACCCAAGATCGATCCTTGAGGTACCTCACGTATGATTACCTACCCTGACGAGCATCGCTCCTCTGTAACGATGCTATCATCACCCTAACTCGCACTTGAGGGTGTTTCAAGTCATCTTTCCTCCTGCCTAATGATATACCCCTGCTATGTTGCATCTCATTACGAACACTGTACTACCGCATTCAGTACCTTTGCAGAGTCCAAATGAATACGATCCACCGATCCTTCCATTTCTTGTTCGTGACCCCTTCATAGAAATGTATTATATTACCGACACACGACCTGACGCTTCTAGGTACAAATTCCTCATTATTCGAAAAATTTGATGCCTATCAAGAAAGTAATATACGCCTCATTGTCTATGTTCTCCCGCCTCACATACCCTGCTGGCCGGTGGCAATGGTTCTATAGTATAGAGGATCATCTCATACCTCCCCTGTGGCCTGCTGAAATAACACCCGTATGTCAATAAGGTCTTGTGTTGCCTTGTGTTGCCTCACCCAGGATGCCCTTCACTTGTTACCTGCTCTTCTTTGCTTAAAGGCTGGGCCTCCTCGGCCGAACACACCTTCAGTACCCATGGGGGGGTTATTCTATACAGTCTTGGGGATATGGACATATCCATTTCCTCCGACGGAATAACAGTAACCTCTTCAGCAATATAGAATTTGTTTCCCCCCGAAACATCGCCTCGAGAGAAATTCCAAGTCCATATTTGTAAACATTAATGTTATGGCGTTTATTGTTTCATTGATCTACTCATCTTTGTATAATTTCCTGATCCTCATGATCCTTTAACAACTTGATGAAATTACGTATGATTCTTGAGACTGTCTTTTAATGTAATTCATCAGCTGAACCTCACTCCGTCCTCAAACTTTATATCCCGATACAAATGGCAGCGAGTGGATGTGGCTCTTCTTAGTCTTCTTGCGCTACTTTACTAACGCGGGAAACGGTGATCAGGTATAAAATGTCATGGCAGCCGACATTACATTAGCAGTTGTATGTCCAATTATGACCATCTCGAAATTGGACCTGCATAATATGGTGTATATATCCCAGCCTACAACAGGTCCCTATTTATCGCCCAGCTCCCACGAGAAGATGAACAGCCGAGTTGACTGTGAGCCGACTACTGCGCTTAGGATTCGAACCCAGGCGGGTTCGTGCATCATTCAGAGTTAGCAATGCTACCCCATATCCCGAATGTTTATAAGCCAGTGTGACCGAAATGTATATTTCCTTAAGGGTAATAAAAATTTCTTTTTCCCTTCATCATATCTGCTGAATGACAGTACTAGCCAATATCCTTGTTTACAACTGCTTACCCAATACCCTGATCATCACAACTATTACAGGGTATGGAATGTAAACATCAACAGGAATATCTTTCCTTTTGAATTCCCACGAGTTATGAACCGTAGTAATAATTTCTCGAGTAAGGTCACCCTGCCTTACTGTCATGATTGTCTTAACTATCGTTGGCTCATTTACAGAACAGTGAACCTCCTGTCCCGTGTGTGTCTGTTTCTACACACACACACACACACACACACACGTCAGTAAGACTGATACTCGTTCACCAACCAGCCCTAGTGGGGAGGATGAACATTTGGGATTGGCTGTGGGCCTACTGAAGCGGCCAAGCTTGGCTCCCGATAGGGCCCGTGCACACTCATGGTCAGTAATGCTAACCACTACACCACGGAGACCCGTGTGTGTGTGTGTGTGGCAGTAGACGCTAGGATAACAGGTCCTCCCATGGCTCACACATCAGCAGGGCTCTCACCTCTCTCGCCCACGCCAATATACCCATGCTACACCCGCGCCACTACACCCATGCTACACCCACGCCACTACACCCATGCTACACCTACGCCACTACACCCATGCTACACCCACGCCGCTGCACCCATGTTACACCCACGCCACTACACCCATGTTACACCCACGCCGCTGCGCCCATGCTACACCCACGCCACTACGCCCATGCTACACCCACGCCACTACACCCATGCTACACCTACGCCACTACACCCATGCTACACCCACGCCGCTGCACCCATGTTACACCCACGCCACTACACCCATGCTACACCCACGCCGCTGCGCCCATGCTACACCCACGCCACTACGCCCATGCTACACCCACGCCACTACACCTATGCTATACCCACGCCACTACACCCATGCTACACTTGCGTCGCTATACCCATGGTACACTCACGCCACTACACCCACCAAGAGTATCTTCACCACATCTGTGCAATCTTCGCAAGACACAACACCCAGCAATCCTAATGCAAATATTCCTTTCAATTATATTTAGATCTTCCAGAATATCTCCACACAAGAAACAGCATCATAAAGACCCCAGTCACTCATTATCACCTGGGATTTTCTGCTATCAGGCAAGGCAAAGTTTGTGAAAACAGCTGAGGTGGGATAGCACTGTTTTCCCAGCACAGACCTACAATAATTTTCCAAAACAAAATTCCGTTTTTATTTACGATATTTCTATGTTTACAAGTGGTTGCGTCCTCTTGTTTGAAAAAAGTGTTTACGGAAGTCTGCAGACTTATGTAAAATGTGAGTTTACAAGTGTCTGTAAGCCTTATGTAAACAAAGTTGTGTTTACGGGTGTCTGGAGCCGTATGTAAACAAAGTTGTGTTTACGGGTGTCTGGAGCCGTATGTAAACAAAGTTGTGTTTACGGGTGTCTGGAGCCGTATGTAGACAAAGCTGTATTTACGTAAATAATGGTATCTGGAAATAGCCTCAACACAAGCCAGTAGCCGACTATAAAATTCTATAATATATATGATATAACCTTGTTTACACCTCGTATTTCAATGTCAACTCAAAATCTGTTATATAAATATTTTACAAAACCTGATAATTACAGGAAGATCCATGCCATATTCAGCATCCTTAAGTCATAAAAATAACTGATAATTGGTCGTAAATCAATTTACATATTATTAGGGATAAACAGCTGTACTAAAGTGGTTACCTGAATATAGGCGGGCGATCGTCAACACAGGAGCTCTGGTACCCCAACGTGAGCTATGTTACCCGCGCTTGCTCTGCTCTTCTGTCACTTAACCTAGCTTATTTATACACAATCTGGACCAATCAAGAGCTGAGTTTCAACGTATTACCCTCAACAGCAACTTGCTGATGTAATAACTACGGCCGGCAAGATCTAGACCAATCAAATGCTATGTTACAACACGTTAGCCAATCAGGTACATCCTTATACTTGTAATTAAAACTGGCAAAAAAAAATCTCGACCAATCACGTGCTAAGGTACAACGTGTTAGCCAATCAGGAGCTCCCTTGTACACGTAACTGCAGCCGGTAATACACAAACGGCCTGAACAAGCCAATTGACCAATTTAAGGAATACGATAGTTGAAGTGTTTATTATGATTTGTGCGTAGAGAAAATAGATAGTTTATGGAATATATAATTTCTTTCAGGTTTCTGTTTTATCCCCAGATGCTGTGAGGTCTCTCTCTCTCTCTCTCTCTCTCTCTCTCTCTCTCTCTCTCTCTCTCTCTCTCTCTCTCTCTCTTGTGGGTACTTGGGGGTCACTGGGCCGACCTCCCTCGACCATTGGTCAATTTCATGTATGCAAATGAGTTGCCTGAATCAGCTGGCTAGTGATGAAGACGACATAGGCATACAAGGAGACCCAGATAAACTCTTTAGCACAGGGTATTAGAGCTCATTATTCTTTATCTTTCAGTAGAGTAGATAGACTTTATGTCATTAATGTCATTGGAAAGATATAGAAGAAACAGATCGCCACTCAGCCAGTGTCGGTCTGATTGAAAGATATTCTTTTCGTAGGAAAATCCATTATTTTCCCTTTGATTGACATGTGGAAGGGGTCTATATCACAAGGCCTCTGTGAGTGGTGGCAGAGGAGGGATAGACACACACACACACACACACACACGTGGTGACGTGGACGAGGAGGTAGAAAGGAAGGTCGTCGTCAAGATGTTACCTGGGAGATGTCGTCCTTTAAGTACGAGAGTCATCTGTACGCCATACGATAGAAGCGACCTTAAGGTGGGAGAAAGAGGCAGCGGCAGAAGGAAAACAATGACCTAAGATCAGAGGTCAAATACCAGGGAAAAGATTCTGTAAACACGTGGGGGGGGGGGGGGGTTTCTGACCACAGTGACAGTGACCGACACCAGCAGTGGCAAAATGGAGCACTGTCGCGTATGGTCCGCCACCACCAGTGCTATACACAGTGGGAGGGTCGGTTGTCCTCCCCCAGGGGTGTGTAGTGAAGACAGGGTACCACACACTGGGTGTAGATGGGGACCACTTGAGAGGAGTGTGTGTGTGTGTGTGTGTGTGTGTGTGTGTGTTACCGGACTACTCCTCTCTGTGGTAACTCCTTCGACAAGGATAGTCCCTATCCCAAAGGAAGAGCCTACTTTACCCTGTTCCTTCGTGAAGCGCAGCCTTGAGAAGGCACGAACCCTAGAACACGAATCCTGTGGTTACGTTGCCATATATATATATATATATATATATATATATATATATATATATATATATATATATATATATATATATATATATATATATATATATATATATACATATGGGAAAGGAAATGACTCTTGGGAGAGGAAGGACCACTTGTAGAGCCAACATTAATATGGTGAGTCTCGCTCAAATTTGGGTTTGCCAGCATGTTGCAGTCTCCCCTGTGACCGATGGTGCCCGATCCCGCTAAAATTGCACCCGACGTAATCCGCTCAAAGAGGATCGGGAGCCGACAGCGTGCAGGGTCCGACGACAGAAGTGCCCTAGGAGTTACTCCCTCTCCCTCCCGTAGCTGCGTACGGTGAACCCCTTGTCATTAACCACTAGTAATATGTTAGAATGTCACTTCTTGGCGCTAGTACGACACCTGGATGATGGAATGAATGGAGAACGCTTTTCAATAAACGATAAAAATGGTGATAAAGAATATGATAAAGAGGACTTTAATGATGAGTGTATAAATGATAAGCATTGAGTCACTAAGGGGAGAAAGCGAGGCCCTTGGATGGTGGGGAGTTAAGGCTCATGGGGAGACGTGGAGCGACGCTGGTGTAGGCCCCGGGGAGCAAGTCTTGGGGAGAGACTGTGGGGAGGTAATGTTCCCTCCCCTATGATGTAGAGATGTTTCCACCATCTGGATAGATAGCAAAGACACCTGTTAGCCTAGCGTATCTGCGTTGTGTTACTGCTGTCCTTGCACCTGCGCTATGTTGCTATCATAGCCGCGCTGTGTTCATGTTGTCCTTGCCTCTGCGCTATGTTGGTATCATGACTATGCTGTGTTCTTGCTACAGATGCGCTTTCTGTTGTTGTTTGACCCACGCCTCTGCTATAGTGCTATCACAAGTGCGCTCTTCCCACGCTTGCGCTATGTTGTCACAAACATAGCCACTATGACAGGAGCTCTCTATGTCCGAGTTGAGCTTCGTGTTTCTGATTTCAGTTCGTCAAACTGCTTTAGGGAGGCAGAAGTGCTAACTGCTTTAGGTGCCATAAGGTACATTAAGTTTTAAGGGATTTGGATTTTAGATTTCAAGTACGTTTCTTTGTGATATATTTTGCGTATGCCATGCGGTGAATTATTTGAGATATAGCAGACTTATGGTATAGAAATCTCACGCATGCATACATACATACATACATACATAAGTTCATTCATACACAGAGGCACACAAATAAAATCATATTTATATGCTCAGTTACATACATGTACTCAGTCATTCCTGTATATATATATATATATAAATATATATATATATATATATATATATATATATATATATATATATATATATATATATATATATATATATACTCACGCCTACACACACACGCACACACACACACACACACACACACACACCCAGACTGAGCCATTGTAACCAGCGTCGCAGGTGCCAATAAAAAGAGATTATTGCGTTGTTATGTGAGAAAATAAAACATTGTGTTGAAGGCTGACGCAAAACAAAGACAGCGACCGATGCACTGCGTAATGCAACGCTCGGTCCACTCCTTTCCCTTCACTGCTGGTCGCCTCCATGTGCATAACGAGCTGCACAGATGTGACCATCTGTGTCATTTACCAAAGACATTTTTTTTTTTTAATTTACTGACGTTTTTAATCTCTCCTTGTGTCCTGTGGTGACGATTGATTTATATATATATACTTCTATATACACTAAGTGTATGAGAGATTTATATACAGACCCAGATGTATATGTGGTGTATATAATCGTTAAGGTGAAAGATGTGAAAAAAAATACGATGAATGTTACACACACTCAAGATTTGGTCTACCAGAGCTTTGGACAAGACAGTGTCATCCCTCTGTGCGCCAGCTGGGCCAGGGCTGGTCGCTGGGAGATGGTCTCATTCATCTCCCACTATCTCCTTGACGAGACAAACGAAAGAAAGAGAAAAGAGAAAGAGTGAGTAAGTGAATAGATTCACAAGTATAATACAAATTGTGACCTCGTGTCTAGAATGTTTTACACTGTGAATTATGAGACTCCCCTCCTCCCCCTCTTAACCCCCAACCCCTTAACTCCCCCAACAACCCCCTTAACAACCAACCCCCTTAACCCCTCAACCCCCTGAGAATCTAACAACTGGTTCACTAACCAGTGACTACCAATATCACGTTCGTTTTGTGTAGTTAACAGCAGTTAGTTCCTGAAGTTAACAAGCGTTGTCTTTCTCCTGCCTCACAGTAACTCATAAAATTCTCATAACTTCTCATAAGCCTGTTATCAGGTCGCACGACAACTCACTATGATTGGAATTTACGTGATATTGTTTTCAAATTATGTACAGAATCTCTTTTTTTTATGACAATAGAATTAAACCTTTGACCTGACCCTTTACGGATTGGGTCAAAGGGCATTTCCCATAGTCAAGGGCCGTGCAATCGTGCTCAAAGATTTGTACCGTCGTGCTCAAGGATCGTACCGTCGTGCTCAAAGGTCGTACCGTCGTGCTCAAGGGTCGTACCGTCGTGCTCAAGGGTCTTACCGTCGTGCTCAAGGGTCGTACCGTCGTGCTCAAGGGTCGTACCGTCGTGCTCAAGGGTCCTACCGTCGTGCTCAGGTGTCGTACCGACGTGCTCAAGGGTCGTACCGTCGTGCTCAAGGGTCGTACCGTCGTGCTCAAGGGTCCTACCGTCGTGCTCAGGTGTCGTACCGACGTGCTCAAGGGTCGTACCGTCGTGCTCAAGGTTCGTACCGTCGTGCATGAAGGCCTATGACGTGTTATTCAATAAGTTCAGAAATCAACGCTTCATTCGCCCGTCCCCTCACACGCACACACACACACACACACACACACACACACACACACACACACACACACACACACACACGAGACCTCCACCCTATTGTACGTACATTTCCTACAAGCACAGTGAACGTAGCCTGGGTCAGAACGTCAAGTGTCACATCAACTTAAGTCACCAGAACTTTCACCAGCCGCTACATTATGAAAAAAAAAGGGGGGGGGGACAATACAATTAGGGAAAAAAATATCAGAATAAGGTTTCAGACTAGCCTTGAGCCTCGAGGTTAGGAGATAACGTCCACAGGGGACGAGCCTATCCTTGGCCTCTCTCTCTCTCTCTCTCTCTCTCTCTCTAGACACAGACGGCCTGACCCCTGGGCTTTTCCTGTCCCTTCGCTCCTCAGGTGATGACGATGAAGAAGAGGAAGAGGAAGAAGAGGAAGAGGAGGAGGAGGAGGAGGAGGAGGAGGAGGAGGAGGAGGAGGAGGAGGAGGAGCGAGCTGTATGAGCCTGGTGGAGGAGGTGTCCTCACTGTTGAAGATCACGATGCTTTCCAAAAGCGAAGAACGATAAGCCCACAAGCTCCACAAGGCTCAATTGTCACTGATATATAATGAGACTTTGAGCCGCAGGACGACCTTGTAATCCTCCCCAGAGCATCATTCCCAGATGGAGAAGCACACACACACACACACACACACACACACACACACACACACGCGATGTCAGGATGTTGTGATGTGGTCAGTCAGTTCGGCTGTACACGAGAAGACCCTCACAGCATGGCCTGTTGGAGGTGTTGGCAGGTCATATGGGAGGAGACTGAAGAGATCGGGAGGAAAGACCACTCCTTAGGGGACCCCACTTTGGAGCTCTGGGCGTTTTGGAGGTGGAGTCGCTGTGAATGACTCCAAGACGATCGCCAACTGTGTGGATAATTTCAAGGTGATGTTTGTGAGAGGAGGTGTCTGTGTGGTGACCAGCTCACAACAGCTTGATAACAACTGCATCTAATGCCACTTGAACAGTGAGGAGCAAGGACGGCGAGGTTGTGGATGGTCGAAGTTGTCCAGGATGTGTTGCGTGAGGTCAGTGTTGCAGTGTGTTGCACCGTGAGAGAGAGAGAGAGAGAGAGAGAGAGAGAGAGAGAGAGAGAGAGAGAGAGAGAGAGAGAGAGAGAGAGAGAGAGAGAGGCACACTGTTTGACAGCCCAGCGGATCACTTTCTCAAGAAGTTTGGATATCAATTACGGCAGTGGAACAATGCATCACCAGCAGCAGGAGCAGGAGGAGGAGGGGAAGTGAGGTGGCTTGGTAGGTCTCTGGGCGGGTACTGTGCTGGTAGATTTCCAGGAGTTTCGGATCTTCTTGTGCGTCCAGAAACATGGCATATATAAGCAACGAACGAGCTATCAGTAATCAACAGGCCTCTTCCTAGCCAGATAGATACATTTGTATATACATATATTCTTATACACTTACATATAGAGATATCTATATACATATATACATGAAACAATGCATACATACACCCAGGGATATACATAGTATGATAGAAACATTAGAGAATTTGGTGTACATGTCTCCATTACTTCATTTCAACTCTCATAATAATGTCAGACGGAATCTATATTTCTGATTGACATCATTCACAAGTGCAGATGACTGATTCATCAGATCACCCTCGTACATCCTGCAGATTTCAGGTTATTAATCCCTGATGATTGATCAATTAGATCATTATATTCAAGTGAGGTTCTTATGTTGAAAAAAGGTCATCAAAGCGATATCTTGCTGCCCTGTTATCTTCCGTTCCTGGCTTCTCTCTCTCTCTCTCTCTCTCTCTCTCTCTCTCTCTCTCTCTCTCTCTCTCTCTCTCTCTCTCTCTCTCTCTCTCTCTCTTTGTATCTAGCTATATATGTATAAAGATATATATAAAGATACATAGATACATAGATATATAGATAGATAGATAGATAGTTAGATAGATAGATAGATAGATAGATAGACAGACAGATAGATAGAAAAATAGATAGATAGATGAGTAAAGAGATAGGTAGATGGATAGAGAGACAGATGGCTATCACAGTCCGTCACTCCCAGGCTGGGGGGGGGGGGTCACCCTGGCCTCGCCTGCGGGAGGAGTCGAGGTGAGTGTCCACACAGATGACCTGACCTGATGAGACTTTAACCCAATAAGCTTGACCCCGCACCCTGGACCACCACCACACACCAAGCTGTAAGCTGCAGCACAGCTGTGGACGTGTTCTCGCCACCTCGTGTTCTTGCAGGAAGCCAATTACTCAATGGACGTAATGCATTCTGGGGTTGAGGTGGTGGTTTCGTGTGGTGGTGGGTGGGTGGTTACGGGTCAACATGAGTTACGTGTTGCGCTGTCCCTGGGGTAGGGGGGGGAGAGACTGGGGGGAAGGGGGGAAGACGACATGATATTTCCAAGCGGTTTTTTTGGTAAATATTGGCGCGCACGAGCGCGCATATTTTGCATACGTCACGGACACGTGTGCTTCTCTCTCTCTCTCTCTCTCTCTCTCTCTCTCTCTCTCTCTCTCTCTCTCTCTCTCTCTCTCTCTCTCTCTCTCTCTCTCTCTCTCTCTCTCTCTCTCTCTCTCTCTCTCACACACCATAGCAACTGTGGCTCACTAGACGAACACAAAAACAAAACTGTGTTTGCAGAACTAATAACTCAGTCGAATGGAAGAATTGAACCATCATATTTGCTTTACATATTTTCATTGTCAAATTCTGTGTAACTTTTATTTGTTCTGTTTGCTTAATAACCACGTACGTGCCTGTCTGTTCGAGAGGAATGAAATCAAACACACATACGTACAAATGTTCCATCTGTCACGCGACGCTGTGTGACACGGGCCTGGGACACGTTAAGTAAGCGCTTAACTTACCTAAACAGCAGTTGTAATAATACAACCTGGATGGGAGATCTCAACAAAAGATACAACCCATTATAACCTCACTTGGAAGTTTCTCAACAAAATACAACCCGTTATTGCCTCGTTGGGAAGTTATGGCGAATGACAACCCAATTGTAACTTTAAATGGATGTTGTAGTAATATACCACTCAGTTACAACCCTGATCGGAAATAGAAGCGAAAAAACAACCCATTTACAACATTAAATGAATGCTAAAGAGAAATCTAACGCAGGTGCAGCCTTGATTACAAGTTAGAACGATCTACAACCCAATTATAACCTTAATTGGACGCTGTAGCGAAATACAACCAAATTACAACCATAACTGGAGGAACTAAATCAAATATTAAAGGTACACTTCATTTCATTGGTACGATCTCTCGTCTTAAATAGGATCCTTTAAGAAAATAAATGACGACATAAATGATAAAAAAGAGGGTTTTAGAGATGGGAAATGATAAATAATCAATTGAAATCTTGATAATTGAAAACAGAATTAATCCAAACATGATTAATTCTAGTTTGCGGTATCTAAAGACAATAATGATGTTTTGACATATATCAGTAAAAACGATTAGAAGTCCTACGAAAATCCAGTGATCACGAACGCATTATTCGCGCGAACAGCAAAATGCGAACCTACACTAAATAATCCAAAATTTTGAGAAATATTTATGAAATCAATGATCGTGCCATAAACAAAACTACAAATCTATTTTCAACATAAATTAAATCAATAGATTTTGATCCTCATTTCAAAATATTTTTTTTTTCTTTTTTTTTTTGTTAATGGTAAAATGAACCAACGCATCATTGCAGAAGTTATATATGTCTTGGACCAGAGGGCAGGACTGCCACTTGGGAACTCCTCCGTCTTAAAAGTATTTGTAATTAGTGTTCCTAGAATGATCTCGGCATATTAATGTGCTTGAAGGCTCCCAGTGTATTTCATTTATCTTCATTTACAACAGACAGACCTTTATGATGCCTTGACTGGCTTTGAATGATCGATAAACACGGGGTAAACAAGTGACGCTTAACAACCCAAACCAATCGTTAATACAGTCATTACGATGATAAGGGGTAAGTGTTCTCAACCTTTAATTATGATAATGCAGTTATCATTATATTCATACTGTTTCAGAACGAAGCTTAAAGTAGCATTGATCAATATTAGACATTTTCCTTCAAGCTTACTGAAGCTTAAGCTATGTGTAGTGATTCGTTCCTATGTACCATTCCTACGTAATCTAGAATTAGCATATTATACTACAGTTTCATAGGTTATCATTATCATTGTTACTATATCATTATTGTAACTATTGTTATTTGTGTTGCTAATCTTACGGTTATTGTAATCATTATTGTTATTATTATCATTATTGTTATTATTATTATTATTATTATTATTATTATCATTATTATTATTATTATTATTATTATTATTATTATTATTATTATTATTATCATTATTATTATTATTATTAGTGTTGTTGTTTTCGTTGTTTTTGTTGTTGTTGTTGTTGTTGTTGTTGTTGTTGTTGTTGTTGTTGTTGTTGTTTCTGGCAGGCTCTTAAGGCATTTGATTAAATGGAATGCCCGAGATTCCTTGCAATTTTTTCGTGAGCTTCGTTAACTGCTTCGTTGTGGAGAAATACTTGTTACATGACTACGTAGCATAGTTGGCTGTATAGAAAATGTGATGTGTGGGTGTTGCTTATTGGCCATTGGTCGTAACCTGTTTAAGTACGACGATACGGCCCTTGTACACGATGGCACGACCCTTATGGACGATCGTATGACCCTTGAACACGACGGTACGACCCTTGAGCACGACGGTACGACTCTTGTGCACGATGGTACGACCCTTGAGCACGACGGTACGACTCTTGTGCACGACGGTACGACCATTGTGCACGATGGTACGACCCTTGAGCACGGTGGTACGACCCTTGTGCACGACGGTAGGAGCCTTGAGCACGATGGTACGACCCTTGAGCTCGATAGTACGACCTTTGGGTATCATAGCGAACCCTTTGAGAATCAGGTGGAGGGTCGTGTCACCCTACCCATGAGTCGTACCGTTATGCACAAAGGTCGTACCGTCGTGTTCAAAAGGGTCGTACCACAGACCTCAGTGGTCGTCCCGCCATGTTCAAAGGTCACAGGGTCGTGTGATTGAGTAATGTCGTCTTCCTCATGTTTCCTCCTCATCTTTCCTCATTTAGGGAATGAGGGGAAAAACGCCTACCAGGTCTCCTCCTCCACCTCACCTCCCCAGCGACTGCAGTGGTGGAGGAGGGGGGGGGGGGGGTGATGGCTGGCAAAGAATGGGAAGACGTGATTTGGAGGCTCAAATGGAGGGGGGAGGGGCGATTATTGCCATCTTCCACGGCCGTGTTGCCACGGTGAGGGTAATCATGTGTCGTATTATGACTGCGTCACACATACACACATACACACACACACACATGCACACACACACACGCACACACATGCACACACACACACCCACACACACACACACACACACACACACACACACACACACACACACACACACACACACACACACACACACACACACACACACACACACACACACACACACACACACACACACATACATACACACACACACACACACACACACACACACATACACACACACACATACACACACACATGCACACACATACACACACACACATACATACACACACACACACACACACACACACACACATACACACACACATGCACACACATACACACACACACATACATACACACACACACACACACACACACACACACACACACACACACACATACACACACACATGCACACACACACACACACACACACACACACATACACACACACACATACACACACACATGCACACACATACACACACACACATACATACACACACACACACACACACACACACACACACACACACACACACACACATACACACACACATGCACACACATACACACACACACACACACACATATTCACACACATACACACACACACAGACCCAGCTGTGGGGGGTAGAAGACCTCCGAAACCATCGTAAGGTGAGGTAAGGTCCCACAGACCCAGCTGTGGGGGGTAGAAGACCTCCGAAACCATAGTGAGGTGAGGTAAGATCCCACAGACCCAGCTGTGGGGGGTAGAAGACCTCTGAAACCGTCGTGAGGTGAGGTAAGGTCCCACAGACCCAGCTGTGTGGGTAGAAGACCTCCGAAACCATAGTGAGGTGAGGTAAGGTCCCACAAACCCAGCTGTGGGGGTAGAAGACCTCCAAAACCATTGTATAATGAATTTGAATACAATAAATCATTTCTTTCATCTACAAAATAAACGAATGTGTTTTGAAAATAGTGAAAGAACTACCATCTTTTATTCTTTCTCTCTCTCTCTCCAGATAGGAATGATGTTAGAGGCTACACTACCTTAGATTAACAGAAGACTTTCTGACATGCTCTCTGCTCGCACCAAGCATGCGGGTCAATAGGTAGTTATGTCTTATCTATGACCAATAACTTAGATAGTCTGAATTATTCAGGGATGTAGTTTATCACGAAGACGGAGAGAGGTTGGTCGCTATACTACGTCATTGCCAGGGAGGGAGGGAGGGTCATGAATTGATCATTGATGTTGCCCCAATATTGTATGAGTTAATGTATACGTCATGTGTATATTGAGTTGGTGTATACATACAGTGTATAGCAGAGCTGGTGTATTACGTATGTCTAAGCCCGTGTATACGTCTATGTCTAAATTGGTGTATACATATATATATCAGAGCTGGTGTAATACATCATGCATACCTGAGGTCGTGTATACGTCATGTATACTTGAACTGGGGGGAGGGAGGGGGGGGTGTCATCCGTGTGTGGGAACACGGCAACTTCAACCCAATGGTCAGCAATTGTTCATAGTGTGCAGGAAGACTGGCACGCCCTCCATGAATAACCCAAGACCCTCCTGCTGGGGGTGAGGTCGACCTCCAACTTTACCTGCTGGGGGTGAGGTCGACCTCCAACTTTACCTGCTGGGGTTGAGGTCGACCTCCAACTTTACCTGCTGGGGTGAGGTCGACCTCCAACTTTACCTGCTGGGGTTGAGGTCGACCTCCAACTTTACCTGCTGGGGTTAGGTGGACCTCCAACTTTACCTGCTGGGGTGAGGTCGACCTCCAATTTTACCTGCTGGGGATGAGGTCGACCTCCAACTTTACCTTCTGGGGTTAGGTCGACCTCCAACTTTACCTGCTGGGGTGAGGTCGACCTCCAACTTTATACTAGGTCTGAAGTGTCAAGAGTTTACCTTATCTGTGTGTATCGTGTGTAGGGCTAAAGATGGAATATGACATTTAGCTTCCTGGGAATCTGTGATGGAAGTATTTCTCTTCGAGTTAAAATTGTTTTTGTTTTGATTTACGTTCGTCCCTGATAGACGTAGTTAGAGATGAATGACCTCTGTGTTACTCGAAGGTCATAAACTGTTCCCAGAGAACCTTCACACACATATCTCAAGGCACTGGAAATCATTTTTATCATCAATGATTCTTACTGGCGAATGATTTCTGGCATGACACCTAAGCATGAATCCTGACCTCCTGTGCTACTCATGGCAGAACTATGAGGTCTGTGGTGGTACCCCCCCACTTGTTGTTCCTGTTCTTGTTGCTCTTACTGTGGGTGTTTAGGTGTATTCCTGGGCCATACCTCCGAGTGGTTTAGAGTCTGGTACATACACCAGCAGGAGTACCATTTTCAGTTTTTTGTAGCATTGTGTTGGGTGGCAGTTCGCCTGCTGGAGGCTGTGCCTTCAATATGGAAATCGATAAATCATTCATATGACATGTAGATAACCTTGTACTGTTACACACACACACACACACACACACACACACACACACACACACACACACACACACAATACACTGTAATGTCAGTCCAGAGTGTTCTTCAAGGGTCCTTCTGGAAAGACATTCATTTCTTCAGTTCTTGTTTGAGGTGTCCAACAGCGACCCTTGTGGGAGCTGCTGCCACAGCTGGGTCTAAGGGGACTCTGTGGCGTTACTATATATATATATATATATATATGTATATATATATATATATATATATATATATATATATATATATATATATATATATGTGTGTGTGTGTGTGTATATATATATATTCGTCCGAAGAAAGGAGAGGTATCGTCGCAAATCTATAAATCCAAATTCGTTTCCTGAAATTGAGATCGTCCAATGTCTCAAGATAATCTGAGATGATCAGAATCGAGCTGGCCAGAAATAGAAGTTCCATCTGTACGGAAATATCGTAAGGATCCGCCTCTAGAGAAAGCAAGATGTCGTCCGGACGGATCAGCCCATAAACCTGCACAATAGTTTCTGTCAATCGCCTGCTGCCACCACCCACCCACCCCGCCGGCCCACATCAGCTCTGCCAGACGTACGCGGCACCTTGCCCCTATAGTGCCTCTGACCTCACATCTCGACCTTTTGATTCCAAGGAAAACCAATGAATTCTCCGATAGCACGAACAATACAAACAATAACGTTATAGTTATGTATGATGCCTTACGATATCATAACTATTATCTCCGATACCTTACGATATGATAACTAATCTCTACATAGAATCATATGACCCTAAGGTACAGAGGAACTAACCCAGTCTGGCCTGCTGTGTGGTGGAGCCGCAATAAACACGTCATAAGCCGTTCCTTCCCTCCCTGCCATATTGACAAAAGGATCCTCCTGCATCTTGCACTTATGAAGACGTTTTAAAGAACTGCCGAAAGGGATCTGGTCGCAAGCTCTTTCCAGATCCTCCAGGAAATAAGACTGTCGACAATATAGCATCGGGAATCTCTGCTGCAGAGGTCGGCATCATTGTAAATGTCATGTTCCCCTGAGAATGCCTGTGGCAGCCACTGACACGACGGGCCTCATGGTCCTCCCTCATGTCCACCTCCCTCACCTGGCGTGAGGGAAGGTATGTTGTTGTTGATAGTGAACACGGAGAAGATTTACAGGCCATCAGAAGTCTTTGATAGATATATATATATATATATATATATATATATATATATATAGAGAGAGAGAGAGAGAGAGAGAGAGAGAGAGAGAGAGAGACAGAGAGAGAGAGACAGAGAGAGAGAGAGAGAGAGAGAGAGAGAGAGAGAGAGCCACAGAGAATTCGCAGTTGTTCACATCAGAAAAAGACAGTCAGTTCACAGACACACATCAGCACCCTGCCATACGAATGACGTCACCATTTCGTTACGACAGCAGGCGTATGGCGTAGCCGGGCTGTTGTGAGGTGGCGGGGGTGGGGTGGGGGGTGGGATGGTTGAGGGGGGGATGGGGATGGAAGAGGGGGGGAGGGCTGGTGTAGGCGCGTTACATGATAATGTATTACCGTGTGACGTAATCTTTCGCTGGCGAAGACCGCATTCCTAAAAAGTGGGGGGGGGGGGGAGATACCTGTGACGTCACACGCATTGTCATCCCCATGGGGGTTGGGGGGGTGGAGGGGCGGGACTGTATGGGAGATCTATTTTGATTTTCAAAAGTCGAGTATTGTCAGGGGGGGGCCCCCAACCCCCCCTGAATAACGCCGGCTCGCTACGCTCGAGGAAGTACATGGAAAAGGTCCGCGTTGGGTCAGTGACTCGTGTGTGTGTGGGGGTGGGAGGGTGGAGGGTGGAGGGAGGGTGGAGGAGGGTGGAGGGTGGAGGGGGAGAAAAGATTGTTTAGAGATGTGGAGAGCACGATCTTTTGTGACGGGTTCGAGGCCTCGCCCCGTGGCACGCCCCATTGACGCCGTGTGTGTGTGTGTGTGTGTGTGTGTGTGTGTAAGACATCATAGTACTGCTTATTTAACCTTGACTTACTTGCATAAGCTGTCGGGAGTCAAGGCCAGCTCGATAGTATGTGTTAGAAGGGAATGTAGGTACATTATACATAGAGCTACGAGTGTACACATTTACTTGTTTGTTATACACACACACACACACACACACACACACACACACACACACACACACACACCACGCCCCTTGCCATCCACCACCGCCTCCGAACAACATTTCGCCCATCCAATCAGCGTTTCTTCTCCCCCTCCACACACACACACACACACGCCATCACCATACCACACACGCCCACGTCTCCCTCTATATTATGAGAGGGTCAGTCTTCAAGGACACGCCTCCTCCATCATCCTATATAGATGGACTTCCCACACCCACTACAGTATTATGCGGGACTTCCCACACCCACTACAGTATTATCCGGGACGTTCCACACCCAGTACAGTATTATCCGGGACATCCCACACTCACTACAGTATTATCCGGGACATCCCACACCCACTACAGTATTATCCGGGACATCCCACACCCACTACAGTATTATCCGGGACGTTCCACACCCAGTACAGTATTATCCGGGACATCCCACACTCACTACAGTATTATCCGGGACATCCCACACCCACTACAGTATTATGCGGGACTTCCCACACCCACTACAGTATTATCCGGGACATCCCACACCCACTACAGTATTATCCGGGACATCCCACACCCACTACAGTATTATCCGGGACATCCCACACCCACTACAGTATTATCCGGGACATCCCACACTCACTACAGTATTATCCGGGACATCCCACACCCACTACAGTATTATCCGGGACATCCCACACCCACTACAGTATTATCCGGGACGTTCCACACCCACTACAGTATTATCCGGGACATCCCACACCCACTACAGCATTATCCGGGACATCCCACACCCACTACAGTATTATCCGGGACATTGCACACCCACTACAGTATTATCCGGGACATCCCACACCCACTACAGTATTATCCGGGACATTGCACACCCACTACAGTATTATCCGGGACATCCCACACCCACTACAGCATTATCCGGGACATTCTACACCCACTACAGTATTATCCGGGACATTCTACACCCACTACAGTATTATCCGGGACATTCCGCACCCACTACAGTATTATCCGGGACATTGCACACCCACTACAGTATTATCCGGGACATTGCACACCCACTACAGTATTATCCGGGACATCCCACACCCACTACAGTATTATCCGGGACATTCTACACCCACTACAGTATTATCCGGGACATTCCGCACCCACTACAGTATTATCCGGGACATTGCACACCCACTACAGTATTATCCGGGACATTGCACACCCACTACAGTATTATCCGGGACATTCCACACCCACTACAAATTTTGAAATGTTCAGTATGTGTGGGGTTTTCAGATAGTGCATCTATTATGTATCTATCATCATGATCCTCCATTCCCATGGGGTTCAGCAAGTGGATGCATGTCTACTTTTGTTAGGAAAAAAAAAAAAGCAATTGTTCATGTAGATCTGAGCGCCATGCCAAGCCTCAGACGTGGGCAATGGACGAAGAGACCCGGCACCCTGGGGCAATATCGCCACCTAACACATCACCAATTGTTTGGAAGTGATATCCCATTACCCCTAGTGTCAGGCCTGTGAGTGTTACTATTCGCGAGTAGTCTCCACATTAACTGCCTTCGCAACACTGCGTTTGAATGAATGATGTATATGAAGCGAGTGTTGGAGCTGTCACCATCCAGGAGTTTATACTATCCAGTAGTTTACTCTCTCTCTCTAGTGTGGCTGGTGTCCTATTTATATTCTATTTCTCATAGTTCTATCTATATAGCATGTGGGCGTCACACATGCGGCCCACGTCACTGGAGGTCAAATAACCCAAGGGAGTAGCAATAAAAAAAGATATATGGTAGTAGGATCCGTTTGGCATCACAATGTGTTACTAACCTCAATCACTTCTCTAACCCATTCTTGCACACCTGAATTGTATATATATTCGCCATTTCCCACGGTAACGAGGTGGCGTCAATAAAAGAGGACTAAGCCTTAGAGGAAAATATCCTCACTTGGCCCCCTTCTCTGTTCCTTCTTTTGGAAAAGTAAAAACAGGAGGGGCGTATTTCCAGCCCCACGCTCCCTCCCCTTTTAGTCGCCTTCTACGACACGCAGGGAACACATAAGATGTATTCTTTCTCCCCTGTCCCAAGGGATGAAAAATATATATGTATATACCCGGTATAAACTCGTACGAAACTGGAACAATACGCGTCCTTGCCGACTTTGTTTACTGGTGAAGGAGGCGAACCTGTGTGGGACACATTGATAGAGGTGTGGGTGGGGAGGCGCTCCCGCTGTGGACTGTGCTTGATGTGTGGAGACTGGCTGGTTTGGACGAGGTCACACAGGTCCATTGTTGTTACGGTCAGAGACTGGAGTTGATGGGTTGATTGTCTCGTGGTGAGAGAGAGAGAGAGAGAGAGAGAGAGAGAGAGAGAGAGAGAGAGAGAGAGAGAGAGAGAGAGAGAGAGAGAAGACTGAATAAAACAGAGAAGCAGACGGGCTTACGGCCACAGACAGATGAACAGACAGACAGACAAAAAGCAGTGAGGGGGAGGAGAGAACTGATATCCAGGAATGAAGAGATAAAGGCTTATCTTCCATGCGCTTCGGGAGACCTTACAACTTCTGAACTCGACCCAAAACAAAATATGCCTTATCCTGTAAACACATTACCTTTCCAGACCCAGCGGGTAAAACCCCGCCAGTTCAGTGAGATGAAATGATATTTCAACGCCAGATTTAAATATACTGATGAGCCATATCAACTGTGAATCAATAAGGAAAATCATAAGGTGCTTAAGAATATGACATGGGGCCGTGATGGGGCGAGATGATATGTCTTAGAGCTAATAGAACACAAGACGCGATACCTTACGTTAGTAGGATCATAAACAACATTGGCTTACCTCGAGAGGCTTCACGGAACCAGGCCATAGGAGGATCTGATCCTCCATTCTTCTGCTCTTTCGTCTGTGGGATCAAGTATTGACTGTATCATGTAACTTCCTGGACCCCGTGTCTGGATATTGCTCTGAAAATACCTTCATTGCCAACAAAGGCAACGCGGCCAGCAAACTCATTGCCAACACCATGGCTTCCAACCCGATAGTTGACAGAGGAAGCTCTGACAACCACTGCCCACAGTAATATATAGGGGAGAAAGAATACTTCCCACGTATTCCCTGCGTGTCGTAGAAGGCGACTAAAAGGGAAGGGAGCGGGGGGCTGGAAATCCTCCCCTCTCGTTTTTTTTTATTTTTCCAAAGAAGGAACAGAGAGGGGGCCAGATGAGGATATTCCCTCAAAGGCCCAGTCCTCTGTTCTTAACGCTACCTCGCTAACGCGGGAAATGGCGAATAGTATGAAAGAAAGAAAGAATATATATATATATATATATATATATATATATATATATATATATATATATATATATATATATATATATATATATATATGCAAATGTGTTAAAATGGTTCGAATTACACTCTGATCAACACGATGCGTTTCAAAAACAGAAAGCTAGTACATATACAACTGTAAATTTGTAAAAAAAAAAAAAGAAAAAATATAAAAGGCAGATGGTCACAGAGCACTCAGATCGAGGTGCAATTTATTCATAGCAGAACCATAGATATTATCAGCGCCGGATATGCTTTCCACAACCACAACCTCAGCACAACAGCGTATTTTACCCCCCGCTCCCTTATACACACACTTACGACCATGTTGTAAAAGGATGAGATTTACGTGGGATGATGGTCTCAGTGAGGTTACGTCTGTCGGGAGTGTGTCTGGTGAGCATATACGACACAGTTGGGGTTCATCGTGAGCGAGCTGTCTTAGTGTGATACGCATTGAGGACCCATGTCCTACTGGCTGGCTGGCGACCGGTTGTGGGTGGGGGAGGAGGAGGTTGTAGTCGTCTTCTGTGTCTAGTATGTTGTATGTGAACAACGTAACACGACGGTACGATCCTTGAGCATGACGGTACGACCCTTGGGCACGACGGTACGACCCTTGAGCACGACGGTACGACCCTTGAGCACGACGGTACGACCCTTGAGCATGACGGTACGATCCTTGAGCACGCGACGGTACGATCCTTGGGCACGCGACGGTACGATCCTTGGGAACGCGACGGTACGATCCTTCGGTATAAAGACCTGGCCTTCTACCTTTACCTGAAAGGACGAGGTCAAAGCTCAGGCTATCGTATCCAGGGAGTCGTACCGTCGTGCTCAAAGGCTCTCGTACCGTTGTGCTCACATCTTCGTGCTGGAAAGAACATAACTACCCATAGCTTCACCCCCACACCCCCAACCTCCGGCCATTGTATGGATCTTTCCCGACAACAGCGATGATAAAGAGCATTGTGCAGTGGACACGTCGGTCAGGAGGGAGTGAGTTGTGTGGCTCGACGTAGAGAGGAGCGTGAAGGGGAGACTCATTGATCGTTGTTGACACAGCTTCGAGACCCGCCTCTTCTGTGGCTGTGTGTAAACAAGCCATTATATACAAAAAAATGGGAACCTGGCGTAGATTCGTTTTGTATCGTCCGCTACAACAATGGCTCTCGTTTTTATTTCCTACTTCATTTGTTTTTCTTTCTGCTGGAGTGTTTTGCGTTTTAGTTCATAGGCTTAGGGTTTTCCAGAGGCATGATATGTCAGAGAGAGAGAGAGAGAGAGATATATATATATATATATATATATATATATATATATATATATATATATATATATATATATATATATATATATATATATATATATATATATTATCCCTGGGGATGGGTGAGAAAGAATACTCCCCACGTATTCCCTGTGTGTCGTAGAAGGCGGCTAAAAGGGGTGGGAGCTGCGGGGGATGGAAATCCTCCCCTCTGGTGTTTATCTGTGGCTTCTTACCTACGTCTCTTCCTTGTAAATCAACTGACTGTTCTACGTCCTCTGTCTCATTCTTGTATCCCTCCTGACGATGTGATCATTACACGAAAGTGCACTTGGGAAAGTATCGTGTTTCATTTTTCTCGTGGATATCAGCATATATATATATATATATATATATATATATATATATATATATATATATATATATATATATATATATATATATATATATATATATATGTGGGGGGGGGGGGTCCTAGATGTGGAAAGGGAGCTGTGGTTTCGGTGCATTACACATGACAGCTAGAGACTGAGTGTGAACGAACGTGGCTGGGTGGCGGGGGGAATGGCTGACGGCAGCAAGTATGAATATGCATATGAGTATATATGTATTTGTCTATTTATGTATATGTATGTATACATTGAAATGTATAGGTATGTAAATGTGCGTGTGTGGGCGTGTATATATACCCATGTGTACGTGGGTGGGTTGGGCCATTCTTTCGTCTGTTTCCTTGCGCTACCCCGTTAACGCGGGAGACAGCGACAAAGTATAATAGAAATATGAAATATATATATATATATATATATATATATATGTGTGTGTGTGTGTGTGTGTGTGTGTGTGTGTGTGTGTGAGCGCGCGCGCGCGCACGCCGTTATGAACGCCTCTTAGAGAGTTAAAAGTCTGAAAGATATTCACCTCTGAGGATTTCCGTCGTAGAGGTTAGTATTGCAGAAAATCATCAAATTATACTTGTCACTGAACTCCCTTTGTAAACAAACCTCTCCCTTGACAAGTTTAGAGCAACGTTTTTGGCGATGTAAATGAAATTCCTTGTTATATATATTTATATATTTTTTTCACACGGTGGGATTCAAGAGAGACTGAAATCGTTAGTCTCAGGAAAAGGTACATATTTATTCATAATGAAGGAAGGAATTCAGTCAGAACTCAAATACCTTCACAATGGCTGTTTTCTTGGAAGGAATGAGATCGTATGAATTATATTGTCGTAAGTGAAGCGTGTGTGTTGACAGTATCCTTTACAGTATAGAGTATCTGATCCTTTTTGAACACGAGGGTACGGCCTTTGAGTACGAGGGTGCGAAGACCCTTGAATACGATGGTCGTATGGCCCTTGAGCACGATGCGACAAGCCTTGGAAATGGTGATATTACGAGCCTTAGATGCGATGGTATGACCCTTAAGTACGATGGTAGTAGAGTTCTTGAATGGGATGATACGGTCCTTGATTACAATGGTCGGACGATCACTTAAAACACGGCTTCCAGACCCCTTGAGGACGGTACGACTCTTGGATAAGATGTTGTGATCTTCAGTGTGACCCATCAGGGTTATGTTACAGGCTAGGCCATCATACCCGACAGCCGTGCTGTCGTGCCGAAGGGTCGTACCGTCGTGCTCAAGGGTCGTACCGTCGTGCTCAAGGGTCGTACCGTCGTGCTCAAGGGTCATACCGCCGTGCTCAAGGGTCGTACCGTCGTGCTCAAGTGTCGTACCGTCGTCCTTGGCTGCCATATTGTGAGAAACACCTCAATGAAACCAGGCTATGAATAATACACCCACATCAGAATCGGTCACAATGACACTGTGACATTCAGATAACTAGACCATCCTCTTCTGATTGCTCCAAAAAAAGGTGAAGCAACCTTCCAGAATCACCCTCACAGCCCCTCCAGACTCAGAACACCCGCACTCCACCACCAACCCCAGGGAACGAGAAGGAGGAGGTGGGAGGTACGCCACGAGAGCAAACAACACGCGACATAAGACCCTCTGGCACAGGGTAAGTTACGAACATCATTTGTCAAAGTGGCCGCAGATTTCTGAGCGAGGTTAGTTATCTGTCGGCGGTGCAGTGATGTATATAATGCTAAGGAACAGAAGTCAGAGCTGCATCCAAATCCAGGTTAACAAGAACGACACAAAAACACTCCATGTTTACCTGTTGGTTTTACATCGTGCCAAAACAGATGGATGTGTGTGTGTGTGTGTGTGTGTGTGTGTGTATGTCATTGCTACTGGCTCCCTATGGTGGAGGGAGGGTGGAGAATGGATTCCTGTCTCTGTGAGGCCAAAGTGGTAACTGTGGTAATTGTGGTAACTGTGGTAATTGTGGTAACTGTGGTAGTTATGGGTGAACCAATGGTTTCTTGTAAGGACCTGGTGACGTGCTAACCAACCCACGTCAGGACCTGGTGACGTGCTAACCAACCCACGTCAGGACCTGGTGACGTGCTAACCAACCCACGTCAGGACCTGGTGACTTGCTAACCAACCCACGTCAGGACCTGGTGACGTGCTAACCAACCCACGTCAGGACCTGGTGACGTGCTAACCAACCCACGTCAGGACCTGGTGACGTGCTAACCAACCCACGTCAGGACCTGGTGACGTGCTAACCAACCCACGTCAGGACCTGGTGACGTACTAACCAACCCACGTCAGGACCTAGTGACGTGCTAACCAACCCACGTCAGACCTGTGACTACTAACCAATCCACGTCAGGACCTGGTGACGTCTAACCAACCCACGTCAGGACCTGGTGACGTGCTAACCAACCAGTCAGGACCTGGTGACGTGCTAACCAACCCAACCGGACAGTGCATAAACCAAGTCAGACTGGTGACTACAACCACCCACGTCAGGACCTAGTGACGTACTAACCAACCCACGTCAGGACCTGGTGACGTGCTAACCAACCCACGTCAGGACCTAGGTGACGTGCTAACCAACCCACGTCAGGACCTGGTGACGTGCTAACCAACCCACGTCAGGACCTAGTGACGTACTAACCAACCGACTTTCTCAATGATACCAACGTCGCCCACAAATGATAGGATGTAACCGTCATCCACCTGTGCCCACAGTGGGCAGGAGTCGCCACTCCCAGAACTCGTAATGGACTGGATGGAACACCTGAGGACACACCTGTTAACGGAGGGACTCGCTAATTACCTTTTCAAAGGTGTTTATTCAACCGGATGACCCGGATGACCTTTCCGCTCGTTAATAATGCCCTTGACGATCGTCAAAGACACCAGAGGTCTCTCACTGAGTGTAATACTAGTTTACCTTTTTTCATTGTTTATTATCATTTATTTACGTACTCAGAGATGGGCGGTGCGTAAGGAATACTTTTCCCTAGACCCACAGTAAGTTATGGACTCCCCGTGGTGTAGCAGTTAGCGTTCCTGACCTTGACGCATGCACGGGTCGCCCGCTCAGGGTAGAGCATGGCATGGGTTCGAGTCCTGGTTGCGGCACTCGGGTCCACAGTCAACCCAGCTGTTCATCCACCCCTTGGCGTTGGTCGATAAAGTGGGTACTTGACTCAGGGAAGGTTACATATATATATATATATATATATATATATATATATATATATATATATATATATATATATATATTATATATATATATATATATATATATATATATATATATATATATATATATATATATATATCTTTTTTTCTTTCATACTATTCGCCATTTCCCGCATTAGCGAGGTAGCGTCGAGAACAGAGGACTGGGCCCCCGAGGGAACATCCCCACCTGGCCCCCTTCTCTATTCCCTCTTTTGGAAAAAAAAAAAAAGATATATATATATATATATATATATATATATATATATATATATATATATATATATATATATATATATATAGCGTTAATGGGATGGCCTTGATTAGGGCCTGAGCTGTCCTTGGTGCCGTCTCAGCTAACAAATTGTGAAGGAACAGTCAGAGTCCTTGACCTGGGTGGATGCGAACGAGGACATCGCCCACCCCGGCCTGCCAGCCACGGCTGAGCATCCTGCAGGATAGGGTGACTGTGTCAGATGACGCGACCCAGGAACGTGTCACATGCCAGGACTCGGTGGTGGAGGAGGAGGCAGGAGGAGGAGGAGGCAGGTGGAGGAGGAGGAAGAGGAAGAAGAGGAGGAGGGGGGAGCAGGAGGAAGAGGAAGAAGAGGAGGAAGAGGAGGAGGAGGAAGAGGAGGAGGAGGAGGAGCAGGAGGAAGAGGAAGAAGAAGAGAAAGGAGGACGAGGAGGAAGAGGAGGAGGGAGGCAGGAGGAGGAAGCAGCGTTGTGCCTCGTCTGGATCGTATGGCAAGACCCAGGCGAAGCAGGAGGACCCGGAGCATGATGACCTTTGCGCTCCTTACGAGGTCCTCAGGTCACGCGGAAGTGACCTCGCAGGTCACGCGGAAGTGACGTCGTAGGTCACGCGGAAGTGACGTCGTAGGTCACGTGGAAGTGACCTCGTGGGTCACGCGGAAGTGATTGGTATTGATTGGACTTTTTTCCTCAATGATTCGGTTGGTTTTGGTGAGGTTCGTCGTTTTCTTCGGCCCCACATTCGTTTTCTCTTTGTAGATTCGTATTTTTTTTCTTTTTTTTTTTGTGCATAATTATGAAAAATCCAATATTTCTTTTTCTTTTTTTTGTGCATAATTATGAAAAATCCATCATTTCAGATCATGACGAAGATGGACTCGATCATTCATTTTCTAACAGATATCTAAAAAGTACTTTTGGCATTTCTCAATAGAATTTGACCAAAAAAGAAAATGATTATAAAAAGCAGAGACCCCAGGTGTTCGATCATTGCTGGGTTCTGGTTACTAGAATTACCATTATCTTGAAAGGCAGACCGAAGAAAAAAGATATAGAAGGTATTTATAGAACGCAATTTTAACTTTGATGAAACTAATTTAGTTTCTACATCAAAAAAGAGTATACAGATTGTAATTAAAAGTTTTTGATGTAGGGAGGCAAGAGAGAGAGAGAGAGGGGCCCACAGCCCACATTTTCTGCATGTCGTAGGTTGAGGATAGAAAGGGGGGATAGAAAGAGGTCTGGAAATCCCCTCCTCCTGTATTATTACTTTAAAGAATAAAGATTAGAGGAAGAAGTCAAGCGAGAATTCATTTCGTTTTAGTTTTCTTCAACCCGAAGACTCAGTCGTGATTTTTGAACCGACTCTTTGACTTAAGTAAACACAAAGTACAAACTCATGAATGATATTACATGACAACGCCTCCATACATTATGTAACTTAAGACTCCAACTAAACAAGTTTATGTCGTTGTAGACCTTGAGATCACGTTGTCAATATTGCCACTACGAACAGTTTCATTACACTGTTAAAATCGAATATGTTTAAAAGAAGAACTTAACTGATTTCTCCCCAGGTAAAGATCGATTGAACTGGCCCTTGATCCTCGTGTCATACACCTGTGCTCATCTCGATATGGTCAAGTCTGATCTACTGCCTACGTACCTTTGGTTAATACAAGGGATTCGAACCCAGGACCTCGCGGCTGAAGGTAAAATTATCAATATTGTCTTTTTGGTTGTTTGAAGTGAGTGACGGGCTCTGGGAAGTGGAGACTTTTGATGGGGTTTGTAGGAAGGTTCCTGGGAGTGAGGCGGGTTAGAGAAAACTTGAGAGTTGATGGAAAGTAGATGACTCAGGTCCTCAAACTGAACCTATCTACTCCACTTGCAAGTAACTACGTATATTCTGTACGTGTCTAGGATGGGTTCATTGTGTACATCTACAATTTATCTACATCTGTTATTATGTCTATAATAACATCCGGTTTGCCAATGGCTCTGGTTGAATTTCTTCGTTATGCAACACAATCAGATTCTAATGGTGTTCAGTTGATATATTCTATCCTTCTGAGAGATGCTTGCTTTGATGAATGCTATAAACACCCTCACGGCATTTCTATCAATGCCAGAAACCCTCACGGCATTTTAATAAAGGCTGGAAATCCTTGTGACTCAGCCAGTATGGAGGTACCAGTCGGGGACTGATGAAGATAATGTAACATGAGGGAGGAAATTAAAATACTGCTCACGTGTTTACAAACTGTAGTATTGCCACCCACGTCTCGTTTTCTCCACTCCCTCGTTCTCTGTTGCTGGCTTTACTGCCAAATTATATCACATGCCCCATTACCCAGCTACAAGTAGTAGTAGTAGTAGTAGGAATCATAGTACTGGTAGCAGTAGTAGTAATAGTGGTAGTATTTGTGGTAGTAATAGTAGTAGTAGTAGTAGCAGTTGTAGTAGTAGTAGTAGTAGTAGCAGTTGTAGTAGTAGTAGTAGTAGTAGCAGCAGTTGTAGTAGTAGTAGTAGTAGTAGTAGTAGTAGTAGTAGAAGTAGTAGTAGTAGTAGTGGTAGTAATGGTAGTAGTAGCAGATGAAATGAAACATCCACAATAAAGTTTGCCAAACCGTCTACAGTAAACACTTTAGTGGTTCCTGTTTACCTTATACAACAGTGTAAACAAACCATAAAGGCTAGGGAAATGAAGAGGAAGGGTTGCGTTACCTCCCGACACACACACACACACACACACACACACACACACACACACACACACACAGCAGTAGTGAAGGCTTGTCTGTGTTGACTCATATGATACCAGACGCTGAGGGTCCTGTGGTGTGTGAGGTGAATACAAATTCTGGCTTACATGACTCACAAACATTGTGAGAAGCTCAAAAACAAGCAGTGGGGTTATCAGCTTTCTAAACACTGCGAAAGAGGGAGACGTCAGTGTCTCAAAGTATCATCTCTATTTGCTCTATCCCCAAGGCTTAACGAAGAGGTGAGTGAGTGAGTGAGTGAGTGAGTGAGTGCGTGGGGGGGGGGGGGGGGATCCAGATAAGTGGTTAAGGGAGGGGTGTGTTGAGGTACTCGTTACATGGCCTCACTCGTGGGTGGGTAAGGTGCTCCTCACAAGAGTGCGTAGACCTTGTGGTCGAACGCTCTCTCTCTCTCTCTCTCTCTCTCTCTCTCTCTCTCTCTCTCTCTCTCTCTCTCTCTCTCTCTCTCTCTCTCTCTCTCTCTGCCATCTGCCTTCCCTTCGCCCTTCCTTCAACGTCATTAACCCGTGTCGTGTCTAATCTCTTTACCATAAACGACCCTTGGCCTTCACCTGGGCTCTTCTCTCCTAACCCCCCACCTCCCCTCCTCCCCTCCCCCAGTCTGACACTATCCTTGGGGGGGGAGGGGGAGGGAGGGAAGAGGGCAGACGTCTCGAGACATTCCCCTCGACAGGTGTTGAAATCAACACCTGCAGCAAGGAACCTTGACATTTGCTGTACACTATATGGCTTTAATCCCCAGGATCTGTCCTGGATCACTTTGATATCGTAGTGGCTCTAAAATCAATAGCCTCGGATTTACCATCAAGGGTATGCTCGGATTTGTGACTGGTTTCGTTTCCTTAAATTGTGGCGTCCAGGGGTGAAACGCTGATTGCAATACGAACACATAGAAATACTTTTTAGGGGATTATACCTGAAAAAGATCTGGTGAATTTGAGACTAAAATGGTATAGCCAGAACGATTGACTATATATATATATATATATATATATATATATATATATATATATATATATATATATATTAGTTGTTTCGTCATCAAATACCTAACAGCCATCCCCTGCTGAAAGTTAGGACATCCAATTCATTTTGAAGGGATCAGAAGACTTCGTGAACGTATTTCCCTCCTACGGATTTTGAGAGCATCGGTGGACGGGGCTGGCTACTTATGTTTCGTTGGGAGGGGCTTTTACGACCCGAAATTCCCAATTAGTCTTTGATCATCCTCTCTGCTAACTTTCCCCCATTTCTCGTGTAGTGATATGAACACGGCTCTGGTGTAGGGGGCCAAAGTTACACACACACACACACACACACACACACACACACACACACACCTCAATTGAGAGAGTTGAGTTACAGTGAGAGGCTGAGGGTAGAAGAGAGAGAGAGAGAGAGAGAGAGAGAGAGAGAGAGAGAGAGAGAGAGAGAGAGAGAGAGAGAGAGATGGTGACGTGGCCACAGCCATTCAAGTTTCAAAATCGGTCGGACGACAGTGAAGAGTTCTTTGCGAGATGCAGTGCCACACTACTCAGAGGCCACGTCGAGAAGCGGACGAAAATATAGCTAGAAATGGACAGCAAGAAATACTGTTTTTATTGTCATTTTGGTGGACGATTAGAACAGGCTAAACGAGGAGTTAAAAGGCAATTTGATGGTTTAGATAACCCTAAAAGATAGGGACTTTGCTTGAGGATAGACCCCTACCCCAAGCCTGTAGTCATGGGATAATACAAACAGGTAAATACACAAAGCAAAACCTATAGCCAGACAAACACATACCCTAGCTAAGGGGCACCACAAGGCACCTCTTACGCCCACCGCTCCAGGCCACAACACACACACACAACCCTCCAACATATCCCACACACAACCCGCTATAAACGTCCGTGATTCCCTCCATCACAATACGAGAAGCGACAAGAGGCGTTCGAACCCCTGCTTGATTCCCCACAAGACGGTCGAGTGAGTGGAATTCAATTCTGTCTATCGTCCTCACGCACCACTTGAGGATATTCACATCAGAATAAACCCCTCTCTCCGTTTTCTCCAGTGATGCGCCATCGCTTGGGTTAATTTTTTACCAAAGATTAATCCCATTTTTTCCCTGATTCTGTAAATTGGAGCAATTTTCTATGCATTCTTTTCGAAGGGATTAAGTAAACACACACACACACACACACACACACACACACACACACACACACACACACACACACACACACACATATATATATATATATATATATATATATATATATATATATATATATATATATATATATATATATATATATATATATATGTGTGTGTGTGTGTGTGTGTGTGTGTGTGTGTGTGTGTGTGTGTGTGTGTGTGTGTGTGTGAGTTTGTGTGTGTGTTTGTGTGTGTGTTTGTGTGTGTGGCCCTTGCCATGGTAAGGAGGACCGTGTATACACTGACCGTTGTAGGCAGAAACCACGAAGACAGGGTCACAGACCCTCGCAATGATGGGGGGGTGGTGGGGAGGAGGGGGGGGGTATCAACCACCGGGGCATTTGAAAGACTTGGATCCTGTGCAAGTGTCGGTGATTCTCTTTTTCTATAGAATTATCATGTGTTCTGACTCCATCGTCCGTCCTGAAGGTCATTCAGAGTACGACTAGTGTGTGAGCTGGAGGGTCACTGCGTACATTTTTTTTTTTTGGGGGGGGAGAGACTCGCTTATATAAAACGTACGAGACATTTGCAAAACTAATTCATGTTTTCTCGAGGCTTTTTTCGTGGAAGATCTCAGACGTATTATCACGTCTCGTGGTCCTCGGATAGTTCACGAGACTGTAGAGGAACTTGAAGTCTCGTACCGAGAGAGAAAGACACACACACACACCCACCCACCCACACACACACACACACACACACACACACACACACACACACACACACACACTCATACGAGACACGAGCTCGAACGAGAGCGAGACATCATGAGTGAAGACATGAGCTGCCATCAGGGAGGAGTCGGGGCGCAGCTGCAGACTCCCGGATGCTCGGTAATAAAGACTTAAATGAACGCTTTGACGTCCTCCACCAACTTCATGACAAGGCGTTTGTTCACGTCAAGGAAAAAATGCCAATCTTTTTTCGAGAAAACGTCCAGCATTACGTGAGCCAGGCATGGCAGTAGGAACGTTATTAGTTGTAAAAATTTCTTGGAATATTTGGAGTATGGCGGGGGGGCGCTCTGTAGGTGGGTTTCGAAGCCCCCCAGCTCGAACCAGTGTCATGTGTGTCACGTAGATTCAAATGAGTCTCTCCTGTTCGGATCCCAAGTTCTGGACAATTTCTATGATGAAAACAGAAAATAATTGTGTCCAGTTTTCCTCAAAATGACAGAAAAAAAACATGAACTCTTTCGACATATATGTATACGTCACCTTAGACATATTGACGAAGGATAATTTTTGAGGAAATTTATAACAGAATTGGGAGGTGAGATTGTATTTGCTCCGCGTCTTCTGTGTTCGGTCGAGACTAGACAACAAAAAGCTAGATAAGATATCAGTTAGGGTTTCATTATCTGTTCTGATGGGTTGAATTAAATGGTAATGATAGGTCGCTTATGATTGCACAGGAATGATGCAAGGAAAACGGAAAGATTGTGTCCTCAGTGGCGACGGGAATGGATGAAGGCAGCAAGTATAAATATGTACATGTGTATTTATGTATAAGTCTGTGTATGTATATGTATGTATACGTTGAAATGTACAGGCATGGATATGTGCGTGTGTGGGCGTTTATGTATATATATGTGCATGTGGGTGGGTTGGGCCATTCTTTCGTCTGTTACCTTGCGCTACCTCACTAACGCGGGAGACAGCGACTAAGTATAATAGTATGAATATATATATATATATATATATATATATATATATATATATATATATATATATATATATATATATATATATATTATTTTTATTTTTTTTATTATACTTTGTCGCTGTCTCCCGCGTTTGCGAGGTAGCGCAAGGAAACAGACGAAAGAAATGGCCCAACCCCCCCCCCATACACATGTATATACATACGTCCACACACGCAAATATACATACCTACACAGCTTTCCATGGTTTACCCCAGACGCTTCACATGCCTTGATTCAATCCACTGACAGCACGTCAACCCCGGTACACCACATCGCTCCAATTCACTCTATTCCTTGCCCTCCTTTCACCCTCCTGCATGTTCAGGCCTCGATCACACAAAATCTTTTTCACTCCATCTTTCCACTTCCAATTTGGTCTCCCTCTTCTCCTTGCTCCCTCCACCTCCGACACATATATCCTCTTGGTCAATCTTTCCTCACTCATTCTCTCCATGTGCCCAAACCACTTCAAAACACCCTCTTCTGCTCTCTCAACCACGCTCTTTTTATTTCCACACATCTCTCTCACCCTTACGTTATATATAGCAATGAGCAAGTACTTTCAATGAACACACAACACTATCCAACATCAAAGATTCGAACCATTGCCATTTGTGTAGGAGCTTGGGTCGTTCCATAGCCTTATTAGTTAGCGTTACCAGCACCCACGCATATGATACCGGTTCGAATCCTTGATGTTGGAGGCACTATATTGATATATATATATATATATATATATATATATATATATATATATATATATATATATATATATATATATATATATATATATATAGAGTATATCATCTTTACTTGAGGAGTAATGGAATTTGTATCTACGTAGAGATAAATCTCTCTCTCTCTCTCTCTCTCTCTCTCTCTCTCTCTCTCTCTCTCTCTCTCTCTCTCTCTCTCTCTCTCTCTCTCTCTCTCTCTCTCTCTCTCTCTCTCTCTCTCTCTCTCTCAGAGGGATGGGACTAGACAATGAGGCCACCAGCTTCAGCAGTTCCGTCCAGCAGCGACCCGGCCTCACTCCGGTATGCCCAGGTGGCCGTGCTGAAGATGTACACAACCCCCCACCCCCCATCACCAACCCCCACCAACCCCAACCCCAACCCCACCACAACCCCTACAGTGGAAGGAGCGTTACCTGCTGGAGTTGCTCCGTCGAGTGGAGCTCGTGGCTCTGTTGGGCAACGGAGAGAGAGAGAGACAGAGAGAGAGAGAGACAGAGAGAGAGAGAGAGAGAGAGAGAGAGAGAGAGAGAGAGAGAGAGAGAGAGAGATAGAACGATTTTTTTTTTCCATGTGCTCAAACTTTCCCCCACTCCAGCTCTTTAATTATTACCTCAGTACACCGCCCAGTTTGACTCCCCAGTACCTCCCCAGTATGACTCCAGTAACCTCCAGTATGATCTTAGAGCTTTTCCAGTATGACTAAGTACCCCGGTATTCCCTTATAGCTCTTAGTATGATCCCAGTACCCCAGTATCACCTTAAACCTCCCCAGTATGACCCCAGTACCCCAGTACATCCCCATCTCTCTCTCTCTCTCTCTCTCTCTCTCTCTCTCTCTCTCTCTCTCTCTCTCTCTCTCTCTCTCTCTCTCTCTCTCTCTCTCTCTCTCTCTCTCTCCCCCGCCCTTCACTAAGGCGCTGTACGTTCGGAGAAAATCTACTCAGTGCCATTAGATCTCATTTGCATACCACTTTTGATGCACGGAGAGGGGGGGGAGAGAGAGAGAGAGAGAGAGAGAGAGAGAGAGAGAGAGAGAGAGAGAGAGAGAGAGAGAGAGAGAGTCACAAAAAAGCTGCATCGTGTGATTTTAGATGATTGCCGTCAATCCTCCACACACACACACACACACACACACACACACACACAGTAGACATACTCGAAGGATCGTAGCAGGTTAATGATTGGTTGGCGAGTGATTGAATCGGCAAGACGGGCCAATAGCTGTATGGCAAGAGGGACCACCAATTGGCCGGATTGCAATACAGAACAATCACCGGCGTGGCCAAAACTGACCAGCATTTATAAGGCAACATTTCTATAGACCCTCATGTGTTATTGTGCCTGGCTGTTCCTTCTACACAATACTGAGCTTCGGAGCATCACTTCTGATGGGTTTGGAATCCCCGTGTTATCTGACACTGTCGAGATCGCGTTCCAATTACCCAAAAATAATGGCACACGAACTTGATAACTTTCTTAATGAGGTTAATTTACTTTCTGCTCTCCAACTCCAAAAATATTGTCCCATTTTTAAGCCCCCAAAAATCGTAAAGAAAATAATGTGATTGTAAAGAAGATAATGGCTTGTATGTACCTGAGGTCTGGAAAATAGAACAAGGAACAAAAAATGGATGGTTTCCAAACAAAAAAAAAAAGTCTTTTGAGTTTACTTGTTAGAGTGTGGGAGAGCGGTAAGTGAGAGGGTAGTTGGGTAAGTGAGAGGGTGGTGGGGATATATAGAGTGTGGGAGAGTGGTAAGTGAGAGGGTGGGAGAGTGGTAAGTGAGAGGGGTGAGAGAGTGGTAAGTGAGAGGGTGGTGGGGATATATAGAGTGTGGGAGAGTGGTAAGTGAGAGGGTGGGAAAGCGGTAAATGAGAGGGTGGGAAAGCGGTAAGTGAGAGGGTGGTGGGGGTATATAGAGTGTGGGAGAGTGGTAAATGAGAGGGTGGGAGAGTGGTAAGTGAGAGGGGTGAGAGAGTGGTAAGTGAGAGGGTGGGAGAGTGGTAAGTGAGAGGGTGGGAGAGTGGTAAGTGAGAGGGTGGGAGAGTGGTAAGTGAGAGGGTGGGAGAGTGGTAAGTGAGAGGGTGGTGGGGGTATATATAGAGTCTCTGATGCGGGTGGAGCAATGTGGTGGCTTCTGGTGAGCTGGACGGTGAGTGGGGCAGATGTTTGCCCTGAAGAATGTGTGTGTGTGTGTGTGTGTGTGTGTGTGTGTGTGTGTGTGTGTGTGTGTGGAGTACTTGGGGAGGAGTGAGTGGCTTGTAAGTGGCGCTGATGGACCTGGGCATGTGATGGCGATATATGAGGTGAATGAGTAGTAATGAGAAGTTCTACCCTGGAGTATACGATATGTTTGTGAGTTGGAGGGTGAGATGTTTCCAATGAAGGTGGGTCTAGCATAAAGGGGTCGTGATGTCACCATGGCTATTTGATCTGTTCCTGAACGAGTTGGCGGAGTAGGTGAATGGAATGGGGGTCCTGGGGTGTCATGCCGTTGCTATTTGTAGATAACGGCTCTAGTGGTAGACTTCCCAGAGTCATATAACCTTCATATATTGACGTGTGCATCTGAAGGTCTTGTAGGCTTATGGCATATACGCGTATGTATACTTATATATCCTACAGCATGTAGGCGAATGTATACCTGTGTATCCTATGGCATATCGGCGAATGTATACCAATATATCCCACGGCATATAGGTGTAAGTGTACCTCCATATGTGCGTGTAAGCATATGAAAATGTGGGAATGTATTTTATATACACGTGGATGCTTGGCATAGGGCATGAGAAGTTTTTGTGATGAGTGAGTGGTGAGTGGTGAGTGCGTGGGGTGAAAAAGGGTGTGTGGTGAATGAGGATAAAAGAGGGCAATTGAGTGTGTTATATATTTGTCAACACACTCAACTTTCTAGTCCATCCTGGAAAGTATTTAAACTTTAGCCAAACTTTCAGCAAGTTGTGGAACTAATTTCAAGTGTATCGACTTGTAATTAGAGTTGACACTTGTGAGCATTAGGAGTGGATTGCGGGGATGAGGGCAGCTAGAGCTGTTGGTGGTGGGTTGTGGTTGTGGTTGAGGTAGTGGATGTGTAAGTGGTAGTGGTTGGCTGTGGTGGTGGTTGTGGTAGTGGTGGGCTGTGGTGGTGGTTGTAGTAGTGGGGTAGTGTTGACGATGATGGTTGTGGTGGGTATTTGTGGTAGTGGTTGTGGTGGTGATTGTGGTTGTGGTGGTGGATGTGGTGGTTGTGGTTGTGGTGGTAGTGTAGTGCGTAGGGTTGGTACTTCAACACATGATTTAGGTCAGAGGAAGTGAGACCTTGAACCCCAAGCTGGCCAGAGGTTCAACTGGCTAATGGGTTCAACTGGCCAGGGCTTCAAATGATCAGTGGTTTAACTAACCAGAGGTTCAACTGGACAGAGTTGAGCTGGACAGAGGTTCAAAATTGGCAGGGGTTCAACTGGCCAGAGATTCAACTGACCAAAGGGTCAACTTTCCAGGGGTTCAACTGGCCAGGGGTCAGCTGGCAAGGGGTTTCAAGTGACCAGGGGCTCAATTGGTCAGAGGTTCGACTGCTACAGAGGCTCAGAAATCTGGTCACTTGTGGATGGCCGAGGAAATACATAGGCTCAGAACCCCACAGTACAGGGATCGGAACCTCTCCACCATAGTCTTTGACCCTGTCACGTTGACCTGACCTTTACCCTTTCAGAAGAACAGAGAAAAAGAACAACCAGACTTTTCTTGAAATGGAGGAAACGATGGGAATGAACATTCAGCAGTTAGAACGCGGGAAGAACAACTCGGCACTAATTGAACAAACAGAGAGAACAGACAGACAGACAGAAAGACACGAGGTACAGACAGACAGACAGACAGACAGACACGAGGTACAGACAGGCAGACAAACAGACAAACAGACACGAGGTACGGACAGACAGACAGACAGACAAACAGACACGAGGTACAGACAGACAGACAAACAGACACGGGGTACAGACAGATAGACAGACAAACACGAGGTACAGACAGACAGACAGACAGACACATAGACAGAGCAAATATACAGGACAAAAATCAATAGGTTCTCCGGATTTTTGCCACGTATGAATAAGTGAAAGGCAAGGGAGAGGAGGCGTCCCTCTCCTATCCCACGAGGGAAAGACCTCTCCTTCCTCATTGAGGAGAGACGTCTTTTTCCCCATCCCACACGGGAATAGGCCTTCCCCCTCCCATCGCACAACTCAACTCTCCTTCCCTCCCTCCCCACCATCCCTGTTCCACCAGCGCCACCCATTCCAGGCTGCGCCAGAGGGGAATGGGGGGAGGCAGTGGAGGGCAGGTGCCCCCCTGACATCAATGCTCTCCTTATCAAGCGGAAGGTTACGTCCTTTAGGCCTTGCCAAGGATGTTTTGACACTGGCAAAGGTTCAAGTATATATATTTCTTCTTTTCCTTTTAAAGCTGTTGGCTTTCCCGGGTGCACTACGGACCTACATTCATCGAGGACTAGATAGATAGATAGATAGATAGATAGATAAATGCATAAATGCTATCCTTCTTTTCTTTGTAATGGGTGGAAGTTGATATGAGACCAAATTCTGACCCCGTTTGGGAATGTTAATGACGACGTGCTAAAATACGACGAATATTCGCGGGATGATATGTCACTTGCATTACAGTATGTCCCTCTGATACGTGTGGGAATATATATTTGACAAGGTCACATACCATTATGTGCTGGAAGGGTTTACAGTTTCCTAGTCATTATATATATATATATATATATATATATATATATATATATATATATATATATATATATATATATATATATATATATATATATATATATATATATATATATATTTTTTTTATTATACTTTGTCGCTGTCTCCCGCGTTTGCGAGGTAGCGCATATATATATATATATATATATATATATATATATATATATATATATATATATATATATATATATATATATATATGGGTATGTTTGAAGGAATTGTGGTTCCAACAATGTTGTATGGTTGCGAGGCGTGGGCTATAGATAGAGCTGTGCGGAGGAGGGTGGATGTGTTGGAAATGAGATGTTTGAGGACAATATGTGGTGTGAGGTGGTTTGATCGAGCGAGTAATGAGAGGGTAAGAGAGATGTGTGGTAACAAAAAGAGTGTGGTTGAGAGAGCAGAAGAGGGTGTTTTGAAATGGTTTAGTCACATGGAGAGAATGAGTGATGGAAAATTGACAAAGAGGATATATGTGTCAGAGGTGGAGGGAACGAGAAGTGGGAGACCAAAATGGAGGTGGAAGGATGGAGTGACAAAGATTTTGAGTGATCGGGGCCTGAACATGCAGGTGGGTGAAAGGCTTGCAAGGAATAAAGTGAATTGGGACGATGTGGTATACCGGGGTCGACGTGCTGTCAATGGATTGAACCAGTGCACGTGAAGCGTCTGGGGTAAACCTTGGAAAGTTTTGTGGGGCCTGGATGTGGAAAGGGAGCTGTGGTTTCGGTGCATTATACATGACAGCTAGAGACTGAGCGTGAACGAATGTGGCCTTTGTTGTCTTTTCCTTGCGCTACCTCGTGTGCACGCCGGAGGAAGGGGCTGTCATTTCATGTGTGGCGAGGTGGCGACGGAAATGAATAAGAGCAGCAAGTATGAATTATGTACATGCGTATATATGTATATGTCTTTCTAAAAGGGGATGTATATATATATATATATATATATATATATATATATATATATATATATATATATATATATATATATATATATATATATATATTGGGGAAGAGCAGTGCGGTTTCAGAAGTGGTAGAGGATGTGTGGATCAGGTGTTTGCTTTGAAGAATGTGTGTGAGAAATACTTAGAAAAGCAAATGGATTTGTATGTAGCATTTATGGATCTGGAGAAGGCATATGATAGAGTTGATAGAGATGCTCTGTGGAAGGTATTAAGAATATATGGTGTGGGAGGCAAGTTGTTAGAAGCAGTGAAAAGTTTTTATCGAGGATGTAAGGCATGTGTACGTGTAGGAAGAGAGGAAAGTGATTGGTTCTCAGTGAATGTAGGTTTGCGGCAGGGGTGTGTGATGTCTCCATGGTTGTTTAATTTGTTTATGGATGGGGTTGTTAGGGAGGTAAATGCAAGAGTCCTGGAAAGAGGGGCAAGTATGAAGTCTGTTGGGGATGAGAGAGCTTGGGAAGTGAGTCAGTTGTTGTTCGCTGATGATACAGCGCTGGTGGCTGATTCATGTGAGAAACTGCAGAAGCTGGTGACTGAGTTTGGTAAAGTGTGTGGAAGAAGAAAGTTAAGAGTAAATGTGAATAAGAGCAAGGTTATTAGGTACAGTAGGGTTGAAGGTCAAGTCAATTGGGAGGTGAGTTTGAATGGAGAAAAACTGGAGGAAGTGAAGTGTTTTAGATATCTGGGAGTGGATCTGTCAGCGGATGGAACCATGGAAGCGGAAGTGGATCATAGGGTGGGGGAGGGGGCGAAAATTTTGGGAGCCTTGAAAAATGTGTGGAAGTCGAGAACATTATCTCGGAAAGCAAAAATGGGTATGTTTGAAGGAATAGTAGTTCCAACAATGTTGTATGGTTGCGAGGCGTGGGCTATGGATAGAGTTGTGCGCAGGAGGATGGATGTGCTGGAAATGAGATGTTTGAGGACAATGTGTGGTGTGAGGTGGTTTGATCGAGTAAGTAACGTAAGGGTAAGAGAGATGTGTGGAAATAAAAAGAGCGTGGTTGAGAGAGCAGAAGAGGGTGTTTTGAAATGGTTTGGGCACATGGAGAGAATGAGTGAGGAAAGATTGACCAAGAGGATATATGTGTCGGAGGTGGAGGGAACGAGGAGAAGAGGGAGACCAAATTGGAGGTGGAAAGATGGAGTGAAAAATATTTTGTGTGATCGGGGCCTGAACATGCAGGAGGGTGAAAGGAGGGCAAGGAATAGAGTGAATTGGAGCGATGTGGTATACAGGGGTTGACGTGCTGTCAGTGGAGTGAATCAAGGCATGTGAAGCGTCTGGGGTAAACCATGGAAAGCTGTGTAGGTATGTATATTTGCGTGTGTGGACGTGTGTATGTACATGTGTATGGGGGGGGGGGCATTTCTTTCGTCTGTTTCCTTGCGCTACCTCGCAAACGCGGGAGACAGCGACAAAGTATAAAAAAAAAAAAAAAAATATATATATATATATATATATATATATAAATATATATATAATTCTTTTCAAGAAATTTGGTTTCCTTCGCCGTATTATCCCCCTGTTCGTTTTCTTTCTTTTTATTTTTTGATAGCAGTATTTTCTAAATATTCAGATCCGCTAATTGTGCGTGTAACTCTGACTTCCTGTATTACATATATATATATATATATATATATATATATATATATATATATATATATATATATATATATATATTCCTTTTTTTTTTGCTTTGTCGCTGTCTCCCGCGTTTGCGAGGTAGCGCTAGGAAACAAACGAAAGAAATGGCCCAACCCACCCCCATACACATGTATATACATACACGTCCACACACGCAAATATACATACCTACACAGCTTTCCATGGTTTACCCCAGACGCTTCACATGCCCTGATTCAATCCACTGACAGCACGTCAACCCCGGTATACCACATCGATCCAATTCACTCTATTCCTTGCCCTCCTTTCACCCTCCTGCATGTTCAGGCCCCGATCACACAAAATATTTTTCACTCCATCTTTCCACCTCCAATTTGGTTTCCCACTTCTCCTCGTTCCCTCCACCTCCGACACATATATCCTCTTGGTCAATCTTTCCTCACTCATTCTCTCCATGTGCCCAAACCATTTCAAAACACCCTCTTCTGCTCTCTCAACCACGCTCTTTTTATGTCCACACATCTCTCTTACCCTTACGTTACTTACTCGATCAAACCACCTCACACCACACATTGTCCTCAAAACATCTCATTTCCAGCACATCCACCCTCCTGCGCACAACTTTATCCATAGCCCACGCCTCGCAACTATACAACATTTTGGGAACCACTATGTCTTCAAACATACCCATTTTTGCTTTCCGAGATAATGTTCTCGACTTCCACACATTCTTCAAGGCTCCCAGGATTTTCGCCCCCTTCCCCACCCTATGATCCACTTCCGCTTCCATGGTTCCAACCGCTGCCAGATCCACTCCCAGATATCTAAAACACTTTACTTCCTCCAGTTTTTCTCCATTCAAACTTACCTCCCAATTGACTTGACCCTCAACCCTACTGTACCTAATAACCTTGCTCTTATTCACATTTAATCTTAACTCTCTTCTTTCACACACTTTACCAAACTCAGTCACCAGCTTCTGCAGTTTCTCACATGAATCAGCCACCAGCGCTGTATCATCAGCGAACAACAACTGACTCTTGCATTCACCTCCCTAACAACCCCATCCATAAACAAATTAAACAACCATGGAGACATCACACACCCCTGCCGCAAACCTACATTCACTGAGAACCAATCACTTTCCTCTCTTCCTACACGTACACATGCCTTACATCCTCGATAAAATTTTTCACTGCTTCTAACAACTTGCCTCCCACGCCATATATTCTTAATACCTTCCACAGAGCATATATATATATATATATATATATATATATATATATATATATATATATATATATATATATATATATATATATATCCCTGGGGATAGGGGAGAAAGAATACTTCCCACGTATTCCCTGCGTGTCGTAGAAGGCGACTAAAAGGGGAGGGAGCTGGGGGCTGGAAATCCTCCCCTCTTGTTTTTTTTTTTTTAATTTTCCAAAAGAAGGAACAGAGAAGGGGGCCAGGTGAGGATATTCCCTCAGAGGCCCAGTCCTCTGTTCTTAACGCTACCTTGCTAACGCGGGAAATGGCGAATAGTTTGAGAGAAAAAAGAATATATATATATATATATATATATATATATATATATATATATATATATATATATTTTCTTTCTTTTTCTTTTAAACTATTCGCCATTTCCCACGTTAGCGAGGTAGCGTTAGGAACAGAGGACTGGGCCTTTTTTGGAATATCCTCACCTGGCCCCCTCTGTTCCTTCTTTTGGAAAATTTAAAAAAAAAGAGAGGGGAGGATATATATATATATATATATATATATATATATATATATATATTATATATATATATATATATATATATATTTCTTTTCTTTTAAACTATTCGCCATTTCCCGCGTTAGCGAGGTAGCGTTAAGAACAGAAGACTGGGCCTTTTTTGGAATATCCTCACCTGGCCCCCTTCTCTGTTCCTTCTTTTGGAAAATTAAAAAAGAAAACGAGAGGGGAGGATTTCCAGCCCCCCGCTCTCTCCCCTTTTAGTCGCCTTCTACGACACGCAGGGAATACGTGGGAAGTATTCTTAATCCCCTATCCCCAGGGATAATATATATATATATATATATATATATATATATATATATATATATATATATATATATATATATATATATATATATATATTGCTTAGGATCCTATGACCCTAGATGCTAGATTTAAAGATTTGTCAAAACTAATGATGAAACTTGTGGAAGGAGCTCCACCCTGGCTATTAACATCTTCCAAGAAATCTGACCAATTACCAACAGAGACAAAATAACAAGCAGAAGCGGGAAAATAAGAGTAAATATAAGATAAAAGACGAGAGAATAAGATAAAGGAACGACATCTTATATTGTTTTCATGTAGGAACGAGGTACACATATTGGAAACACATTATTCATAAGGAAAGCAAATACACTCTCAATTATGTGTATATATATATATATATATATATATATATATATATATATATATATATATATATATATATGAGAGAGAGAGGAGGCAACTTTTGAGCACGACGGTACGAAGTCTTAGACATGATGGGATAGGCCTTGGCCGAACCCTTAGAGTTCATTTGAAAATTGATAATCATGCCACTAAACCAAGAATCGTACCGTCGTGATCAAGAGTCGTCCCGTCGTGCTCAAAGGTCGTACCATCGTGATCAAGAGTCGTACCGTCGTGCTCGAGGGTCGTACCGTCGTGATCAAGAGTCGTACCGTCGTGCTCAAGGGTCGTACCTTAATGATCAAGAGTCGTACCGTCGTGCTCAAGGGTCGTACCGTCGTGCTCGAGGATCGCACCGTCGTGATCAAGAGTCGTACCGTCGTGCTCAAGGGTCGTACCTTAATGATCAAGAGTCGTACCGTCGTGCTCAAGGGTCGTACCGTCGTGCTCGAGGATCGCACCGTCGTGATCAAGAGTCGTACCGTCGTGCTCAAGGGTCGTACCTTAATGATCAAGAGTCGTACCGCCGTGCTCAAGGGTCGTACCGTCGTGTTCAGAACACAATGGAGACAGTCCTCATTACGGAAGGTTAATAATATCGACTCTTAATTAACTCTGGAATTCCAGCAGTTCTCGGAGGGACTCCCTATCATCGTTAAATGAGGTTAAGAAATGTGTTTGAAGTCCAAAATAATTTGTTGCTATTGGTGCAGGTGCGACGCTGGGCTGATGTCACGCGCTCCGAAGAACGATTGTAGGGAATTGCGTCGTGTGATGCTCTCTCTCTCTCTCTCTCTCTCTCTCTCTCTCTCTCTCTCTCTCTCTCTCTCTCTCTCACTCTCTCTCTCGCCTGCATGTGGGAAAGCAGCGACAGAAGACGGTCTTCGACGGGGTTGTACCATCGTTAGCGGAAGGATAAGCAAGTATACTGCGTCGTTCAGTACCTTACGTCACAAAAAGGAGTCCATATTACTCTGCTCTTGCACGGAGCGCAGCCTCGCAGCTTTTAAAGAAACTATCAAACGTTCGTAGCATTACCCAGTACAGCTACTCATTCTAATAATGATAATAATGATAGTAGTTCAGCTATAACGATGATAACAATATTGGTACCAACATACCAGTTGAACATATATATATCTCCTTAACTCACTGTTTATGGGACTATCTCCCTTAAAACAAACCCTCATGACTGCCATAAGGTTTCACTTCCTTGCCATGTCCTGGGCCATGATTGGCCAACACAGCGGCCGACCGCCAAACACCATCAGCGTTAAATGCTTCAAATGAGTTCCAAATGGCGCTCGTTGACACAACTCTTGCCATACATCGAGCTTCAGATTTGTGAGACTATTCCCACCTGGCACTAAACAAGTCCTAGATAAGGTTTATCATTCCATCCTAAAACAATATACTCAGAAGATAATCAACTACTTAAGTAAGCCATCAAATGAATTGTAATAAATCATGATATGCGTCACGTATGCAAATGCGAATCATCGTAACTCACAGGCTGGTCGCCAACGTCCACGCATCGTTGCCAGCTGCCACTTCATTACCGGCTTAATAACAGCAATTATTGCCAGAATTATATGAAACCTCTCAATACCTGAACGGAATGCATTTTACACATAATTTGTAATACAAGACGTTGCTGTATATCATTTGATTTTGACAGAAAGATCATCTCAGAAAGTTTCGCTCTTTTCTTTAGTAGCGTCATATCAATTCTGAATTGTTTTCACACGTTTTGATATATCGAAAAATCATGCAGTCTTATAGAGATTATGTATATTTCTGCGGTTTCTTCTTTTCCTTATAGACAGAAACAGACAGACAGACAGAGATAGAGAGAAGGAGAGATCATATGGTTTCTGCATTTCCCTGTCAATATAGAAACGGACAGACAGACAGACAACGAAAAGAGAGGCAGGAGAGTTACATGACCCACCACAGCTGTGCCAACGTTGCAATCATCGTCAGGTTTAGAACCCTGGGCTTGTGGTGTTCTTCGAGACGCGCTACACTGCACGTAATTACTTAATGTAATGAGAGACCAACTGAAACCGCTTCTTGAAATGAGAAAGGCTGTGGACCGCTTTTAGAGAGATACAAGTGAGGAAGATGAGGGGGAAGTTCTGGGAGGTACAAGGTCTACCTACCACGCTTTCCTGGTACTACTTCAGGCTCTGTATCAAGTGTCACAGCACCTTCGTGATCTGTGCGTCTTGCCGCTTGCGGCCGCTTTTAAGTTCGCTTGAAGAACTTGTGTGTTCTTTGGTCGTTTTCTGTTGAGTTAAACGGAAGACTAGGTTGATCAACCGTGCCTGTGTGATGTATACAGACCGTCCTTTCGTGGCTTGTGTAATGTCTATAGTCTGTCCGTTCGTGGCATACATAGTCTTCTATAATCCGTCCGTTCGTGACCTATAGTCCACCCATTCGTGGCGTGCGTAGCATCTACAATCAGTCCGTTCGTGGAGTGCGCAGTGTCTAAAAAGTGCTTAAGAAATATGGTATTTCTCTCTCAACGATGTTTAGCTAATCTTTCTTCAACAGGGATCTTGCACTTCCCTGCTACTTGCTGGAGTCCACAAGCAAATGTGGGAAACATGTTTTCAACTTGCGTTTGTAAAGGATAGACGATGGGATAGTATTTCTAACCCAGGGACACTGGTTGTCCCTATCCTTTGTCGAACCCAGAGAGGTGGCTAGTGGGGTATGGGAAAATATAGTTCTGTTGGCTCGAATCTCGCAATGGGTGTGTTTGGCATGACCTTCATCTACTCTATGTGGACAGGGACGGAGTTAGAGGGAGATAGATGGATACATAGATGGATAGACAGATAGATAGTTGGGTAGGTCTCGCCTGAACACCAGTTGGAAGCGATTTGCTCAACTATTACCAACATACAAGCTTATATTTTTTCGCTATTTTTTCCTTCAAATACCCTGCAGGATGCATCCTTTCTGCTCCCGGACTCTCAAACCCCCTCTCCCAACAGTGATATTGGGAATATTTCCTCATAAGAATATTCAGAATATCATTGCCAGTGGGATCCATTCTTCACACTGCTGTTATGACACACTTAAGGTCTCTTGGTCCAGATACATATGTTCCTCTACGTCTTCTTTCCGCATGCGTCTCTTAAGAAATTTCCCAAACGTCATGTAACATTTTTGCATGTATTTTGACTGACCTACATAACATAAGAATATATATATATATATATATATAAAACACCTTTCGACAATACGACCCTTGAGCACGACGGTACGACCCTTGAGCATGACGGTACGACCCTTGAGCACGACGGTACGACCCTTGAGCACGACGGTACGACCCTTGAGCACGGCGGTACCACCCTTGAGCACGACGGTACGACCCTTGAGCACGACGGTACGACCCTTGAGCACGACGGTACGACCCTTGAGCATGACGGCACGACCGTTAAACACGACAGTTTAACCCTTGAATATGATGCGATGGTTTTTCACCCAACCCTTTGTGGCAAGTCATATACCCGAGAGTCGTACTGTCGTGTTCAAAGGCCGTACCGTCGTGCTCAAGACTCGAACAGTCGTGCTCAAGGGTCGACCCGTCGTGCTCAAAGGCAGTACCGTCGTGCTCAAGGGTCGACCCGTCGTACTCAAGGGCCGGACCATCACACTCAATGGGGGTGAACATATGAACCAAGTGCAGCGGCTGGAACAGCTGGACACCAAGACAGCTGAGGCGTCAGCTGCGATGACCCGCGGTTTGTTGCTGCTACTGCTGCTGCTGCTTCTGTTATTGCTGCTGCTGCTGCTACTGCTGCTGTTCCTCCTGCGGTGGCGCTTTAAACCATCTGTCCATCTCAACTCCTTCCTTCCCTACCCACCACCACGACCGAGAACCTATCGCGAAGGAAAAACAGACCATGGACTCCTCTCCCCTAGAGAATCTATCGCGACCATGGACTCCTCTCCCCCAGAGAATCTATCGCGACCATGGACTCCTCTCCCCTAGAGAATCTATCGCGACCATGGACTCCTCTCCCCTAGAGAATTTATCTCGACCATGGACTCCTCTCCCCCAGAGAATCTATCGCGACCATGGACTCCTCTCCCCCAGAGAATCTATCGCGACCATGGACTCCTCTCCCCCTAGAGAATCTATTGCAACCATGGACTCCTCTCCCCCAGAGAATCTATCTCGACCATGGACTCCTCTTCCCCAGAGAATCTATCGCGACCATGGACTCCTCTCCCCTAGAGAATCTATCGCAACCATGGACTCCTCTCCCCCAGAGAATCTATCGCGACCATGGACTCCTCTCCCCCTAGAGAATCTATCGCGACCATGGACTCCTCTCCCTTAGAGAATCTATCGCGACCATGGACTGCTCTCCCCCAGAGAATCTATTGCCAACGGGATAGAACGCAATAGAGAGAGCGCGCGCGCGGGCGGCCCGTGGCTATGGTATCGTGGGAGTGATGCTGGCACGCAGGGAGGGAACGCCTGGCACACGCAGATTAATGACAGACGGAGACTAAAGCTAAACTGTCCAGTGATGTGTCCACTTCTGGCCGGCCGTTGGTATGGTGGGTAAGGGGAACTCCCTTCTGCATACACGTCGCGTCTTCGGGGAGGGGAATTGCTTTATACACACACACACACACACACACACACACACACACACACACACACACACACACACACACGCACACATCGTGAATTTCATGTGATTTTCCGAGGTACTTCCTGTGCTAGATGTAGCATAATGATGTGAGTCATGGTTTCTAGGGTCATTTCCATGTGTCCTCTGTCGTGGAGGAGGGACTTCCTCCCTGACCCTTTTTGACCCCCCCCCCCCTGAGCACGATGGTACGACCCTTGAGTACGACGGGGCGACGCTTGAGTAGACGGTACGACACCTTGATCACGACGGCTCAAATCTTTCAGATGAGGAGTCTTAACGTCGTGCTCAAGGATCGTCCTGTCGTTCTCAAGGGTCGTCCTGTCGTTCCTCAGGGTCGTCCCGTCATTCTCAAGGGTCGTCCTGTCGTTCCTCAAAGTCGTCCTGTCGTTCTTCAGGGTCGTTCCGTCGTTCTCAAGGGTCGTCCCGTCGTTCTCAAGGGTCGTCCTGTCGTTCCTCAGGGTCGTCCTGTCGTTTTGAAGGGGCCGTACTGTCGTGGTCGTGGCGATGACCTTGAATCACCATCCTCACTATATTACTATGGTTCTCGTAAGATGCCGGAACCCCGTCTGGGTAGACTAATTACATGTTTATGAGGGTCTGTAGAGATTCTCTCTCTCTCTCTCTCTCTCTCTCTCTCTCTCTCTCTCTCTCTCTCTCTCTCTCTCTCTCTCTCTCTCTCTCTCTCCAACAGAGGCATCACTTCTGTACACATTTTCTCCTCTAAACACTTGACGAGGATCACTCAAAATATGTTGCATTAGATTACTAAACATCCTGTACACTTAGCTATATAAATTTACATATACATTTTTTTTCGGAAACTGATATTTCTACATCCATCTTTAAGTTGCTTCTTTTTTCAGTGATTCATTTATTTGCTCTGATTCTATGTATTCACTTACATTTTCATCTCAATAACGTGTAGCAATATCGTGACCCTGTCACTTGTAACAGTGGTGCTACGTATTTTGGAACGCAAATTTGTCGAATATTTATTCACCACAACACTCGTTTATGATAATGCCATGAAACAGATGCTAAGAGATAATCTTATCTTTTCCTAGTCACGTTCACTGTGTAAAATTGTAGTCAGTATACAGAGTAAGAATACAATTGAAGGATAGGACAGTAATGTGTTTGGAAGGATGAAGAACAAGTTGCTATTTAGGGTTAAAACAGCGCACTTTCCCCTGATAGATAGGAGATAGATGGATAGATGGATAGAATAGATCTTAAGCTGATGACTCACCAGATACTGCCAGACGTATATCGTCCTCAAAGTCTCCAAATTCTTGCGATGAACTCAAGTGTCCAGGCGACTCCCAAACATTGCACTCCAATTCCCTCCAATTCCCTCTCTTCTGAAGAGATTTAATCTCAGCTTACACCCATGGCACTGGTTTCAACCGCTTTACAAATGCATAAAACAAACACTTTCTTCTTCTTCTCTTTTATGGTTTACGTTTTGGCACAGACACGAGAGACACAGGACGAGAGGTGGAGAGGAGGAAGTGCTGAAGGAGGGCGGGAGGTGGAGGTGGCCTGTCCTGCCTTGGGTGGCTCTCACGAGGGACTGTGTGGCTGGGTCAGCCGCAAGGGCCTTATTACATGGATGTGTGGGGTGCCCAAGGGGGAGCAGCCCTCTCTCTCTCTCTCTCTCTCTCTCTCTCTCTCTCTCTCTCTCTCTCTCTCTCTCTCTCTCTCTCTCTCTCTCTCTCTGGCCATAGGTACTCGTTGGTAAGTTAGTAGGTTGGTAAATACAGACTCACATAATACATAAAGAAACTAAACATAAACAGGAACACACACACGCACACACACACACACACACACACACACACACACACACACACACACACACACACACACACACACACACACACACAAACACACACACAAAGAAACTTAAAAACAAACAAACAAACGAATAAATGAATAAACAAATACACTTGCCTCCAGGCACTTATTCCTCTTATTCACTCTCTCTCTCTCTCTCTCTCTCTCTCTCTCTCTCTCTCTCTCTCTCTCTCTCTCTCTCTCTCTCTCTCTCTCTCTCTCTCTCTCTCTCTCCCTCCCACACCGGTTCCCTCGCCCACACTCTATCCGTTCCCCCCCCCGCCCCACCCCCCCTCCACATCCTGACGCCCACGTGCCAGGGCTGGTGTCCTCTTCCCCCCCCCCTCCCCCCCCCACCAATCATGATGGCATAGCTTCTCATCAGAGTGATATTTTATGTCAGCGGCCGAGCACGTGGTGTCAGGCGTGCCTCCTGCCCTACCACCTGCTGGTGCTTGCTTGTTGCTGACACTGTCAGCTTCTCTGATGCTGAGGATAATATATATATATGCTAAGTGGCCTCAGAACAGTCTACGGCGGCACCAGTAGTTTCCAACGAGAAAAGAGAGGAAAAAAGAATTCGTCAGGATCGTCTACTCCACCCTAAACTACGCCTCACCTATGCCCACCGACTCTTTCAAAAGCAAACACAAGAGAACTACAGACCAGACAAGAGGGTGCACTCGGGGTGATCCCTGGCTCCTTAGCAACCACCAGCACTCTACATCTGCACAACGAAACGAAAATACATCCATTACCATCACATCTCATCCTGCTCGGCAGCCTGTTCTTTACTTACGACAGGATTAGACCCCTTCCTGCCCAAGACACTTCAGAATCAACCGTCAAACCTCACACAGAAATATATGCTTATCTCTGCCTCACTCTCACGCCTCATGTCCTTTCATGTTTCTATGTCTGACAAAACATATTCACTTGGTAATGATTCTAGAGATTCTAAACAGCCACCCCTCTGAACCAGTCTTGAATTCCATTCCATTAGACAAACCACACTCCCCAGGAGTGTACGAGTTCCACTTTCTCGTCTATGCTTTGACCCTCACCAACCCCTTTCAACATTGCACACATCGATTCAGCACATCACAGGACCATTCATTCCCAAGATACAACCTCATTACTGAAGATATCGATCGCTCACTCCTTGACTACCCTCCACTTACCCTTGCCCAGAAAAAACACATCACCACACTTCATGACCTGCGGATCCGGCAGACTTCCTCGACGATGTTGATGCCCAATAAAGTGGCTATTGAGGTAGGATAAGTATGTTGATCAGTCTGGTGCCCTGGGGGGGGCTAAGAGATGGCGTCTGATAACAGTGAAACCGCTGCTGACGGTGTTGCTAAGAGTGTCAGGTGTTCATGCTGCCTAGCGATGTGGCACAGTCCTTCTGACACCGTCATCCTCTGACGCATAACCTGAAGCTGACACTTTGGCGTCTGACAGCCTGGGCGTCAGACACTCTTAAGCTGACGACCGGAAATGCCGACAGTGCCGTAACAGTTAAGCAGACCACCACCAACGTAGGTGCCACACACGTCATACCGTTAACGTAAACATCACGTGACCTCAACTCTCCACCATAATTATTACCTCGTAAACGTATGAATGTCAGGTTCATAAAAAGTCCCCCTAGTGCCCTCTTCCTTTACGGGTGTTCTACTTCGTATTGACAGCGGGACTTTCATCCGCTCTGGATCATGACGAACTAGCACCTTCTTGCCCAGTACCCTCGACCTCATCTGATAAGGTTGGTAATTAAAAGAAGTTCTGGGAAAAGAGCCGGGATGCGCTCTCTCTCTCTCTCTCTCTCTCTCTCTCTCTCTCTCTCTCTCTCTCTCTCTCTCTCTCTCTCTCTCTCTAGGGTGGGTGCTTACTGCGTCTGCCACCACCTGCCACCACCACCTACTGTTCCCTGCCTCCCTCTGCCATCACCTGCCATTTCCTGCCACCCTCTGCAACCCCCAGTCATCTCCTGACACCCTCTTGGGCTATCCACGAAGCATATTTCCACCCACGGACTACTCTGCTTGTAGTTGCTGGCCCCCTGCCGACCCTTCTCATCTCTGCCAACCCCTTCATGCCTGCTGAACCCTACCACCACCGCTTGTTGTCACTACCAACCAGTGCCACCACCTCCTGACAACCCTTACCAATCGTGTCCGCCGTTTGTCATCCCTCCCTCCACACTCACACGTCCCCCACCGCTGTGCCACAGACCCTACCTTCAGGTCTCTGCCCTTCTCTTGCGGGCCATGGCACCTCACCCTTCCTCCACCTCCCTCACACCCTGTCAATATTTGTCAGACCCCACAACACCCCCTTGAACCCCCTTCCCTGTCATCTGGCATTTCCTTCTTGGACATGTGGACAAAGCACACCGTTCAGTTTGAATTCTGATGAAACATTCTGGCTTAAAATCTAATAATCTTTCCCTTGGTTATTTTATAAACGAAATATTTGTTTTGAGGTTCAGGAAATCAACATTTTTTTATATTTTTAATGACATTTGGAATTTTGCGTTCCTTTTTTTTTTTTTTTTTTTGGATAAACGTTCCTTGAAGTATTGGGTGTCATGGGGAACTTCCGACTGTTGAGAAAAGGTAATGGGTTGGTTGAGGAGTGGTGGTAGGGGTTGGTAGGACGTTGGAAATGGTGGTAAGAGAGTAGTGAAAAGTTGGAAATGATGGCAGAGGTTAGTAAGAGGGTAGAAAAGCTTTGGAAATCATAGTGGGGAAGTAGTTAGACATTGGAAATGATGGGAGGAGGGTAATGAGGTGTTGGAAATGATGTTAGGAAGGTAATGAGGTGTTGGAAATAACGTAAAGGGGGACACTTCAGATGACAAGAAGAAGTAGTGATGCAGTAGACGGTGATGGAAGAGGAAGTGTTGGAAGAGGCTGGTAGCCTACATATGGAGTGGTGGAAGGGGCGGTATAGTATTGGAACGGAGGATAGCCTACATGTAGAGTGGTGGAAGGTGGTGGTGGTAGCCTACATATGGAGTTATGGAAAAGGGTGGTAGTCTACATATATTTGATATTAGAGATGGTATGGTATTGCGGTAATGTCGGAGTCAGACACTATGCATAACGAGATGGAATCTTCAACAAACGACCTTAATCTTGCCAGAATATCTTTATTCATACATAAATATTGAGAGAAAGCTGAGAAGATTATATTCGTCTTCCTTGAATAGTGACTGGGAGGGTACTGAGGCTTGAGCAGTGAGTGGGAGAGCATTGAGGCTTGTGGTATGTGGGATGGGTGGGTGGCTATTGCACTCTCCTTCCAAACTTAAAGGTCGTCGATTCGAGCCCAGATTCGAACCCCGCTCCCGGCTCGGTCATGTGGGGACCCTCCACCCAACCCCTCATCCACCCGTGTAGAAGTGGGTACCAACTCAGCGTGAGTGTGAAGGTTGTGACGCTAAACACGTCTCTCCCTTTTGTGACGAGGTCAGTCTGTGACGAGGTCACGGGTTAATTGTTATATAAGGTCATCGAAGCTGTACTGGGCTCTGTAGGTATAAGAAATGAGCAGAATGTCATCCCTCTGTTCACAGAATTGGTAAATATTGTGACATTATTACTTATCAGGGTCAGGAATTAAGAACTCTTCCATAAACATTGTTCTCTATATTATCTGTGAACTGATTCGCACTGAATATTACCACCGTAGTGTTTATGTTCTCCTTCCCACTGAATATTTCCACCACACTGTTTATGTTCTCCTTCCCGCTGAATATTACCAACGCATTGTTTATATTCTCCTTCCCACTGAATTTTACCAACACATTGTTTATGTTCTCCTTCCCACTGAATATTTCCACCACACTGTTGATGTTCTCCTTCCCATTGAATATCACCAACGCATTGTTTATGTTCTCCTTCCCACTGAATATTTCCACCAAACTGTTTATGTTCTCCTTCCCACTGAATATTACCAACGCATTGTTTATATTCTCCTTCCCACTGAATTTTACCAACACATTGTTTATGTTCTCCTTCCCACTGAATATTTCCACCACACTGTTGATGTTCTCCTTCCCATTGAATATTACCAACGCATTGTTTATGTTCTCCTTCCCACTGAATATTTCCACCACACTGTTTATGTTCTCCTTCCCATTGAATATTACCAACGCATTGTTTATATTCTCCTTCCCACTGAATTTTACCAACACATTGTTTATGTTCTCCTTCCCACTGAATATTTCCACCACACTGTTGATACTCGCCTTCCCATTGAATATTACCAACGCATTGTTTATGTTCTCCTTCCCACTGAATTTTACCAACACATTGTTTATGTTCTCCTTCCCACTGAATATTTCCACTACACTGTTTATGTTCTCCTTCCCATTGAATATTACCAACGCTTTGTTTATATTCTCCTTCCCACTGAATTTTACCAACACATTGTTTATGTTCTCCATCCCACATAATATTATCACCATATTTTTTATGCACTCCTTCCCACTGAGTATTACCATTGCATGGTTGACTCACTCCTTCCCACTGAATATTACCACCACAAAAACTGGTAAACACTGACGCTGTGTTGGTGTGAGAAACACAAATATATTCTGTATTTGACGGGCATCTTGCGGATTTGCCTCGCCTGACGCGAGATGTGTCGAGCGGTAAGGCAGCGGCGCTTCCCTCGGTGTATCATGGTGGAGTGGGCTAGAGCTACGCGTCTTGGTTTTGTTTGTCGGGGGTACGGACGCGTTGTGCCTTGTTTGTCAGGGGTACGGACGTGTTGTGCCTTGTTTGTCAGGGGCACGGACGTGTTGTGCCTAGTTTGTCAGGGATACGGACGTGTTGTACCTTGTTTGTCGAGGATACGGACGTGTTGTGCCTTGTTTGTCAGGGGTGCGGACGTGTTGTGCCTTGTTTGTCGGGGTTACGGACGTGTTGTGCCTTGTTTGTCGAGGGTACGGACGTGTTGTGTCATGTTTGTCGGGGGTACGGTCGTGTTGTGCCTTGTTTGTCGAGGGTACGGACGTATTGTGCCTTGTTTGTCGGGGTTACGGACGTGTTATGCCTTGTTTGTCGAGGGTACGGTCGTGTTGTGCCTTGTTTGTCGAGGGTACGGACGTGTTGTGTCTTGTTTGTCGGGGATGCTGACGTGTTGTGCCTTGTTTGTCGGGGGTACGGACGTGTTGTGCCTTGTTTGTCGGGTGTACGGATGTGTTGTGCCTTGTTTGTCGGGGATGCTGACGTCTTGTGCCTTGTTTGTCTGGGGTACGGACGTGTTGTGCCTTGTTTGTCTGGGGTACGGACGTGTTGTGCATTAGTATGGAAGTATGTCCGTTTGTCTCGCGCCGTTTGTCGAGGATAAGTATGTGGTGACGTAATCTGTCTGCATTAGTGTGGAAGCGAAGCGAAAGGATAGATAACAATGCTCCATAATGACAACTGCACTGCTGGCCGTTGAAGAGAAGCTGGTTGGACGTGGGAGAGGAAAAAAAAAGAGACGTTGCATAGGAAGGAAGAAGAAAGGAGGAAAAATTACACAGAGATAGGAGAGCTGAGGTAGAGCGGAGGAGGGAGAGAAAGAAATGAAGAAAGATAACGGAGAACTTGCTTAAGGAAAACATCTGAAGCTATGATTTTTGTGATGATGAGAAAAGGATGATCCTGAGGACTATCAAGACAGTGATGAGGGTGACGAGTGTAAGATGTCACTGTTATAGACGCCGCTTCGACCCGAAAATCACTGAAATCTCACTGGTTTGTTTTCAGTGGCAAGGCACCAGGGGTTTATGATGTGTCAGTAAATAGTTTATAATGAGGCATGGCACCAGGGGTTTGTGAGTATCTTAAATGTAATTAAGATGTTACTGAGATGTTGACTGAAGCACATTATTGGAGAATATTGTCATAGTTCTTCATAATTCTTTTATATATATATATATATATATATATATATATATATATATATATATATATATATATATATATATATATATATATGTTATCAATGAGATTTTGGACTCAGGGAGAGTTTAAATAATATGATTATGAGTAAAGCCTCCAAATCTTCTTATGCTCTCTCTCTCTCTCTCTCTCTCTCTCTCTCTCTCTCTCTCTCTCTCTCTCTCTCTCTCTCTCTCTCTCTCTCTCTCTCTCTCTCTCTCTCTCTTTTCCCAAGTGAGTCCTGAAATCATTAATGCTCTTTTCCATACAGTTCCTGTCTTTGATGTAGAAATAAAGCTTTCAAAAACCATTACCAACTTCAAAATCGTTTGACGAAGTTCATTATGCTCTCTCTCTCTCTCTCTCTCTCTCTCTCTCTCTCTCTCTCTCTCTCTCTCTCTCTCTCTCTCTCTCTCTCTCTCTCTCTCATGTGTTAATTACCCGGAATGGTGAAGGAAGAATTTAATTCCGAAGTTCATTTCCAGATCTTCAAGTGGATACACTGAAATAGCTTCATGCAAACAACGTTTACATACATGACTGGATTATTAGACCCTTTTGATCATTCTGTTTGATTTGTTAATTACTTCTTTCATATGTAAATAAAATCGTGTAGATCATCATATTCCATGTATGATTTTGTTAGGGGTTAAACTCTCAATGATTTAGTAGAGTCTGGAACCAATAAGACATGGGCTTGAATTCCCCTTTCAAATCTATAGAATACTTCATAAACCTTACACAAGCACCCTTGATTATGGTGATTAACTCACGCCATTAATTATCCCACTTTGTCTTTCTTCTGTGGTGGGTGACTTGTAAACACTGTCCGGGGGAAATTCAATAGCGTTTTTATCCCCTTGGTATAAATAGAAAGTGTAGTTCTGTCTCTTATCCCCCTTGTATAAATAGAGACATATGAGCAGTCTGTAATCTCCTGGTATCAGTAGAGACATATAATATTCCTTTTTCATTTATCCCCTGTGATATAACAGCTGCGTGGCTCCCCTCAAGATTATAAAGTCATGATTTGAAACTGGTCTAATACGTAGACATCAAATTGCTACAAGGCAATCCTACATCACAGGTGTATTATACTGCAGAGGTATAAGGTGTAGCACACTTTCATACAGCACATGATATCCTCCAATTGCCAGGACTCGAACCCACATATGACAGGAACAACAGAGTAAAACAGGGGCTGGCGTGTAACGGTATGGAACAACGGAAGCACATCACTAGTAACAGAACTGTCCAATACCGGGAAGGACAAAACAGACAGTGTCCGTTGAATAACCATGAAACCCGAGAGATGAATGACGTGAATAGCAGGGCCTCCTGAAAAACAAGTAGCTGGGTAAACAACACTGGATCACTTTAACATAGAAGTTAAATCATTGTTGTGATAGAAGTTATTGTTGAATTATGCTTTTTTTTCGTTAAAGTAGAGGGTTTTTATAACAAAGGGAGACATCTTTGTCTCCAGCGCCATTCATCTTGGAGATCTGTCCCTTACAATGGAAGATGTTATGTGGATGGACAAATCAGTCTCCAGTTGGAGAGAAAGATATCATCCAGGTGGAGAAATCATTATCATCATCATTATCATCATCATTATCATCATCATCATCATTATTATCATCATCATCATCATCATCATCATCATCATCACATCATCATCATCATCATCATCATCATCACCATCATCACCATCATCATCATCATCATCATCATCATCATCATCATCATCACCACCACCATCATCATCATCACATCATCATCATCATCATCATCATCATCATCATCATCATCATCATCATCCGGTTGACTCACGTGTCCTTCAGAGCTGGTGGACGGCAGTATCATGGTGCTGAAGAAGCTGTCCTGAAGGATGGCAGTAATACGTCACTTGGTCACAAGGAGGAACATCCTGTGGTGTGGGATGACGTTCGTTATTATGTCTCGATGGCACCACTCCATCTACACCCTGGGACATCCTCTGACGCTGGGGAAGGACTTGCTCCAGTGTGCTGGAAGGACGTCGACTGGACGGGAGGAAGACATCCTGTGGGGTAAGGAAACAAACGAGTGGAAATCCTGCAAAGGGAGTGATGTTCCATAGACTGGAAGAAATTATGGAAGTGGGTATAAGAGGACATTTATTTTGGAAGGTATAACCTCCAAACAGAGAGGTCATCCAACACCTGTTTGAAAGGAGTAAATCCTCCAATTCTTGGAGGATTATCCACCAGGTTAGGAGTTCACTGTCCTCCAGTTTCGAAGGCAATGATTATCCTCCTGTTTTAAAAGCACTCCTGTGACCTGAGATCAAGACATCCTCCCCTCGTAGTTAACATATATTTTCAGTACATTAAGGATATATCCTATATTTTGAAAGGACTTCCTTCAATATCCTGGTGTGCGCCGGCGTGACGAGAAGAGGAGCAAACTCGTGTGTGGGACAAAGACAAACTTTGACGAAAATATTACATGTTTACGGTCAGCCACCGCTGAACTTGTGCTGCTGGAAGTTGGAAGACGTATTAAGCAGTAGGAGGCAAGACAGTTTACCAGCAAACTTGATACGAAAATAAAGATTTCATTAACTGGAACGAGGAACCAGTCACTTAATTTGGTCATTATATCGTTAGACCTTCCGTCTAAGATGTCCATTTTTTATTTATTGATACGTTTTCAAGGAAAGGTGATAATGATGAGGAGGAGACGTAAATTTTGGTTCCAGTGCCACACAAACTCTTCGTAAAAGGACTGTCTCTTTCCCTGGTCTGGAAAGAGGTGTGTCTTGTGCTTCCTGGAAGTACAATCCTTTCTGCAATAAGAAGCCAGGTTGTAGAGGATGAAGTCATTGCCTCTTTTCATCTGCCTTGCCCAGCGAGGACTGAGACTCAATTAGACGTGGTGCTGGAGTTGGCTGTTGCTGGCAGATGGTACAGCGTAGAAGGCTAAAGGTGAGCGAAGATCGATAATTTAGGGAAGCGAGGATGACCTGTGATCTTCTGGGTTATCAGGTAAAGCTGAAGTTCGCTCGTGATTTTGACCATTCCATTCGCATCTACTATTACTACTACCACTGCTGCTACTACTACTACTATTACTGCTGCTGCTACTGTTACTACTACTACTGCTGTTACTACTACTACTACTGCTGCTGTTACTACTGCTACTGCTGCTGCTGTTACTGCTGCTTCAGCTGCCGCTACTGTTGTTCTCTTTCTCCCCTTTCTCTCTTTTCTCTTACGATGAAGGAGATTTTCAGTTCTATCTCCTTGACATTCTCGGGCTCCCATCATTATTTATACTTCATGTCAGGAAAGATTTCAGAGAAATAAGGAGTTTTGAAAATGGGAAGCGCAGCTGTTGGATGCGAAATGCATAAAACGTCTGGATGAAAGACGTCTTGAGGCGCACATGTAGGCGTTGAGATAACATGTGGGTGTAGAGGGTGTTGTATGTTGAGTGTGTGGGTGTAGCAGAGACGTGGGGGTAAATGTGAAGGACAGATTACAAGAGACTTGATCGTCCATGACGAGATCATTTGCTGACGAGACCTGAAAATCGTGGCAGAGACAGAAAGTATAAGAGAAGGCACCTTCCCACCCACCCTTTCGCTCCGGACGAACAGCCAGCAGGAAAAAAAAGGGGAGGAAAAACAAGGCTGATAAGAAGCAACATTTGGAAAAAGTATACTAACACGGAAATTCTATAGAAAAGTGTGAGATGGAGAAGTTTCCAAGTCTAGCTACCGTGAGCCTCACTGGTGGATGTGTAGGGAGTGAAGCCTTGAGCTCTGGCAGTTCGTTGCGGTAACAGAACGTATGATAGTCCCGTTTATCACCAGAGACAATAAATGAATTACTCAAGACGTGTGGTAGGGGATCGCCTCTGTAATGATGGAGGTCTTGAGGTCTGAGGTTAAGGCTGAAGAGACCAGCAGTCAAGGTTAAGGATGTTATATAACCAACGATGAAAGTTATGATCGTCCAACCTGAATACACCTGTTTCGATTCGCCCTATCGAAGCTGCTTCGTTCAGATCCTCCAACCTGCAAGGTCCAACCAGGATACACTTGTTTAGAGCCTCCTTTTCGAAGCTGCTTCGTTCAAATGATGAGAAGTGTTCAGATGCTCCCTAAACCTTATTGTTTCAGTCGTGGCGAGAATAACATTGAACGATGAAGATACAGAAACGTCTTGCGTCCTCATTAACTACTCGAGTTAGACCAGAGTGAATATATAATTAGCCCAAGACACCAGCTTGGGAATTCGCTTGGAAGGTCAAAAAAAAAAAAAAAACCAGTGCTTCTTTTCATGTGGGATACAATACTCTGTTGTTGACTCCCCAACTACAAATAGATACTGGAAAATGTAATAAAGGTTGATATAGAATATCTTATATCATCGCTACGTCTCCAAGACTGTCAACAGTCTTTTCAAACTCGAGCACAAAACAATTGAGTAGGATATATGTTCTGAGGAGGTTAAAGTATAGTATTGTTATCTGTACATACATATAAATGCTCGCGCGCGCACGCGAGTGTGTGTGTGTGTGTGTGTGTGTGTGTGTGTGTGTGTGTGTGCATGTGTGTGTGTGTGTGTGTGTGTGTGTGTGTGTGTGTGTGCATGTGTGTGTGTGTGTGTGTGTGTGTGTGCATGTGTGTGTGTGTGTGTGTGTGTGTGTGTGTGTGATTATCTATCATTTACGGTAGAGACATAACAACCTTCTCTATGGAACTGAACGTATGTGGCCTCAGTCCTCCTGCTCTGGAATGTGGCCATACTTCTGGAAAATCAGGTCCTACAGAGAGCTTGACCGTCTGCGGCGTCCAGCCACAGACGAGTGCAAGACTAGACAACAGAAGGATCGAATCCTTCCTTCTTTGGGCTGTGAATCCTCCACCACGTAAGATTAGCCAGTTATTTGTCTTCCAGTTTTTCTTCTCCTTGTGATACAAAGTTTGTGAACCCTCTAATCCTCGTCGCCTCTTAAGGAGGAACAGGTTCTCAGGGGAGGGGGGGGGGGGGTGAGTGACCTGTGTTTGCACAACCCTCAGCTTCTGCAGGGGTTGAGGGGGGGGGGGTCACGCATCTTAACCCCCCCTCAGCAATATGGGGGCTAGGCTTCCCCCCCCCCCCCCATGTTGAACCAGTGGTTGGTCGAGTTCTTCCTAGGGCGTGGGGGAACATAGTACTGTTTTTCTTACTGTCTGGAACTACCTATTATCATCTGTTTGTTTTGATAGGTTGATCGTGTTAGGGCTCTCTCTCTCTCTCTCTCTCTCTCTCTCTCTCTCTCTCTCTCTCTCTCTCTCTCTCTCTCTCTCTCTCTCTCTCTCTCTCTCTCTCTCGAACAGTAACTCCAATTTTTTTTGTTGCAGTTCTTGTTCATGCTGAAGGTTTGTTTAGTGTCACGTCCCTCAATTCCCATGTGGAACACCTTCGTTCGTACGACCAGAGCCAGCCTCCTGGACTGTACCTCTGGGCTTTAGAGTTTCCAGAATGTTCCACTCTAATACCATGTAACCTGTAATGTCCCTCGCGTTAATTACTTCCTAATGGGGCAAGTCGCAGTCGCCTGTGGACTCGCCTTACTCCATTATCTGAAGATCTTGATTGTAAGACGCCTGAACCTTCGTTGAAAGCCTTGATCTTAATGCCCCATAACCCATATATATATATATATATATATATATATATATATAATATATATATATATATATATATATATATATATATATATATATATATATATTCCTTTATGTCTACGGTGCTATGAAACACGATAAGTTCCCAAGTGCACTTTCGTGTAATAATCACATCATCAGGGGAGATACAAGAGAGAAATATAACAGTCAGTTGATATACAACGAAGAGGTAGCTAGGACGCCATATATATTGTAAAAAGTTGTCTAAATTATGGTATGAATCATTACTGGTAAAGAATCATAAAAGGTTTTTATATGATTCAGATTATAATGAATCACCGAACATTACCTATAGACTGTAGAAAAAACCCACTTACGTTAAGGAGGGAAAGATGTCTATATATAAACACGTGAGTGTATATATCTACGGGCGACCAGATGTAATCAAGGTGGTAGATATATTTCAAAGACATGACCACATTGAACACTACTGTGCCACCCTTGAGTAGGAAGGGACGATTCCATATATCACTTATATATATCCTTGCGTAAGTTCACACACACACACACACACACACACACACACACACACACACACACACACACACACACACACATACACACACACACGAATTCTTAATTCATTTCGAACAATACAGAGAGAAATCATTTCTCCTCCTCCTCCTCCTCCTCCTCCTCCCCCTTTACCAAACCAACATTCTCAGACCAACAACTTTCAGACCCTTCCAGAAACGCAGGAAATTATTCCAAAGTTTGTTTTAATCTTCACAAGTACTGATGACTGGGTGGGGTATGTCTGGCCTGGCCCCGATCTCTGTGTGTGGACTCTAAGAGTGTTATTACCAATTTGTGGTCACGTGTCTCTACTGTACGGGGAGGAAGTTCTACACTCGTGCCGACCCATATCTGGAACTTTTTCTACCATTATACTACCCTTCGAACTTCTGTAGGTTGTCTGAATTCACAGTTTCATAGCTTGAAGTGTGCGTTGCCTGGTGCGTGTGTGCATTCATTCCTTGTGATTACCATCTGTAGGTTACTGGGACGGAGAGAGAGAGAGAGAGAGAGAGAGAGAGAGAGAGAGAGAGAGAGAGAGAGAGAGAGAGAGAGAGAGTCTTCTACTGTGTATTTTGGTTTCAAATGTTCTCCCTTTTTAACGTGGGTTTTTGACATGTCTTCTAAGAGGGCGTCTAAATCTAAGGCAGAAGGAAGGGGTAGCTAAAGCAGTGGGGTGGGGGTGTGTTTCACTTGACACTTTATTGATAATGGGGGCGATCTATCTTTCCTAATCACACAACCTTACTTCCTATAAGTGTAGCTCATTTCCAGTAATTAATGACAGACATAATTGACATGTCTGATTCTCTTATAGGGCAGGTACCGGTAATTGTATATCAGCAATTAGTGATTAAACAATGGCAATAAATACACATGAAGAAAGGAACGCAACCTGCGTTGCCTCTAAATGAAAGAGATACGCAAGGAATATTGCATGACGGATCATGCAAAAGGGGAAAAGAGACAAAGGAACTCATGACGATTGAAGGGAAGGTGGAGTGACAGGTCGAGCATTCCCAGTCGAAGCAATTAAGGTGTGAGGAGCTACAGCGGGGAGAACAGGACATCGAGGGGTCGTGAGGGGAGATAACAGATGACTGATTATATATCTTGCTTCAGGGTAAGGATGAGGATGATGATGGTGGGAGCTCCCAGAGGATGACAAAGAGAGAAGGGGGTCCTATTTTGGTGTGTGTGTGTGTGTGTGTGTGTGTGTGGGTGGGTGGGTGTGTGACACACAACGCAAGGGAAAGATTAGCTGAGGGATACTTGAGGGATAACACATCTAACACAGAGGAAGACTAAGTGAGAAATATTAGAGAAGAGTGGATAAGAGAATTGGTTTTTTTTTCTGGTCGTCCATCTACCATCTACGGTAACATAGGGTCGTCCATCTACGACCCATGCGAACACAGGTGTCATTATCTACCACCTACGATAATACAGGATTATCTACCACTCACGCTAACACAGGGTCATTTATCTACCACCTACGCTAACACAGGGTAGTCCATCTACCACCCACGCTAACACAGTCATTTATCTACCACCTACGCTAACACAGGGTAGTCCAGCTACCACCCACGCTAACACAGGGTCATCTATCTACCACCTACGCTAACATAGGTTCGTCTGCCTACGACCCACCTTAGCATAGATTTGCCCACCATCACACCACCGGACCATCAGTAAACACCCATACCACATCTTCAGTCTCCTCGACGCAGGCATGACGTATGAGCCGTAATTGCTATCTAATATAAGCATGGAACGTCCTTACACTAACGTCAGGGGAATAGTCTGGGAGAAAACAGTCAAGTAATTTTAAAAAATCATCTTCAAGAAGGATTTTTGTCTTTGCCTTTTTGACATTTCAAAATCTTTCGTTTGTTTTCATTCAGGATTACTGTAACGACCTCATAAGGGAACTTGAACTTGACCGATAACTACCACAAAATTATTTTTTCATAATTTTACGACAATATCCAATTTAAGTTAAGATCTGATTTGGAAATTAATCACCTCACATTCTCAAACAGGTTGTCTTCCAGCTACACAATCATTGCAACATCAACACCGTGAAATTTCTAATGTAAAAATGCAAATAATGAATATTTGCATACAGTCTGACAAAGAGGATTATCTTGCAAAATTGATTGCATGAAAACATTCATAACGTTTGGATAATATGATTTATCGTTATTTGGGATCTCCAGAATTATGCTGCATGATGTATTCCTTATCATTTGAACATGTGTGTATATGATGATAATAGTGATAACATTGATAATGAATGATATCCATGGTGTAGGGGAGAAAGCATTCGACCTCCGTATTCCCTGAGTGTCGTAGAAGCGGGGCTAGAGGGGCCGGGAACGGTGGGCTGGAAACCCTCCCCTTCTTGTAGTTCAGTTCGTAGAAGACGGAACAGAAGAAGGAGCCAAGGGGGATGTGCTCATCCCCTTCGAAGACCCAGACTGAGGTGTTAAAATGTGTGTTGATGTAACCAAGACGAGAAGAGAGGAAAGATAGGTAGTATGTTTGAGGAAAGAGACCTGAGTGTTCTGGCTCTGAGTGAAACAAAACTTTATGGTGAAGGGGAAAGAATAGTTTGGAAATGTCTTAGGAGTAAAATCTAGAGTAAGATCTAAGGAAGTAGCAGCACTGCTGCTGAAGTAGGAGTTGTGGCAGTGTGTACAGTGTAAGAAGTGAATTCTAGACTAATGTAGGTAAAAATGAGAGTGAATGGCCAGGGATGTGTAGTTATTAGTGCTTATGCACCTGGTCATGAGAAGAAAGATAGTGAGAGGCAAGTGTTTTCGGAGCAGCTGAGTGAGTGTGTTAGCAGTTTTAATGCAAGAGACAGATTATTAGTGATGGGTGATTTGAAAGCAAAGGTGAGCAATGTGGCAGATGAGGGTGTAATTGGGGGTCATGGGGTATCCAATATCATGAATGCAAATAATGAACAGCTTGTATAACTGTGCTGATACAGGGCTGGTGACTGGGAATACCTGGTATGAAAAGAGGGACATGCACAAGTGTACGTATGTGAGTAAGCAAGATCGTCATCAGTGGGCTTTATTGGATTATGTATCAATTGATAGGCGTGTAAAAGAGAGACTTTCGGATGTAACTGTGCTGAGATTTGCAGCTGGTGGAACGTCTGTCACTATTTTGTGGAGGCGAGTGTGAAGATTTGTATAGGTGCCTGAAGATTGGCAGAATGCATGTATAAGGCAATTTCATAAAGGTTTGTTGAGTGTACCTGGTAAATTGTATGGGAGGGTGGTGATTTGAGAGGGTGAAGGCATGAACAGAACATCAGACTGGAAAGGAGCAGTGTGGTTTCAGAAGCGGTAGAGGATGTGTGGATCATGTGTTTGCTTTAATGAATTTGTGTGATAATCACTTAGAGAAACAGATGGATTTGCATGCGACATTCATGGATCTGAAGAAAGCATGTGTTTAGGTTGATAGAGATGTAGTGAAAAGAGTTTATCAAGAATGTAAGGCATGTGCACAAGTAGGAAGAGGGGAGACCGCTTTGTTCCAAGTGAAGGTTGGTCTGCGGCAGGGGTGTGTGATGTCACCATTGTTGTTTAATTTGTTTATGGATGGGATGGTGATGGTGGTAAAAGAGAGAATCTTGGAGAGAGGGGCGAGTATGCAGTCTGTAGGAGACGAGAGGGTATGGGAAGTGAGTCAGCTTTTGCTTGCCAATGTTACTGCACTGGTGATAGAGTCGAGTGAGAAACTGCAGAAGTTGGTGATTGAGTTTGGAAGAGTGTGTGAAGGAGGAAATTGAGAGCAAATGTGAATAAAAGCAAAATTTTCATGTTTAGCAGGGTTGAGGCGCAGGTTTGTTCCAGTGTGAGTTTGGATGGAGAAAGACTGGAGGAAGTGAAGTGTCTTAGATACCTAAAAATGGTCATGGCAGCGAATGGAACCATGGAAGCGAAAGTGATTCATAGGGTAGGGAAGGGGGCGAAGGTTCTGGGAGCGCTGAAGAATGTGTGGGAAGAGAGAAGGTTATCAAGGGGCCTGGTTGTGAATAGGGATCTGTGTTTTCGATGCATTTCACATGACACCTGAAGAATGAAAGTGAGTAGACGTGGCCTTTCTTCATCTGTTCCTGGCGCTACCTTGCTGACGTGGGAAACTGCAATCAGTCATGAAAAATTTAATAATAATGATGATAATGATAACGATGATAATAATGATAATAACAATGATAATGATGATAATAATAATAATAATAATAATAATAGTAATAATAATAATAATGATAGTCATAATAATGATAATAATAATAATAATAATGATAATAATAATAATAATAATAATAATAATGATAATAATAATAATAATAATGATAATAATGATGATGATAATATTAATGATAATAATGATAATGATAAAATGATGATAATGATAATAATAATAGTAATGAATATTAAAGGCTTCCTGTGATATACGTAGAGCCAAAGGCATAGAAATATACAAAGAAAGTCCATGGCAATAAAGACACTTTGGTCTATGTTTGACCACATTTTCTTTGTTAACCTTAAACCCTTCTCTCATAAACCAATTTCTCGTCATTTTTTCCCAGCAATGTTATTACGTCGACCACGGCCCCACGGAGATACAAATAGAACTCCTAAAAAAAAAAAGGAAAAGAAAAAGATATATAAATATGAAATGAAAATATTGGCTGACGCAACCTTGAAAAATCTGGATGAGTCTTGTGGTTTTTGACTGAGAGACAACATTATTTCTGTGATACGAACATTAATATTCATTGTCTTTATAATGAGTTGTTCACATCCCGACAGAGCATCAGAACCTGGTTAGGGTTTAGTGTTAAATTCCTTATCGTGAGTTAATGTCATTATCTTGCTGGGTGGTGTAACACATCTGGTCATATTATCAGTATTGAGGGATAGTGATAAAGTTACACGTATGTTAACAATGTTCATATTGAGAGTCACTGGTAAGTATATATGTAATTACCGAATTATGAATTTGCATAGTACGGGGAGGGAGTTGTACACTCGTGGGGCCCCATCTCTTGTACTGTACGGGGAGGAAGTTGTACACTCGTGGGGCCCCATCTCTTGAACTGTACGGGGAGGGAGTTGTACACTCGTGGGGCCCCATCTCTTGTACTGTACGGGGAGGGAGTTGTACACTCGTGGGGCCCCATCTCTTGTACCGTACAGAGAGGGAGTTCTACACTCATGAGAGTCCCGTCTCTTGACCTTACTCTACCATCATACAACTTCTTCAGCTTCTGTATGGCGTCTTGTTTCATCACTTCATCATGTACTTCATTCCAAGTATCCATTACTCATACTATAAAAGTCCCGTTTGCCATCTCAGTCTGACAAGTTTCTTGCTATATGTCATGTTATGGCCTCTAGTTCGTCTGTCCTGGCATCTTTCAAGGAACCGTTCACTGACAACGTCATCAAACTGGCTTAGAGAGAGAGAGAGAGAGAGGAGAGAGAGAGAGAGAGAGAGAGAGAGAGAGAGAGAGAGAGAGAGAGAGAGAGAGAGAGAGAGAGAGTCTTATAACATCAGGCAAGGGCTGCTATTCTACGAACCTTAGAAATGTTCCTCTATGCCCCACACATCCCCCCCAGATCCAGCCTATCTGTCTTTTCCTATCGAAAGAGGAAATTTTCAGGTACGTGGAAGGTTCGAGTCTTTGATCGAGCTAAAATGAGCTGCAGGGAACTAAAAAGCCTCGAAACTTCTTACGGGCTTTGGTAAAAGATAATCAGAATATTCAAAGTAAATATTCGGAATATAGTCGAAGTTTTCCAGTTTGCTAAATTTGACCCAATATTTGCTAAACATGTCTTAATTTGCTTTAAGGTAAATTTTCAAGTTTTTCAGGAAATAGTTTGTGGGTGGTGAAGACGTGTGAAATAATTTCCTTGAACGTATATTTCAATACTGATGAAAACTGAGAAAATTTACATCATCACTATCACCTCCATTATCACTCTACATCATCACTATCACCTCCAATGTCACTACATCATCACTGTCACCTCCATTGTCGTCACACTCAGAATCATCACCATGTCTATCACAACTCATAGTGGTCCACATCATCTGCCACTTCGTCATCTTGGACACGAGGACCCTCGGGTTAATCGTCTCAGCATATGGCTGGCTCAGCAACTTCCCCTCAGCTAATGTCCCGATGTGTGCTGAGTGAACGTACCTCATGAAATGCGTTCCTTACCGTAGCTTCTTTTTTAGCTTTCTGTCAAGGGAACTAGCAAGCTTGATTCAGCTATGATTAATCTAGTTTATAGGTCACACTCCAACCTTGTTAATCAAGCTGTTCTCATTTGGGAAGATGATTAAAACGAAGAGTAATTTTTTTCAAATCTTCACGGATTTTCTAACCCATTAACCTCAAGTTAATTGTAGAGTTAATGAGAAATCTAATGAGAGGATTGTTTTACAAATGTCCTCCTCACTGACCTTAAGCTAATGATGGAACTAATTACTTTTTCTTCATAGTTTAGAAGACTGTGTTTGGTAACTCGTTGTTGGAATGCGATGATCACTGTGTAATGTCAATGTACGCAAGTCTGCCTTTGTCAAAAGCATTGAAGACATTTTTTTTTGGTTCATGTCTTGAGTGTATGTTTCCTGAGAGTACAAAGCTACTCAAGCTGGCTCAAGGGTCGGTTTGTCCTTGTGTGGAGTACTGCATGCCGGTGAAGAGTGGGCTTTTCCTACGTCTTCCACCTTGATACACTCCACACAGAACCAGTCCACCTCACTAGCTCTTCCTCTCTCATATTTCGACTTAAATCCGTTTCTCCATATCATACTGCTCTCTCTCTCTCTCTCTCTCTCTCTCTCTCTCTCTCTCTCTCTCTCTCTCTCTCTCTCTCTCTCTCTCTCTCTCTCTCTCTCTCTCTCTCTCGTCTGTAGAGGTATTTCGACTTGTTTCATGATGTCACTTTCTCCTTTATCACGTTCCTGACAATACAGATCCCTGAGAACATATGCAATATGCATATTACACTACACATAACCTAGACATCTATTCTAGATCTCCTTATAGATAGATTTCCTCAGGTATACATGGCTTGTATGAGATATATTCCATGAGCCATAATGTCTATCTGGACCGGACGAACATATTGTGGTAATATGTCATGCAAATTTAAAGTTATATTGCTGGGTTAGCACGGCCCAAAAAATGTTTTTCACATCCACGGGTTATGAGACCCCACGCCTGCTTTGTCATGTTCAGTCCAGCGTTTCATAGAGGAGTACAAACGACTGTATTTTGAATTATGAACTCGTAATGTTGACAATACTTCCTTCTATTTGTCCAACAGTATTTTTTGGCTCTGTAATATACCCCAGTGCCTGAGTTCGATGTCCCTCACTCGGGTTCTACCCCAGTGCCTGAGTTCGATGTCCCTGACTCGGGTTCTACCCCAGTGCCTGAGTTCGATGTCCCTCACTCGGGTTCTACCCCAGTGCCTGAGTTCGATGTCCCTAACTCGGGTTCTACCCCAGTGCCTGAGTTCGATGTCCCTAACTCGGGTTCTACCCCAGTGCCTGAGTTCGATGTCCCTAACTCGGGCTCTACCCCAGTGCCTGAGTTCGATGTCCCTAACTCGGGCTCTACCCCAGTGCCTGAGTTCGATGTCCCTAACTCGGGCTCTACCCCAGTGCCTGAGTTCGATGTCCCTAACTCGGGTTCTACCCCAGTGCCTGAGTTCGATGTCCCTCACTCGGGTTCTAAGTTCGTTGTGGAACCAGAGGTCACCATTAGTCCTCCCGTTACTGAGTTTGAATTGATGCCACAATATCTTGAAGTCTGGCGCCCCTTGGGAAGGATGGGCATGAGGGATTATGACCTGTGGGATCGAATTCTGATATTACAACTCCTAAACGAACCCTGATCCCTTAACCAGACCGATCCCTGATCTCTTAACCAGAACGAGCCTTGATCCCTTAACATTCAAGGACCTCACAAAGATCCTTACCCCTTGCCCTGGTGTATAATATCAAGTCTGGAGAGCTGGGAAAAAAGAAGTACGGAATAATATTTTCGAACGTAATGACTCGATCTCTTTACCCTGAGGGTCAAATGAGACACCAACTTGTGGAAAGAAGTCAAGATATCCTTTTTTTATATAAAACTTTAAATAGCGACACAATGTCGTAGATTACTTCCTCTGACATTATTTTTGAAGAAAGGAAAATATACATATATATAATTTTGTCATAACCGTCTTTTTAACCTTAAGTTCTTAAGAACTCGCTCTTGCCTTATGTCAATAAACATCTGCTCACTAACAAACAGTCATTCGGAGTGCGCATGCGCGGGACTTACAAAAAAGAAAAAAAAATTGAGAGAGCCAATGGGATTTGCTCTGTATACTGTGAATATTCCCAACCAGCTATTAGCGTCCTGTGATTGGCTGTTCCCAGGGGCGGCGCCTCACCGTACTGCAGGTAATTACAATAAATTGCTCGTTATTTATCTTTTTTAGGTCTATCTGGCTCGACTGCTGGACCCAACGTGTGTCCGTCCTCGCATATTTCATGATATTTTGACAAAGATGAGAGAGAGAGAGATTAACTCTCTCTCTCTCTCTCTCTCTCTCTCTCTCTCTCTCTCTCTCTCTCTCTCTCTCTCTCTCTCTCTCTCTCTCTCTCTCTCTCTCTCTCTCTCTCTCTCTCTCTCTATCTATCTATCTATCTATCTATCTATCTATCTATCTACCTATTTAGCGAGAGAAGGTCAGGAACGAACGACTGAGGCCCATGGGTAAAATCCTTGCTTAACTCCTCACTGTGTTCCTTTGTTTTGATAAGTAGCAATACAGAACGCGAGGATTCCCCCCCCCCCCACTACTCCTCTATCCACAGATATATATATATATATATATATATATATATATATATATATATATATATATATATATATATATATATATATATATATATATATATATATATATATATATATATGTATGTATGTATGTATGTATGATGTGTGTGTGTGTGTGTGTGTGTGTGTGTGTGTGTGTGTGTGTGTGTGTGTGTGTGTGTGTGAGCAATTCATAATTACAATCATTTATTTTTTCATGATCTCACGTCTCATGGGAGCCTCCATGCCTCTCATATCACGTTCTGCCCCACTGCTCTGTTAATGACGCAATTAATCGTAACTGAATATACTCACTTTTTACATCCAATCATCCCCAGGTTAGATACACAATGCAAATGATGAACCTCATTAACTTCGGCGCGGCAGAAAAAGCAATTAGTACCAGTCAGGTTAGGTTAGGAGTTAGGGCCGCTCGTGGTTAAGGTGTGCAGCTCTGAACAGACGCCCTTCAGTGTGTGGGTTGACGTCGAGGGGTGTGTACGTGTGTGTGGGTGTGTGTACACAAACGACGACCCCGAGCCAGATATCCAGGAGGTTATAGCAAACGTAGATATAAGTCGACGCACACGGGCCACTCACACAGATAGATACTAAAGCAGATACCCAAGCTACACACACACACACACACACACACACACACACAGGATAAAAGAGATATTCAAGCCACAGATACTATAGATATATTCACTACAGATAAAGAGGACAAACGCAGATACTCAGACGACAGACAAGACATACGCAAGGGCCTAATAGCAGATAAGCCAGGGAAGTTGACACCCCAAAGCCACAAAAACATAAGACTAACACACATAAAGTAGATAGCCCAAGTCCCAGACTCCGTTTTCTAAGTGGAGACGACCCCCCCTCCCCATCGTCAATGGATCAAACCACAGCGGCTTCAGACGACGCCTGCCTCACGGTTGCCATCCTGAATGTGAGTAGAGAGAGAGAGAGAGAGAGAGAGAGAAACTCACAAAACCACCAGCAACAGTAGGACACTAAACCAACAACAGTAGACCACTACACCAACAACAGTAGACCGTTCCACCCACAACAGTAAACCGTTCCACCCACAACAGTAGACCACTACACCAACAACAGTAGACCGTTCCACCCACAACAGTAAACCGTTCCACCCACAACAGTAGACCACTACACCAACAACAGTACAGGCGTATACCACCTCTACAGTATCACTACATTCACCTTTATCCTTCATTGCAGTATGAGCCATATTGGAATGTACGTGGTAAGGCCCCCATGTACAGCGTGACAGGGGTCATGCCTGTCATATATGACATCCTGGCGCAACACTTCGGCTTCTGGTGAGTATACGTGGGTGTAGGTGGGTGTAAGAGAAGGATACGTGGGTGTAGGTGGGCGTAAGAGAAGGATACGTGGGTGTAGGTGTGTGTAAGAGAAGGATACGTGGGTGTAGGTGGGTGTAAGATAAGGATACATGGGTGTAAGTGGGTGTAGAAGAGTGTTCGAGATCTCGTACAAGTTGCTGTAGAAGTATAGGAGTATACAAGGGTGTAGAAGAGTATACGGGAGTATACATGGGTGAGGGAGAGTATACTGGAGTATACATAGGTGAAGGAGAGTATGTGAGGAGTATACATGGGTGTATGAGAGTGTACGGGGAGTATACATGGGTTCGTGTTGAGTGTAACATAAGCACTGCCATCCTCAGCTAACATTGCAGGACTTTTGTCTCCCTCAGCTAACACTAAAGGGGTGTCGCTCCCTCAGCTAAAACGACAGGGTTGTCACCTCTATCTTTCAGCTAACACTAAACGAGCTGTCACCTCCCTCAGCTAACACTAAATGAGCTATCATCTCCCTGAGCTAACACTACAGGGGCCGTCGCCTCCCTCAGCTAACACTAAATGAGCTATCATCTCCCTGAGCTAACACTACAGGGGCTGTCGTCTCCCTCAGCTAAAACGACAGGCCTCTCGTCTCCCTCAGCTAACATATATGAGGGCGTCACTTCCCTTTCTACAGTGCCATCGTCTCTCTCCCCAACAGCTACAGGTACGTGGTGCCGGGAGACCTGATGTATGGCAGCGTCTTGTCCAACGGTACCGTTACGGGCCAGGTCGGCCTCGTCAACAGGACGGTTAGTTCCGTTGCAGATTCCTGTTGGCCTGTCTGTCTGTCCGTCTGTCTTTCCGTGTCTCTGTCTTACACGGTTTGATTCTACGTCATTTTGTCTAGATGTATTTCCGTCTGTCTGTCTGTCTGTCTATGGCTTGTCTGTCTGTCTGTCTGTCTGTCTATCTGCCTATGGCTTGTCTCTCTGTGTATCTGTCTATGGCTTGTCTGTCTGTCTGTCTGTCTGTCTATGGCTCGTCTGTCTCTGTATCTGAGGCTGTCTATATGCTTCTCTGTCTCTAGGTTTGTCTCTGTACCTGTATCTGGTGATTGACAGGTGTGTGTCTGTGTGTGTGTGTGTGTGTGTGTGTGTGTGTGTGTGTGTATCTCCCTCCTGAAGCCTCCGTCCGTCTGTCTGTCTGTAGGAGGCGGAGGTGAGCGGGGTCCTCTCCTACACCAGCAACAGGGCCACCGCCGTGGACTTCAGCGAGCCGCTCTACATCGACGAGATCTCCGTGGCCTACCGGAGACCAGTGCTGCAGGCAGACATCCTGGCCTTCATCAAGCCCTTCACCCTCGCTGTACGGCTCCTCTCTCTCTCTCTCTCTCTCTCTCTCTCTCTCTCTCTCTCTCTCTCTCTCTCTCTCTCTCTCTCTCTCTCTCTCTCTCTCATAATCTTCTTCTTGTTCTTCTTCTTCTTCTTGCTCTTCTTCTGCTTCTTCTTCTTCTTCTTCTTCTTCTTCTTCTTCTTCTTCTTCTTCTTCTTCTTCTTCTTCTTCTTCTTCTTCTTCTTCTTTTTCTTCTTCAACTGATCCTTTCAGCTAAGTATTAAGATATAAGATAAGCTTAAGATATCAGATAAGGTTAAGATATCAGATAAGCCTAAGATATCAGATAAGCTTAGAATATCAGATAAGCTTAAGATATCATAGAGAAATGAAGGTTTATAGTAAGACATCATGTCAGCAAAACAAAGGAGGCATTCACTCAGAAGTGCTGGTAACGAGAACCTTTTCTTCTCTCCCCTGCCCATAACAGATATGGTTGTTGGTGATGCTGAGCACTATACTCATCTTCTTGGTGACCTGCTTGGTGCTGTGGGACAGCACAGTGCTATACTCCTCACGGTCAGTCACTCAAGACGGGGGGGGGGAGGTAGAGGAGAGTCCACCCCTAAGGGTATAGCAATTACACACCCCCCCCATCCCCCATCCAAGTATCTGTCCGTTCGTGCCAATAATTCCGTCCTTACATACATCCCTGAGTGACAGCCCAGGTGACAGTAGTTCCATCCACGACAATTGACCTGTCACCTGAATTGGTGTCGAGTGACAATACGTCCAGCCCGACTTCTCCCAACCCTTAACAATGAGGTTAGATTGTCAAAGGTCAGAGGTGTGGCGGGGGCGATGCTTTATTGTTTCTCATTGCTTAACGTGAGGTAAGGAAGGATTGACATGGTGCTACATGTGTGTTGGTGGGGCGCCTCGTAACTCATGGTGGGGCGGCTCGTAACTCATGGTGGGGCGGCTCGTAACTCATGGTGGGGCGGCTCGTAACTCATGGTGGGGCAGTTTTTAACTCATGGTGGGGCAGTTTTTAACTCATGGTAGGGCGGTTTTTAACTCATGGTGGGGCAGTTCTTAACTCATGGTGGGGCGGTTCTTAACTCATGGTGGGGCGGTTCTTAACTCATGGTGGGGCGGTTCTTAACTCATGGTGGGGCGGTTCTTAACTCATGGTGGGGCGGTTCTTAACTCATGGTGGGGCGGTTCTTAACTCATGGTGGGGCGGTTCTTAACTCATGGTGGGGCAGTTCTTAACTCATGGTGGGGCGGTTCTTAACTCATGGTGGGGCGGTTCTTAACTCATGGTGGGGCGGTTCTTAACTCATGGTGGGGCGGTTCTTAACTCATGGTGGGGCGGTTCTTAACTCATGGTGGGGCGGTTCTTAACTCATGGTGGGGCGGTTCTTAACTCATGGTGGGGCAGTTCTTAACTCATGGTGGGGCGGTTCTTAACTCATGGTGGGGCGGTTCTTAACTCATGGTAGGGCGGTTCTTAACTCATGGTGGGGCGGTTCTTAACTCATGGTGGGGCGGTTCTTAACTCATGGTAGGGCGGTTCTTAACTCATGGTGGGGCGGTTCTTAACTCATGGTAGGGCGGTTCTTAACTCATGGTAGGGCGGTTCTTAACTCTTGATGGGGCGGTTCTTAACTCTTGATGAGGCGAGTGTTAACTCTTGATGGGGCGAGTGTTAACTCTTGATGGGGCGAGTGTTAACTCTTGATGGGGCGAGTGTTAACTCTTGATGGGGCGAGTGTTAACTCTTGATGGGGCGATTCATGTCACTGGACCATACGGGGATAAGCTCTTGTTTGGCTGGGCTTTAGTTCATGGTGTAGCCATGTATGTATTGCAGGAACTGCTAGCAATGTAACGTGTTGTAGGACCCGTTACCAGTGTATGTGTTGCAGAAACCTTTTATCAATAGATATGTTGCAAGACCCGTTATTCGTGTATGTGTTGCAAGAACCGTTATTCGTGCATGTGTTGCAAGACCCGTTATCATTGTATGTGACCAATGTTTACGTTGTAGGAGCCGAGAGGACGGCAGCGGCGAAGACGACTCTATGCCTGTGGGTCTTCTGGCTAGTGCTGAGAGGTCGATTATGTGGACCCTCAGTGTTCTGCTGGCTGAAGGTGAGGTCGCCTTCAATGCAAGGGGGGAGGTTGGGGGTATCCATCACTATATCATTCAATGGTCAAGTGTTTCCCCCCCCCATGTACGTCATGTTTCCAGACCCCTCTCGTCTCGAGTAACACAGATCTGACCTCCAGAACGATTCAACAACCCTCGAGGGTAAAATGTTACTGATTCCGCCTCCCGATATCCCCAGATCCCTCAAGATGAATTCTCTTTTTAGCTCAGGTTTTCCTTTACTTTCGTCTTTCATTCGCTTATCAGGTGACGACTGATAACGTCGCCGTTTATCTTCGGCGAAAAATACCTTTTGGACGATGTGTCTCCATCTTTTGGGCGTGTCAGTGATGCATTGACGTCTTGTCCTCCGTCAGCATTCCCGTGGACGCCCCGCGGGCTGGGGTTGAGGCTTGTGTGTGGAGTGTGGCTTGTGGTGGCTCTTATCGTGGGTACCATCTACCGCTCCAACCTCAAAGCCATGCTGATCCTGCCCAAGGTCGACCTTCCCTTTAACACCCTCGACCAGCTTGTGTCTACCAAGATCCCTGTGTACATCATCCCGTCCAGTGCTATATACAGAGCCATCATGGTAGGTCTCCCTCCCTCTTTATCAGTCTCAACCTCTGAGATTCCTGTTTCATTCTGAGTATCACCTCGTCCACGTCTCCTCGACGTCCATCATCTTGGTTCCTCTTCCTTAGGACTCCCCGGCCGAGTCCGCCATGGCCAGGGTGAAGCCCCAGCTCCTGCCTGAGACGGACCAATTGAAGTTCCTCTCCGACACCTTCGCCGGGAAGGGCGCCGTCGCCTTCGTCCTCATTAGGCTCCTCTCCCTCATGAACTCCCACTTCGCCAAGGTACAACTCCTTCGCCTGCCTCTCCCTCTAACCCCAGGGTCTGCTGGCCTCTCCATCGTCCACTTTCTCCTACCCCTGAAAAACACTCCACATCCTCTCTCTTTAACCTAACTCTTCACGTCCACTCTCACTAACCTAACTCTCCACTTCCACTCGTACTAACCCAGACTGTAACACAATTCCTTAGACGCTCAGAATGTTCCATCGTACAACTCCTTGATACATTCTACAGGGGTCTTGTCCGGCTCCACACACTCGCATTGTTCCAAGCTACAAGGTATTCGCCAATGGCCACACTATAAGGGAGAATACAGAGGTTTCCTCTGTATGCCTGTGCTCTATTTGTCAAGCAATGGAGTGAGACTTGGAATATAGTCTATGCCTTTCCTCCAGTTTATTTGGATATCTGTTTGACTGTCCACGTAAATGCGTATTTCGAGGTGCATAGGTAAACACCTTAAAACAAGATAATTACATATATACAAAGTTTTTCTTAAATCTGCTCATCATTTTCCAGAAGATTTAAGTCACTGCATTAATTCATTTATTACACCTATGAAAACGAAAGTACATCATTAACCTATTTATAAGCTATCAGACTAAGGCTACTGAGGTGACCGTTCTGTACCAGTGGTATTCAATCCTCCTACAGACTGGAGAGTGCGGTATCTACGTCATGTCAGAGCGGATGCTACAGGGCACCAGCCAGAGTCTCATCTTCCCGAAGGGATCGCCTCTCAAACACAAATTTGACAAGGCGTAAGTTCCATCCTCCCTGTGTGTGTGTGTGTGTGTGTGTGTGTTGGTAGACCTTCACCAGAAGCCGGTCAGCCATCTGGTCTTAGCACAAGAGGGTGATTTGTGCCTGATACAGCTGTAGGTGCGTCTCTAGTACTCGGTTGTGTTTGACGTGGTCAGAGATACACTTCGATGGTCTTGTAAGAAGCAAGAAACTTGGTTTTAACATTTTAATGTTCCATTTTGTAGCAGTTTCTTCAGAGGAACCTGGAATGGATCTGTTTTAATCTGATTTTTCGTTTCCAGAATTTCTTCGTCTAATATTTTCAGAAACATATGACAATAAGAACTCAAAAAAATATTGAAAGCACCTTAGGTTTTTCCATGGTTCTTCCTACATCAAATAATTTAATGAATCTCTCTTACATTATATCGAACACTAATTACGGTATCATAGACGTCTTGGACGAGTCTTAGAATATCAAACCAAGTAGGGAAAGAATATATTCGTGGTAAAGAACCTTCTCTCTCCTATACTCGACCCATGGTCATGAACCAAGCATCTGTTCCAGTAATATTGAACACTGACCCTTCCATCTGCACTGGTGTGGAACTTGTCTACATTATGCACTACTAAGTATATGAAACACCAAGTGTAGTAAACACTGCCATGTATGGGCTGAATAATGACCTGAACAGAAAATATGAAGTTACATTGCCATCTAGTGACTGAATAACGAAATATGTCTCAAGATACAGTGCCTTCTATGGTGTAAATTGTGAACAAAATCAGTTTTTAGAGGCTTTGTGTGCCATGGGGTCTGTTATGATTACATCTCTCTCTTTTCGTATATATATATACGTAAGGCTCAGGACTTCCTCTCATCTTGAACGTATCCTGTTGCCACAGGATCCGCGGTCTGAAGGAGTTCGGCATCCTGAACTACCAGCTGCAGTCGGCCATCCCACACTCGAAGGAGTGCATCAAACCCATCACCAACACAGCCACCAACACCGCTGCTCTCAGATCCCTCGATCTGGTCGACTACTTCGGCGTCTTCTCCGTCTTGGGTACAGGTAAGGGCCCATTAGGTGCCATCTTTTCCTAGTATTAATTACACTGTAAAGTAATTAGTACGTAATGTATAATTAGTGTATAATTAGGTGTTAACGGGCTAGTGGTGGTGTGAGCGTTATAGAGTACAATGCTGTCGAAGACTCAAGTCCCATAAAGGGTCCAAACTTGCCCTGCTTCCCACGTGGAACGCACCCCCTAGAAAAGCAAGAACCCCATAAAAGGGGTGCTGGGCTGTACACACACACACACACACACACACACACACACCTTCTAATCCCCAGTCCCCTCACCAACCCGCCTAACTACACACGCACGTCAATACATCTGGCTCGCGCTGGGACGTTCAAGTAAACTCACTGTAGGAAGAAAAGCGGAAAGCGTTTCCACTTCCATTCCTCTTTTCCAGTTGCAGCAGTTCCTCTTAAAGCAGTGATAACAATAATGATAATAATAACTGGTGATAATGATGGTGATACTCATTATCATAAAGATTAGTGATAACAACGAGCATAATGATAATGATAATTATCATAATCCAAATAATAATGGTGGCGTAATAACCTATTTATTACACTCTCAGGATCCCCATCTCTTGAACATTATTTATTTTCTTACCATATTTGAATTTACGTAGGAGTATGCCTTCTACATTGTGTGTGTGTGTGTGTGTGTGTGTGTGTGTGTGTGTGTGTATGCCATGACCTAGTGAGGTCATATTGAACTCAAAGGTGACCAGAGCTTTTTCTTCTACAAGGTAACGTGACCTGACCTGACCTGACCTCTCCCTCTACAGGTTTACTACTGGCTGGAATAGCCTTTGTTCTCGAGCTCCTCTGGCGCCCGAAGAGGTCACCCATGGCTGACCCAACACCAGAACAAGGACCAGACATGTTTTGAACCTCCCATATGAACGCTTACCAGACTGATTGATGTACAGAGGATTTGAAAGCATTTAGGCACGACGGTACGACCCTTGAACACGACGGTACGACCCTCGAACACGACGATACGACCCTTGAGCACGACGTTACGACCCTTGAGCAACACGGTACGACTCTTGAACACGACGGTACGACCCTCGAACACGACGGTACGACCCTGGAGCACAACGGTACGGCCCTTGAACACGACGATACAACCCTTGAGCACGACGGTACGACTCTTGAGCACGACGGTACGACCCTCTTAACACGACGGTACTACCCTTGAACACGACGATACGACTCTTGAACACGACGATACGACTCTTGAACACGACGGTACGACCCTTGAACACGACGGTACGACCCTTGAACACGACGGTACGACTCCTGGGTGTGATGGCGTGGCCTTCGACCTGACCAACATTAAAACCTTAAGCTGGGTGATGGCCGGAGACATCACAGTTATAGTCACGGTCTATAAACACGGAGACATGTGACACACATACACACACGCACACACACACACACACACACACACACACACACACACACACACACACACACACAAAGCGATACACAGAAACAAATACACACAGGGTACTTCCATAGACCGTCTCTCCCTGTAACTTATGTAACTTATGTAACTCAGCTCAGTCACTGCTGTTATCATAATAAATTTATCTTCGTGGGTGTGACGTCATGAATGTAAGATCGGTGTAGTGAACCAGCGTTGCAGCTTCTGTCGTGTTCCTCTCCTTAGTCCCAGATTACTGTTTTCTTTTTTTATCTTTCCTGCATCATAGCGTTACGTTATATCTGCCACATAGCGTTACGTTATATCTGCCACATAGCGTTACGTTATATCACAAGTTTGTTGTTATGACGTAAAATGCTTGTTGTTAACGTGACGTCATCACGTGTTTTTATAATGTAATTAGTGCTGTGGCCTCAAATAAATGATAAATGAACACAAATAATAATGTGATAAATGAACACAAATAATGAAGTGATAGATGAACACACACGTTCTATGACCCCAGAGACGCTAAACTGAATCCCAGATTGCTTATAGAAATATATAGAATTGAAGTTTAATATCCCAGTGGTGGAAACAATAAATGATTATTTGAATATCCCAAACATCACACTGAGGCTACATCATCTCCCTCATCCGCCAGGATTAATCATTGATCACATTTAACCACCTGGAAAACAAACTAATTTAGATTATGGGTCATTTATTTATCTCTCTGTGAACCTGAGCATTCATTTATTGCCTCTGATTTGCAAAATAGATTAGGGAAAGATTCTAGATCGGTTATCTCATTTGCATACGTTAATCAACTCATAAAGCTATTAAACTTATCCCAGTACATGAACATAATTATTGGTGACAAGATTCTGCTGTCACTGGTCTAATGGGCACAACTAATTAGCGCATTAATTACCCCTGATTTAGTGTCATTTAGTAACAGCACTAGATTTAGCATTCGTGGTTAGTGTCGATAATTGGTCAGAATTCCTTTGATTATATGATCAATCGTGACTGATTAATTACGAGAACTATATTGTATTCACTGCATTAATCAATCTATTATGGAAGCGAAAATGAATTCGTAATATCAAATGTACATATTTAGAAAAGCCTTCTCTCAATATTCAGCCATTTTTATTTTCAATTCTAAATCAAATAATTCATAAATTCCTTTATTTAGCCATTGAGCACGACGGTATGACCTCTGGGTATGCTGGCGTGACCTTTGACCCGACTCTTGATGGTCAGGTCAAAGATCACCTAATCATATACCCAAGGCTCGTATTGTCGTACTCAAGCCCCGTCCCTCGTACTGTCGTGCTCAAGGGTCGTACCGTCGTGCTCAAGGCTCGTATTGTCGTACTCAAGGCCTGTCCCTCGTACTCAAGGCCTGTCCCTCGTACTTTCGTGCTCTGGGGTCGTACCGTTGTGCTCAAGGGTCAGTCATACCGTCGTGCTCAAGGGTCGTACCGTCGTGCTCAAGGGTCGTACCATTGTGCTCAAGGGTCAGTCATACCGTCGTGCTCAAGGGTCGTACCGTTGTGCTCAAGGGTCAGTCGTACCGTCGTGCTCAAGGGTCGTACCTTAACTAATTTAATTGCATTATTGACCAGCACCACCTCATTACCAAGCAGGCAATAAACCAAAAATCTGACAATCGGGTTTAATTATAACACTGATAGATGCATCAAGTATGTTCGTATGATCAAATAGGTTGATATATCCCTTCTCTCACTATGAGTATGGTATATTCATACAGCTAATGTTCACGTGATCATGTAATGGACTGTAATTTACTGTATCGGAATAAAGTAGCAGAAGTGCAAATTACGTTTGATTTTTTTTTTTTTTTTGACTATTTTAGATTAGATATGTGTGTGGGGGGGGGAGGGGGTGTACACCCTTACCCCGGGTAGCCACACCACCTTCACCCAGGGGGAGGGAGTCATACCACCCTCACCCCAGGGGGAGGGAGCCACACCATCCTCACCCAGGGGGAGGGAGTCATACCACCCTCACCCCAGGGGGAGGGAGCCACACCACCCTCACCCAGGGGGAGGGAGTCATACCACCCTCACCCCAGGGGGAGGGAGCCAACACCATCCTCGCCCAGGGGGAGGGAGTCATACCACCCTCACCCATGGGGGAGGGAGCCACACCATCCTCACCCAGGGGGAGGGAGTCATACCACCCTCACCCCAGGGGGAGGGAGCCACACCACCCTCACCCAGGGGGAGGGAGTCATACCACCCTCACCCCAGGGGGAGGGAGCCAACACCATCCTCACCCAGGGGGAGGGAGTCATACCACCCTCACCCCAGGGGGAGGGAGCCACACCATCCTCACCCAGGGGGAGGGAGTCATACCACCCTCACCCATGGGGGAGGGAGCCACACCATCCTCACCCAGGGGGAGGGAGTCATACCACCCTCACCCATGGGGGAGGGAGCCACACCATCCTCACCCAGGGGGAGGGAGTCATACCACCCTCACCCCAGGGGGAGGGAGCCACACCATCCTCACCCAGGGGGAGGGAGTCATACCACCCTCACCCATGGGGGAGGGAGCCACACCATCCTCACCCAGGGGGAGGGAGTCATACCACCCTCACCCCAGGGGGAGGGAGCCACACCATCCTCACCCAGGGGGAGGGAGTCATACCACCCTCACCCATGGGGGAGGGAGCCACACCATCCTCACCCAGGGGGAGGGAGTCATACCACCCTCACCCCAGGGGGAGGGAGCCACACCATCCTCACCCAGGGGGAGGGAGTCATACCACCCTCACCCATGGGGGAGGGAGCCACACCATCCTCACCCAGGGGGAGGGAACCACACCACCCTCACCCCTGGGGGAGTAGCGGGGGACAGATCAGCAGTAAGGAAGGAGTGTTGTCACCAGCTCAGGGCAGTTAACGAGACGAAGCTGACCAGCCAGCCATAACTCCTGCTTACTGACCTTACCAGCACGAGTGATGGTCATCCCCTACACACACACACACACACACACACACACACACACACCACACACACACACACGCACACCACACACACACACACACACACCACACCACACCACACCACACACACACACACCACACACCCACACACCACACACACACCACACACACACACACACACACACCACACACACACACCACACACACACACACACACACACACACACACACACACACACACACACACACACACACACGTCATGATCAACCTCGTCCGGTGATCAATAGATCAATAGATAAGAGTCAGGTTATCAGTGAGATCAATGAACTGTTATCTATGAAGGCACTCGAGAGTGGCTAACTTTGCTCAGACTCGTGTTATCACCCAGCCACTTGTGTCCCACGAGAAGGGTTCGAACTCCGATAACCTGCTGGGCGTACGTGGTGCACATGACGCCAGTGACGCCATGTTGTCCTATCTACCGCCAAGGCGTATTTTCTCTCGCCCGTCGTAAGTGCTAACGTTGTTGTGACGCAAGATGCGTCAGTCTGGTCCGTCCGAGTGTTGGTAACACTGGTGGTGAGGTGTGTCGCGGTGGTGGTGCTGGTAACACTACCACAACCAGAGTCAAACTACAACCACAACCACAGTCATACCACAACCACAGTCATAACCACAACCACAGTCCAACCACAACCACGGTCACAACAGAGCCACAGCCACAACCACGCAGTAAGAGGGGCAGCTCCAGGTGCAGGGGTGTTGATGAGGTGGACCTTGAGGTCGTCCTTGAAGCGGAGAGTGTGTGTGTGTGTGTGTGTGTGTGTGTGTGTGTGTGTGAGAGAGAGAGAGAGAGAGAGAGAGAGAGAGAGAGAGAGAGAGAGAGAGAGAGAGAGAGAGAGAGAGAGAGAGAGAGAGAGAGAGAGAGAGAGAGAGCCATGCCGACCCTGACAGGGCAAGGGCCGGCCCTGCACGCACCCAACACACTCGCCTCACCACGCCCTGAAGGAGAAAGCTAGTGATCGTGGCGTGGACGCACCCAACGCACTCTCCTTCCCCACGCCCTGGTTGAAACGCACTCTCCTCCCTCACGCCCTGGTTGAAACGCACTCTGCTCCCCACTCCCTGGTTAAGGAAGTTGGCGAGAGTGAGTGGCGTGGACGCCCCCCAACGCACTCTCCTCGCCACGCCTTGTATGAGGAAGCTGGCGACCGTGGACGCACCCAACGCACTCCTCCTGTATCCTCCTCTTATAACGCACACTTCCTACTTCCTGGCTCTCGACATTCCTACACATCTTCCTTGGTCCCTGCTGTTGTGAGGTGAGAACACAGCAGCCTCCCTCGCTGCAGTGGACACACCGCACAGCACCCGCTGTGGTGGTGGTTGGGGGGGTACTCCATCCTCCCCCATGGTACGATGGTACCATTATACCCAAAGGTCGTACCGTCGCGCTCCAGGGATCGTACCGTCGTGTTCACGGTCCATATCGTCGTGCTGAAGGGACCGTGCTGTCGTGCTCCAGGGTCGTACCGTCGTGCTCTAGGGCCGTACCGTCGTGCTCAAGGGCCGTATCGTCGCGCTCAAGGGTCGTACTGTCGTGCTCAAGGTCCACACCGTCGTGCTCAAGGGTCGTACCGTCGTGTTCTAGGGTTATACAGTCGTGCTCAAGGGTTGTATCGTAGTGCTCAAGGGTCGTACCGTCGCGCTCAAGGGTCGTACTGTCGTGCTCATGGTCCATACCGTCGTGCTCAAAGGTCGTACCGTCGTGTTCCAGGGTCGTACCGTCGGGCTCAAGGGTCGTACCATCGCGCTCAAGGGTTGTGAAGATATTCAGGTCTCCACAAGCCCTGTATACACACGCCCCTTTCTCCACCCTTTGTCACGCTAAGGCTCTACCCCAACCATCCCTAAGGGCCCCGTCTTACAGGTCTCCAGGTCACGATGCGTTACGTCACACTGCGTCACAGGTCTCCAGGTCACGATGCGCTACGTCACATTGCGTCACAGGTCTCCAGGTCACGATGCGTTACGTCACATTGCGTCACATTTCTACCATTGGTTTGTCGTGTGGATCCTGGCAGTGTGACAACATAAGTGTTGGCAGAAGCGCGTGTGTTGGCAGGTTCTCATTTCCAACACCACCATCCCTTGATAACGTCAACTATCTATCATATAGATCCAACTTTCCCTCTAACAATTAGCTTTCTAACATCATTGTTTGTTCTTTGGCAAGTCTGGGTTAGTTACTGGCGAAAGAATGTGACACAGGTGGAATGTTAGCAGTTTATACACTTCTGGCATTCATTAAATGTTCGATAGTGATAATGATGATATTAATAATGAAAATGATGATAATGAGAATGATAATGACATTAATGATACTGTTAACAGTTTAGATCATTTTGGCTTTCATCACGTATTCATTGATAATGATATCAATAATAATAATGATGATAATAATAATAATAATAATAATAATAATAATGATAATGATATATGAAAGAAGAGCTTAGATCTGTGAAGAGATTTAGAGAGAGAGATTTAGAGAGAGAGAGAGAGAGAGAGAGAGAGAGAGAGAGAGAGAGAGAGAGAGAGAGAGAGAGAGAGAGAGAGAGAGAGAGTTTCCCGATACTGGAGACCTGGTTATCTGGTTTCGGTTTATTTCAAGGTCTTTAAGAGGTAGATTCGAGCTGCTTTGCGCGTACATTACACTAGTTAGCGAGATGGGACTCCAGCATCCTATGAAAGCTTCTAATTAGTCGCTAATGATGATGGTGTGTGTCTGTGTGTGTGTGTGTGTGTGTGTGTGTGTGTGTGTGTGTGTGCCTTATGATGATGACCGGCTTTCACGGTGAGGGTGAGGAACACCTTCACCTCACTATCCTCACTATCCTCACTCTCATCGTCTCCTCACTATCCAGTAACACTCACAACTTTACGACGGGGTTATACGTTCCTGGACCACCTGTCGCTGGCCGAAGTATTGTAATCCAGTGTAACTCTCATGGAAGGATTACATTAGACCTGGAGCAATGTAACTATCATAGACGGATTACATTAGACCTGGAGCAATGTAATTATCATAGACGGATTACATTAGACCTAGAGCAATGTAATTATCATAGACGGATTACATTAGACTTAGAGCAATGTAATTCTCATGGACGGATTACATTAGACCTGAAGCAATGTAACTATCATAGACGGATTACATTATACCTGGAGCAATGTAACTATCATAGACGGATTACATTAGACCTAGAACAACTCACCCTCACATGCAGTACCACAGTGTGTCCTCATATAATGCAAAAGATATTCAACGAAGACAGAAATATTGTAAATAATGTTGAAATATGGAAGAGAGGGATTTAAAAACTGCTGGAGTGGGATAGGGAGGAATGGGGGTGAGTGGGTGGAAGGGAAAGAGGAATGGGAGGACTCCACTATGTTTATCCACATCTCTCCCTGCGTTCCCTAACTCAGCAGATGTTGCGACACCTTACCATTAATGTACAGGAAATCCCATATTACACACTTACAGGAAAACGTGTTGGTAAGTGGGGCGGGAAGGGTAGATTTTGAGGTGATAGGAATGGTGAAGTGGAATGGAAACTCCTGGGAAAGGATGAGAGGGGTATTAGGGTCTTCATATCCTTAATCACCATTATTATCATTATCATTATTATTATTATTATTATTATTATTATTATTATTATTATTATTATTATTATTATTATTATTATTATTATCAGTATCATTATTATTATTATCATTACTATTATCATTATCATTATTATCATTATTATCATCATTACTATTATATTTATATCATTATCATTATCATTATCAATACTATCATTACTATCATTATTATTATTATCATTATTATTACTATCATCATTTTTTATTATTATCATTATTATCATCATTATTATTGATATTATTATTATTATTATTATTATCATTATTATTATCGTGATAAGAAAATGTCAGACTAGCCACGACATACATTATAGGACCAAGTCCTTCGAACAGCAACGCCATGCACGGGGACAATGCAGCTCCCACACCAACCCCTCCAAACCTCCTCCATCCAAAGAGGAGAAAAAAGAAATACATTCAAAATTCCCACATTTTGAGACGTCAGTGAAGTCAGACGTGGAAGCCTGACGAAATTCATACATATCGTCCTGCAGGAAGACGAGAAAGCAGGTTGAAGAATATCAGTTGAGAGAGAGAGAGAGAGAGAGAGAGAGAGAGAGAGAGAGAGAGAGAGAGAGAGAGAGAGAGAGAGAGAGAGAGACTTTCAGCTTGAGTCTATACAAGCTTTGCAGTCTATGCAACTAAATACAATTTTGATCATCAGGAAAGTATACCAAGAGAGGAGTGGGTCAGTCGTATACACACAGAAGTGTATATCTTGCAATTTGTATAGGCTGTTCCGAATATTACGTACACATTAAGTACATATAGCGAGATGGGAGAGAATATCAATACACTTTAAGTACATATAGTGCAATCTCGAGGCTTAGGAACTTTTCCTGTAATGATATTCAGATGTAAGAGTTGTAATCTAATATTCTCTCTCTCTCTCTCTCTCTCTCTCTCTCTCTCTCTCTCTCTCTCTCTCTCTCTCTCTCTCTCTCTCTCTCTCTCTCTCTCTCAGCTGGGAGTTCCTAAATTCGGGAGACGAATTTAAGAATTGGCGGGCCAAAGAATCCCTTGGAAAATCGTATTTTATTTCATTCTTTCCATTTTTCGTCGTCAGATATTCTTTTCTTTTTTTCCATATAACAAAGAGGTTCGCAGGTCTGAGGAAGCAGAAGCTGGAATTATATCTTGACGAATCTCCGCTATTTACTTACTGTTTTAACGTTAGATAAGATTATGTAGATAAAGTAGATATCAATACTGAAACAATAGATATTACTATATCATTTTTGACGATGTTTTCAGTATAATTAATCACACTGGAAACAGAAATAATTGCCATAATGATATGATAAACAACAACGATAATGATAATGATAATGATAATGATGATAAACTGGAGGTGGAAGGGTGGAGTGAAAAAAGATCTTGAGCGATCGGGGCCTGAACATGCAGGAGTGTGAAGGGCGTGAACAGGATGGAGTGAATTGGAACGATGTGGTATACAGGGGTCGACGTGCTGTCAATGGATTGAACCAAGGTATGTGAAGCGTCCGGGGTAAACCATGGAAAGGTCTGTGGGGCCTGGATGTGGATAGGGAGCTGTGGTTACGGAGCATTACACATGACAGCTAGAGACTATGAGCAGATGTGGCCTTTCTCGCGTGTTCCTAGCGCTACCTCGCTAGCACAGGAAACTGTGATCAAGTATAGAATAATCATAATAATGATGATAATAATAATGATAATATTTATTATCATCATTATTATAAAAGTCATAATGATAGTATTATCAATGATAATAGTAATAAAGATAATGATAATAATTACCCACCCAGTCCCCCTGGCTTGACCCACTAACCCACCTTTAACCACCCCTCTACCCACTAACCCATCCCGTCATCTCCACTGGCTTGACCCACTAACCCACCCCGTCCTACCCACTGGCGTGACCCACTAACCCACCCCGGCCCAGTTCGAGGATAAAAAGGAAAGGAAGTGCTTCTCCCCCCCCCCCCCCCAACCCACCCGCCTCCCTCACCCCCCCCCGCCCTCCTTAACCCCCACCTCCCCCCCCCACCCCCCCCCCCCCCCCAAGAATGACCTCCGGTAAAAAGTGTCTACCTGACCGGCACTCCAGAATGCCTCCCACGACCGGCACCGGACTGACGACTGCTCCAGTCACTATCCGGCAACTCTGCTTCTGGATCCCTCCATCACGACGGTACGACCCTTGAACACGACGGTACGACCCTTGAGCACGACGGTACGACCGTTGAACCCGACGTTACGACCCTTGAACACGACGGTACGACCCTTGAACACGACGGTACGACCCTTGAGCACGACGGTACGACCCTTGAACACGACGGTACGACCCTTGAACACGACGGTACGATCCTTGAACACGACGGTACGATCCTTGAACATGACGGTACGATCCTTGAGCACGACGGCACGACCCTGCAGGGATCAAGTCACAAAGGCCAAGCCATCGTGCTCAAGGGTCGTACTATCTTGCTCTAGAGTCGTACCCTCGTCCTCAAGGGTCGTGCCGTCGTGCTCAAGGGTCGTACCATCGTACACAAGTAGTTAAGTTCTACCCAATAGAAATTACTAGAGTGTGAATATGGATATACTCAAGCGTAATATGTCCGAATGTGGTATATCTGGGCGTAGTATGTTAGTTTTGTATGACCAGATGCATCGCCAGAATATGCGAAAGTGCACCTCGTGTATGTATGTATGTATGTATGTATGTATGTATGTATGTATGTATGTATGCATGTATGTATTTATATATGCATTTCCTCTCTATATCTTTAAGTATAGATTTGTGTGATATTTACTTTCTGAGTATTTTCGATAATAATAAAACTTGGATATTTCAACAACTGTCGTGAAAAAGATGAGATATAGAGATTATATAGCGGAGTAGAGGAAGCATAGATACAACGGTAGATACAGAAAGGAACCAAGGAACACATCGGAACGATGAACCAAGGAACACATCAGAACAAGGATCCAAGGAACACATCGGATAGAGAAACCAAGAAACACATCAGAACGAGGAACCATGGAACACATCGTAACCATCTGGATATAAACAACTATTCCCCTAACGCGTCACAGATGGATCTACAAAGAACAAACACAAATTTCAAACACCACATGTACGTGTGGAGTTGTTTGTTCCATGACCCCAGACTTCAATGTCTTCGACTGACTGAAATTGGTAAATTGTTTGCGCTGCAAACAATGGAGGAAAGCAGCTGAGGAAGAGGTGTTTTTGGAGGTTGATCTTCAAGCGAAGAGAATGACACAAACTTCAGTGGTAAACACGAACTTGAAAAATATCGAGAGAAAAGTTTCTTGTGTTTCCTTTACAGTTTTCCACATTTCATATTTCTGTGCGAATTTTCATATGCATTCATCTCTCTCTCTCTCTCTCTCTCTCTCTCTCTCTCTCTCTCTCTCTCTCTCTCTCTCTCTCTCTCTCTCTCTCTCTCTCTCTCTCTCTCTCTCTCTCTCTCTCTCTCTTACACGCACACACACACAAACTACTGGAAAAGGTAATCAAAAAGCAAATGGATGACTTCTTGGAGAGAATAAACTACCTAATGAAGAGAAATAATGGGTACAGAGATTTCTACGAGAGAGTGAGCTCTGTTTTGGACGAAAGAGAACATTGCTCAATACCATTCCCTTGCATTGAACACTGTACCACAGATGACTGTGGTGATGAAGTTAGATTTCCGAGAAGAAACAAAGGAGGAGACAACAGCGTGCCACAAGGGTCTGTTCTGGGACGCTTATTCTACTTGATTCATGAGTACTTGCCAGAGGGATTGGACTTGTACCTGAATATGTTTGCTGATGATGCCAAAGTCATTAGGGGGCAAAAAGAGAGAGGAAGAATACACCCACCTACAGTGGGACCTAAAGTAAAGAGGATGGGATACAATGAGAGAAGGCTTTACTATGACTAATATTTTGCTGGGAAATAAGTTGCAAAAATCCTTGCGTCAGAGGGATTAGGGAACAGACATCCTTCCAGCTTGTCACCAAAGTCCCACTTGAAGATAACTGTCAGAAAACCATCGAAGTACGTGGAAAAGGAAATATTCTACAAGTTGTTTCGATTCCGCGTTAGGCCAAAACAAGAATATCCTTCTCAAGTCTAGTCACCAGTGCGTTATGAAGAGGAACTGTTAGAGGGAGAGGAAGAGACGAGAGAGAGGGAGAGGAAGAGACGAGAGAAGGAAAAGAACTCCACTGTTTCGCTCAACTTATAATTGTGGTATTATAACGGTCAGTCCTCTTGTCGCTGGTCCCCACAGAACTGAGCTGTTTTAATCTGGAATTTAGTAGAGAGGAAATGAGCGAGACTTGGAAATTAATATTGGAAGCAAATCAGTTTTTCCGTTTCCCCGAGTCGGGATAGTGAGCGTAGGACCCCTTCGAAGCTAGGCGTCACACACCGCCCCTGGCGCCAAGACCATCGCCAGCGACACCAAGAGCGTCACACCACGGAAGACAAGGGTCTCGGGTTGCTGGGGTTTGATTAATGTAACGTGAGCCACATAGCAACGCCCGCCTCACGCTCCAGACAATCACTGCTCCAGCCTGACTATAATAGGATCTGGCTGGAGTCGAAGCTTCGAAAAAAAAGCTTCGAACGCGATCAGTCATTGTTTGATGTTTACTCCGTTTTATTTTGGCTCTTTATCTTTTCAATGAGGAAGACGAGGGGAAGATGAAAGGTTACTGAAGTCGCTTTTGATCTCCTGAGAGCGTATTAGGGAGAATAAGAGGCAAATGTTGATGAAAACAGGAAATGAGGGATAGTTGATGAAAACAGGAAGTGGGGGAATTAGGTCGAAAAACAATACAGTCTTTTCTTATCTTTTATTTCGTTCACTGTAGAGGCTCCAGTCATGAACAAAAGACCACATCAAGGCTGGGTCTTAACTATAATATAAAGAGGTTAAGGAAAGAGAAAAAGAAGATATGGGAAAATATCTAATAATTTTGGAGGAAGGGAAACCCTGTCTCTTAAGATGTACCAGGTCATAGTTATTGGGAGAGACATTAGTGGGTAGAGAGCTCCAAGGCTTCGAGGTGTCGGGAAAGAAACAGTTATCAAAACGGCCCACCCCTGAGTTGCCAGCGGCAACACAGTTGTCATATGACGCACCAGCTTACCCGGTACTGCATGGTCTGGCTAGTGGTGGGGTGCACACAAGCAGCCAGCTCTCGGAAGCAGAATCCAAAGTAATATCTATGTAAGAGGGAAAATGAACCAACATTACGCCACAGGGAAGGTGGGTCAAATTTTCAAGTTAGCTTGGAAGAACTGATCAGTGGGACCACTTCCGACTCAAGGAAGTGTTACAGAGCTAGAACCACACCCCAAATGTGAGAGCAGCACTCCATACAAGTACAGATCAATCCTCTCTATAAATGAGGCAACTATTCGTAAGAAAAGCTATTTTTCATAATGTGGAGTTTCCAAGATAAAGTGGCCGTTACAGGTATACCAAGTATGTTCATTAAGTTAAGAGGTGGAATTACAGAACCGTCGAAGGAAGGAGGAAACTTGTGAGGAATTTTTGGCAAAGAAATGGGCAGAAACTGGGTCTCGGAGGCCTTCAACTTAACCAGGTCTCGTCCACCCTACTGAGGTATACTCAGTTGAATACATGGACCACGACGGTACGACCCTTGAGTACGACGGTACGACCCTTGAGTACGACGGTACGATCCTTGAGTACGACGGTACGACCCTTAAGTACGACGGTACGACCCTTGAGTGCGACGATACGATCCTTGAGTACAACGATACGACTCTTGAGCACGATGGTCTTTAACATGGTTACCGACAGAACTATTTTCACCAAAGGTGACATTCCTTGGGTTTGAAGTCGAACATGGCCAGCGCGTAGTGCTCACTGCAGGAAAACCAACGAACGAATGAGTCATGTGAGTTACATGTTGTCCAGTGTTATGGATGAGATGCGACAGAGAGAGAGAGAGAGAGAGAGAGAGAGAGAGAGAGAGAGAGAGAGAGAGAGAGAGAGAGAGAGAGAGAGAGAGAGAGAGAGAGAGAGAGAGAGCAACTGAGCCAAAGGAGTGAAGCTTAACAGCCACTCAAGAGAGAGAGAGAGAGGTGGAGAGGAAATTTCATCCTAAAGTGTAAACATTTCAGGCTAGTGTTGCTCTCAACAAAAACCAACCTTACGTTAATAATGAAAACAATGAGTTCTTTCAAGGTTGTTTTGCTGGGAGGAGAGGATATGGCCTTGTGCTCCACCTGTAGCACGGTCTGCTCCGTGCATGACCCTTACATAGTGTCTCCACTTTATATATATGTCCAGGAAGGAAAGGCACACGACGCCGGCATGAGGTCTGGCCAAGTTCGGCCATGTTGCTCATTAGCTAAACGCTTTAGCTAAATTGCCTCTGTTCCGTTTTCATTTGTGACGTTCAGAGAAAATCCCATTTTCTCTGTTTACTCTGTGTAGGTTGCCTTCCACGGAGTCTGAATTTTTATTTTACTTTCATTCGGTTTGTCAGAATTCAATCATATCTTTACACTTTCACTCCGAGTACAGTGAACATGAATTACTGTATTGAAAAAGATGTGTTCATGTCATAAGCAATGTCTACACCGGTCATTTACCCTACGCTTCAAGCTTCGTGTAAATGTTCATACGAAGTGTTGTAAACTGTTTACGTACCCAAGATTGACCCGTAGATGACAGTTTACATACCATCAGTGGACAGTTGACGTATTAGACGGGGAAACCCTGGGGTCGGCTGACGTTGGCTGCCTGCTGCTTCCCATAGTTCTGTGTGGAGACCAGCTATACGAGGATTGGTCGTTATGGTGCTTCCTTCACCCACCCTCGCATAGCTGAAAAGGAGAGTTCTTTCTCTCGGGTTTCCCCCCCCCCCCCCCTCTTTTATCAACCCTTTCTCCCTTTACGAATCGGATCGACAGCCACTTTAAGACGTTTAGATCAATCCCCTTCTTGTATTGTTTTAGTTTATGAACTCATCCTACATTCTCCCTTGCTGTTCTAGATAGCTACGTTCTACCCACCACATCACATAAGCACAGCCTCTGCCACGAGCTCCATTCCCTTATTAACAAAGTTTGTAAGTTTCTCTGCCTCTGGCAACAAGAAAGACTTCCATGCATCTCGAACTTATTCGCGAATTTATCCGAACCATGTAATGAGAGAGCGCACACGGGGTTTCTTATGGTCTGTACACGGGGTTTCTTATGGCCTGTACAGAGTCTCTAATGGTCTACACAGGGTTTCCTGTAGTCTACACTGGGTTTAGTGTATTCTCCTCAGGGTTTCTGATGGTCTGCACATGGTTTCTGATGGTCTGCACAGGGTTTCTGGTGGTCTGCAAGGGTTTTTGATGGTCTACACAGGGTTTCTGATGTCTACACGGAGTTTATCAAAGTGTACTCAGGGTTTCTTATAGTTTACATGGTTTTTTTTTGTAGTCTACACTGGGTTTCTTATAGTTCACACATTTTTTCTACTCTTCACAGGGTTCCTTGTGTGTATCTAGAATACTTTGGAGGCAGTACATACGGTTTTGTAGGAGTCTGGAGAGAGTTGGAGGAGACAGGGCCATAGCTAGCTTGGTTAACTTGGGATCTTGCCCAAAATGACTATCAGATTGGAAGTGTATGTGTGTGTGTGTGTATCTTGGAGGCTACGGTCCAATCCATCTCAACAGGTTAACTGGGAGTTAGCAGAACGAGGCACTATTCATGTGTCCTATATAAGCCACTCCCGCATACATCACACCTTTCAGTTGCCAACGACAACTAATGTAATTCCGTGAAAATTCGCCTAACTTTATGTATATATCATCTTCAACTACATATACCTTGAGAAGGTGTTGTTCATATCTTTTCTTATCTTTTATATCAAGTGTATCATTAAACTCACCCTCCGCCTCTAATCCAAACTTCAAACTCTCCAACAAACTTTTTAAGTCTCTCGGGAAGCTCTTTTGTTTAACAAACTTGCCAGCCTGTACATACATAAGGCATGACTTTCTCAGTAGAATATATCAATTCTAGTGGCGTTCTCATGGGCCCCTCACCACCAACTTTAATGGTGCTCCTGGGCCCCTCTCACCACCGTCCTTAATGGTGCTAGCGGCTTCACCCCTCACCACCCGTTTCTTGAGGAACTCAACTGCAATCCCATCTACTCTAGCCTTGCCACACTCCCTCTAACACAAGTCTTTCACCACCTCCTCTCTTTTCACCGAACCATTCGCCATGACTTTCCCTCTCTGTGTGCCACCTCAAACACCCCGCATCAGCCACCCTAGCATATACCACATTCAACAGTCCTTTAATATACTCATGCATCCCTAATCTATCCTTTCTTTGCATGTTCCCAATTCTTAATCTGCTCCTTTTACGGATATTTCCATTTGTTCCCTTGTTCTCCTCACACCCCTCATCTCGTGCCAGATACATTCTCTAATCCTCCTTAAAGTTTGCTGACGCTCGCTCACCCAATCTCTAACTTGCCATGTCTTTCTTTCAGCGCATTCGCCTTCCTATTAGCCTTCTTTCACTTTCCACGGTACACCTCTTAATCACTTGCACTCCTTCTCATAATAACAGTCTCTCCATTACACATCTGTCATCTAGTTTTTGATCCAATAATGCCCATATATATATATATATATATATATATATATATATATATATATATATATATATATATATATATATATATATATATATATATATATATATATATATATATATATGTGTGTGTGTGTGTGTGTGTATGTGTGTATATATATATGTATAAGAGCACTGCATACTCGCCTTCATGTTGAATCTTCACACATACTTTCACTTTTGCTTCAATGACCAAACTCTGTCCAAGTTCTTAGCATCCCATCCTCCACCCGGCCACACTCCGCCCGCCCCCTGTGCTCGATGCGCACCGATGGAAAATGGAATTCCGGTGTCTTGCTGCCTCTGAAGTATATTTGGCGAGTTGGGCGAAGAAGTCTTGGGCAGCAGCGTGTTCGGGGGGAGGAAGCGTTGATCCACCCACCTGATGATCCTCTCCTGTGATCCGCCCAGTGGCTCACGCCCTTGGTGGATGAGGATCCTCGAGTCCTACAGATCAGTCGAACATTTCCCGGGGGCGGGCGATCCACCGGATTCCTTCGGGCCAGATGTGCATTAACATCAGACACTTGGGCCGCCTCGCCCCTGATAATGACATTCCTCTCTCCTTCCTCAACTTCGACTGCTGTTGCTGGTGCAGCTTCTCCTGCAGCTGCTGCTGTTGCTGGAGCAGCTTCTCCTGCAGCTGCTGCTGTTGCTGGAGCAGCTTCTCCTGCAGCTGCTGCTGTTGTTGGAGCAGCTTCTCCTCCAGTTGCTGCTGTTGGTGCTGTTGCTGCAGCTGCTGCTGTTGCTGGTGTTGGAGCAGCTTCTCCTACAGTTGATGCTGTTGCTGCAGCTGCTGCTGTTGCTCCTACCACTGATCATCCTCCTCGCTTAACACACTTGCTCTATATTGAAGACTTATATACATGGCATAAATCCCTTCCTTCGAGATGACTTAAGAATTTATGTCCCCCAGAGGCGACACTGTCTCCAATGTTCCTGACCCTCGTTTTCTGTAAACCTGATTCAATATAAGCATTAACTGATATCTACCTAGTTCTAGACATGCTTTTAAGAGGAGGCTGAGAGTAAGAACAGCTAATTTATGATGGCAGAGCTTGGAGGTAGGCTAAGTAGTGAGAGTAGAGTAAGCTGGAAGCTAAAGCAAAACTGGAATAAGTTGGAATGCTGGAACAAAGCTTAAGTGCTGGAGGAAAGCTGGAGTGTTAGAGTCCACTTTTCCTTAAAGGAACGTTTTGTGGTCTGATTCAACTGTTGTGTCAACCAGCGCCTGTCTGTTCCACCCTCGACCAGTCTGTGGACTGGTGTCTGTCTGTTCCACCCACGACCAGTCTGTGGACTGGTGTCTGTCTGTTCCACCCACGACCAGTCTGTGGACTGGTGTCTGTCTGCTCCACCCACGACCAGTCTGTGGACTAGTGTCTGTCTGCTCCACCCACGACCAGTCTGTGGACTAGTGTCTGTCTGTTCCACCCACGACCAGTCTGTGGACTAGTGTCTGTCTGTTCCATCCAGGACCAGTTTGTGGACTAGTGTCTGTCTGTTCCACCACGACCAGTCTGTGGACTAGTGTCTGTCTGTTCCACCCACGACCAGTCTGTGGACTAGTGTCTGTCTGTTCCACCCACGACCAGTCTGTGGACTAGTGTCTGTCTGTTCCACCCACGACCAGTCTGTGGACTAGTGTCTGTCTGTTCCACCCACGACAGTCTGTGGACTAGTGTCTGTCTGTTCCACCCACGACAGTCTGTGGACTAGTGTCTGTCTGTTCCACCCACGACAGTCTGTGGACTAGTGTCTGTCTGTTCCACCACGACCAGTCTGTGGACTGGTGTCTGTCTGTTCCACCCACGACAGTCTGTGGACTAGTGTCTGTCTGTTCCACCCACGACAGTCTGTGGACTAGTGTCTGTCTGTTCCACCCACGACAGTCTGTGGACTAGTGTCTGTCTGTTCCACCCACGACAGTCTGTGGACTAGTGTCTGTCTGTTCCACCCACGACAGTCTGTGGACTAGTGTCTGTCTGTTCCACCCACGACAGTCTGTGGACTAGTGTCTGTCTGTTCCACCCACGACCAGTCTGTGGACTAGTGTCGTTCGGTCACGCTCAAGGGCCGTATCGTCGTGCTCAAGGGTCGTACCGTCGTCGTGATCAAAGGGTCGTACCGTCGTCGTGATCAAAGGGTCGTACCGTCGTCGTGATCAAAGGGTCGTACCGTCGTCGTGATCAAAGGGTCGTACCGTCGTCGTGATCAAAGGGTCGTACCGTCGTCGTGATCAAAGGGTCGTACCGTCGTCGTGATCAAAGGGTCGTACCGTCGTCGTGATCAAAGGGTCGTACCGTCGTCGTGATCAAAGGGTCGTACCGTCGTCGTGATCAAAGGGTCGTACCGTCGTCGTGATCAAAGGGTCGTACCGTCGTCGTGATCAAAGGGTCGTACCGTCGTCGTGATCAAAGGGTCGTACCGTCGTCGTGATCAAAGGGTCGTACCGTCGTCGTGATCAAAGGGTCGTACCGTCGTCGTGATCAAAGGGTCGTACCGTCGTCGTGATCAAAGGGTCGTACCGTCGTCGTGATCAAAGGGTCGTACCGTCGTCGTGATCAAAGGGTCGTACCGTCGTCGTGATCAAAGGGTCGTACCGTCGTCGTGATCAAAGGGTCGTACCGTCGTCGTGATCAAAGGGTCGTACCGTCGTCGTGATCAAAGGGTCGTACCGTCGTCGTGATCAAAGGGTCGTACCGTCGTCGTGATCAAAGGGTCGTACCGTCGTCGTGATCAAAGGGTCGTACCGTCGTCGTGATCAAAGGGTCGTACCGTCGTCGTGATCAAAGGGTCGTACCGTCGTCGTGATCAAAGGGTCGTACCGTCGTCGTGATCAAAGGGTCGTACCGTCGTCGTGATCAAAGGGTCGTACCGTCGTCGTGATCAAAGGGTCGTACCGTCGTCGTGATCAAAGGGTCGTACCGTCGTCGTGATCAAAGGGTCGTACCGTCGTCGTGATCAAAGGGTCGTACCGTCGTCGTGATCAAAGGGTCGTACCGTCGTCGTGATCAAAGGGTCGTACCGTCGTCGTGATCAAAGGGTCGTACCGTCGTCGTGATCAAAGGGTCGTACCGTCGTCGTGATCAAAGGGTCGTACCGTCGTCGTGATCAAAGGGTCGTACCGTCGTCGTGATCAAAGGGTCGTACCGTCGTCGTGATCAAAGGGTCGTACCGTCGTCGTGATCAAAGGGTCGTACCGTCGTCGTGATCAAAGGGTCGTACCGTCGTCGTGATCAAAGGGTCGTACCGTCGTCGTGATCAAAGGGTCGTACCGTCGTCGTGATCAAAGGGTCGTACCGTCGTCGTGATCAAAGGGTCGTACCGTCGTCGTGATCAAAGGGTCGTACCGTCGTCGTGATCAAAGGGTCGTACCGTCGTCGTGATCAAAGGGTCGTACCGTCGTCGTGATCAAAGGGTCGTACCGTCGTCGTGATCAAAGGGTCGTACCGTCGTCGTGATCAAAGGGTCGTACCGTCGTCGTGATCAAAGGGTCGTACCGTCGTCGTGATCAAAGGGTCGTACCGTCGTCGTGATCAAAGGGTCGTACCGTCGTCGTGATCAAAGGGTCGTACCGTCGTCGTGATCAAAGGGTCGTACCGTCGTCGTGATCAAAGGGTCGTACCGTCGTCGTGATCAAAGGGTCGTACCGTCGTCGTGATCAAAGGGTCGTACCGTCGTCGTGATCAAAGGGTCGTACCGTCGTCGTGATCAAAGGGTCGTACCGTCGTCGTGATCAAAGGGTCGTACCGTCGTCGTGATCAAAGGGTCGTACCGTCGTCGTGATCAAAGGGTCGTACCGTCGTCGTGATCAAAGGGTCGTACCGTCGTCGTGATCAAAGGGTCGTACCGTCGTCGTGATCAAAGGGTCGTACCGTCGTCGTGATCAAAGGGTCGTACCGTCGTCGTGATCAAAGGGTCGTACCGTCGTCGTGATCAAAGGGTCGTACCGTCGTCGTGATCAAAGGGTCGTACCGTCGTCGTGATCAAAGGGTCGTACCGTCGTCGTGATCAAAGGGTCGTACCGTCGTCGTGATCAAAGGGTCGTACCGTCGTCGTGATCAAAGGGTCGTACCGTCGTCGTGATCAAAGGGTCGTACCGTCGTCGTGATCAAAGGGTCGTACCGTCGTCGTGATCAAAGGGTCGTACCGTCGTCGTGATCAAAGGGTCGTACCGTCGTCGTGATCAAAGGGTCGTACCGTCGTCGTGATCAAAGGGTCGTACCGTCGTCGTGATCAAAGGGTCGTACCGTCGTCGTGATCAAAGGGTCGTACCGTCGTCGTGATCAAAGGGTCGTACCGTCGTCGTGATCAAAGGGTCGTACCGTCGTCGTGATCAAAGGGTCGTACCGTCGTCGTGATCAAAGGGTCGTACCGTCGTCGTGATCAAAGGGTCGTACCGTCGTCGTGATCAAAGGGTCGTACCGTCGTCGTGATCAAAGGGTCGTATATATTATAAAATTTTATATATTATATTATATATATATTATATTTTTTTAAATTTCTTTCCCTTCCCCATCTCGAGTAAACAAAAATTTCAGAGATCAGGTTTTTGGTGGCGGGGAACCTTTCCCCCTGACGGGAAGGGGCATTATGATTTCAAAGGAAACTCGTGCCCCTGGCCACACACCCTCCATTTGCATAGTAATAGAGCCGGCGTGCATCACGATAAGAATATAGACCGGGGGTTCGAACCCCACCCCTTCCTTATGCTATGTTGATGCGCACGGCGTCTCCGACGTCTGTCGCTGGTGGTGGCACACATTGCTGTCAGTACACCCGGGGTATTTTTCCCGGTTTCACCCCTCGTGAATCGCTCAAAAGGACAGATCTTTTTTGAGTCATTTTGAATCAATTTTCTGTACCAGATCCTTTCTCTTGAGGTGCTCAGGTTACCAACCAACCCCGAGAGGAGGATGAACAGCTGGGTGGACAGTGGAATGACTCCCCTGCCCAGGATTCGAACCGATGGTGCGTGTATTTGTAGGCGTTTCTGGCCTCCACTTGATTCATCGTGAATGTCCCGGCTACTGATTGTAACGCAGCCTTGAAGCTTCAACAACCCCGGAATCACCAAGATGGGGGTCTTCGGGTTGTATAAGAATGATCACATATACAGACGCAATCACACACACACACACACACACACACACACACACACTTTCTCCATCCATCCTCCCCCTTCCCCCCCCCCCCATAAAAAGTACGAGTAATTGGAGTAACTAACGTTGGAATTGTTAAAAGATCACCGTTAACGACATTGTTAGGGCAAATTGTAATGACCAGCTCCCAAACGAGGCCCAGAGGGAGACCCAGTATAAAACATGCCGGCCATTAGGTAGTTTTGAGAAGCTGGGAAAGGATAAAGTTCGTCTCATCCCTGTGGGACGGGAAGCCTGGTGGGAAAGACGTGGAAGATGGCACCCTCTTCCACTTGTGAGGGCTGGCCTCAATGATATTTGTGTGTGTGTGTGTGTGTGTGTGTGTGTGTGTGTGTGTACTAACGGTAAGACTTTAAGATTTATACGTATTTCAGAAAGAGAGAGAGAGAGAGAGAGAGAGAGAGAGAGAGAGAGAGAGAGAGAGAGAGAGAGAGAGAGAGAGAGAGAGAGAGTGGGCAGGCAGGACAGTCATGGAAGTATCTCCACTATTAAGGCTGCTCACAACACTGTATTTATGCATAGCCATGTACCTTGTTAGCCCTGTGGGATAGACGAGTAATCCCCCGATCGAACCCCAGTACGAGGCAATGCATATATATATATATATATATATATATATATATATATATATATATATATATATATATAGAAGGTCTCCTAGGAAGGGGTTTCCAAGTGTCTCCTCCATACATTACAATGAACCTGGGACCACTGAACCTTACCCCACTTGCATGGACAATAAGCCATTGTGGCCCACTGGTTATGATCATTATTATCATTATCACTTCTCCCTCTCTCACCAGTGACCAGTCCTTCATGTGTTGTCCCCCTAGTTCATCATGTCCTCTCGCTCCTATCCTTGTACTGTCTGTCTCTTGTCTAGAAAGTTCACTATCATTTTTATCATTACTGTTATCAATATCATTAATATCATTATTACTATAATTGTTGTTATTGTTATTATTATTATTATTATTATCATTATTATTATTGTCATTATTATTATTATTAGTAGTAGTAGTAGTGCTAGTAGTAGTATCATCATTATCATTATCATCATCGTCATTATTATTGTCATTTGTAACAGTAGTAGTGTTATTGTTGTTGTTGTGGTTGTTATATATTCCTAATCCTCTGAAAAATCACTCGGGATTTTCGTCCATCAGCTCCAAAATCGTGGAACGCCTTGTGTATCACATTACGCGTGAGGAGTCGTCTGACAGGGGCATTATAGCACGAAAAAACGCTTGACAATACAAAACAGTTGCCATGAAAAAACGATACATTTCTTTGCCCTTTCGGATTATAATTTCTTCGTTCATACACGCGATAACAAAGGTAGATTCATTATACTTATTGTTGCTCATGGTCTTTGAGAGGTCATAGTTATAAACTGAGAGTCTTTGTAAATGAATAGGTTTGACAGGAGGTACCTCGCTCACAGTCAAGTATCCCTTGTGTAAAACAAACAGAGAAATGTGTGTGTCTTTGGGAAAGGACCAAGTTCGATACGACAAGAACCATCTGGTTTCGAAGATAGGACGATGATAACCTGAAGGTTGGCTGGTTCTTTGGGCATTAGGCTATCAACTGCCAGGGTCATTAAGGCCGATAACGTAAGCTACATCCACCAACCGAAAGACCTTTAAGGCTTTCTTCAGGTGTTGAAGATAATTCTAAGACCACATACACTATGCATGTGGTCCGTCTACCTGGAGGGCCACCTCTCCTGGGGCCAAGATTTCTCAAGAAAAGATTTGTTGAAGTTCAAGGTTGTGGGCTGGGTTATGAGCGGCACAGACAATGAATGAAGGGTGATCGGTAATGACCTAATTGTGCGCTACACACACAGGGAGTACAAATTAAACTCTTAAGATCCCCATCTCTTAGACTTTCTCTACTATCGTGCAACTTATAAACATTATTACTTGAGCCATTCGCCAAGTACTATAAGACTGCTTCTATCTTTATATATTTCTTGTTTATGTTAAAGTCCCTTTTTAATCCATCTTTACGAAGAGATATTCACTCTTCATAACGTCAGGCTGGTTTAATAAAGTATGTAGTCAAGTCACACCTTACTCTTCTCTTCTCCTTGGCTGACGTATTCATGGTCACTATATGTAGCTCGCCTCTCTCATTTCTATTGCCATCTTTATGGCCCTACTCTGCACCTCCTCGTTTAGCTCTGTGGGAGTTTTTGTTTTTGAGTTCTGTGACTGAACTCGAGAAACATATTGTAGTTCTGGCCTTACGTAGGGAAGTGAAGAGCTTACCATAAGTCATGCCATTCTAATATGAGCCAGGAGACAATTGGTCTCCTTCGCTTGTCTCTTAAGATGCGAATCTGGTGACAGGATAGGGACGATTTCGACTTCAATGACCCTCTCACACCCAGGTTCGTGGAACTTATTTCCTGCTGGTGCACCAGCGTCTGTGGTGGACTGTGGCAACCACCGGAGTCTGAGGAGGGCCAGCCAGGTAGGTAACTGTGACATCCACCGATTGCGAAGCTAAGTCACTTGGGCGAGCTAAGCAGTGAGCGTAAGTGCCAATTCAAGTCAATAACTAAGTAACGGTGACTCTAAGTGCTGATGACTGTGAGAGGCATCAGCTGGGAGAGGCATCGGGCGGAAGAGGTGCCATTAGGGAGAGGCATCAGCTGTATTGTATGTTCTGTAACACCACGTACATCATGCACTGTACCACCACGTACATCATGCACTGTACCACCACGTACATCATGCACTGTACCACCACGTACATCATGCACTGTACCACCACGTACATCATGCACTGTACCACCACGTACATCATGCACTGTACCACCACGTACATCATGCACTGTACCACCACGTACATCATGCACTGTACCACCACGTACATCATGCACTGTACCACCACGTACATCATGCACTGTACCACCACGTACATCATGCACTGTACCACCACGTACATCATGCACTGTACCATCACGTACATCATGCACTGTACCACCACGTACATCATGCACTGTACCACCACGTACATCATGCACTGTACCACCACGTACATCATGCACTGTACCATCACGTACATCATGCACTGTACCACCACGTACATCATGCACTGTACCATCACGTACATCATGCACTGTACCACCACGTACATCATGCACAGTAGCACCACGTGCATCATGCACTGTACCACCACGTACATCATGCACTGTACCACCACGTACATCATGCACTGTACCATCGCGTACATCATGCACTGTACCACCACGTACATCATGCACTGTACACCACGTACATCATTGCACTGTACCACCACGTACATCCATGCACTGTACCATCACGTACATCATGCACTGTACCATCGCGTACATCATGCACTGTAACCACCACGTACATCATGCACTGTACACCACGTACATCATGCACTGTACACCACGTACATCATGCACTGTACCATCACGTACATCATGCACTGTACCATCACGTACATCATGCACTGTACCATCACGTACATCATGCACTGTACACCACGTACATCATGCACTGTACCATCGCGTACATCATGCACTGTACCATCACGTACATCATGCACTGTACCATCGCGTACATCATGCACTGTACCATCACGTACATCATGCACTGTAACCACCACGTACATCATTGCACTGTACCATCACGTACATCATGCACTGTACCATCACGTACATCATGCACTGTACCACCACGTACATCCATGCACTGTACCATCGCGTACATCATGCACTGTAACCACCACGTACATCCATGCACTGTACCATCACGTACATCATGCACTGTAACCACCACGTACATCATTGCACTGTACCATCACGTACATCATGCACTGTAACCACCACGTACATCATTGCACTGTACCACCACGTACATATGCACTGTACCACCACGTACATATGCACTGTACCACCACGTACATATGCACTGTACCACCACGTACATATGCACTGTACCACCACGTACATCCATGCACTGTACCATCACGTACATCATGCACTGTACCATCACGTACATCATGCACTGTAACCACCACGTACATCATTGCACTGTACCACCACGTACATCATGCACTGTAACCACCACGTACATCATTGCACTGTACCATCACGTACATCATGCACTGTACCACACGTACATCATGCACTGTACCATCACGTACATCATGCACTGTACCATCACGTACATCATGCACTGTACACCACGTACATCATGCACTGTAACCACCACGTACATCATGCACTGTACACCACGTACATCATGCACTGTACACCACGTACATCATTGCACTGTACCACCACGTACATCATGCACTGTACACCACGTACATCATGCACTGTACCATCACGTACATCATGCACTGTACCATCGCGTACATCATGCACTGTACACCACGTACATCATTGCACTGTACCATCACGTACATCATGCACTGTAACCACCACGTACATCATTGCACTGTACCATCACGTACATCATGCACTGTACCATCACGTACATCATGCACTGTACCACACGTACATCATGCACTGTACCATCGCGTACATCATGCACTGTAACCACCACGTACATCATGCACTGTAACCACCACGTACATCATGCACTGTACCACACGTACATCATGCACTGTAACCACCACGTACATCATGCACTGTAACCACCACGTACATCATGCACTGTACCATCGCGTACATCATGCACTGTACCATCACGTACATCATGCACTGTACCACACGTACATCATGCACTGTACCATCGCGTACATCATGCACTGTACACCACGTACATCATGCACTGTACACCACGTACATCATGCACTGTAACCACCACGTACATCCATGCACTGTACCATCACGTACATCATGCACTGTAACCACCACGTACATCATGCACTGTACCATCGCGTACATCATGCACTGTACCATCACGTACATCATGCACTGTAACCACCACGTACATCCATGCACTGTACCACCACGTACATCCATGCACTGTACCATCACGTACATCATGCACTGTAACCACCACGTACATCATTGCACTGTACCACCACGTACATATGCACTGTACCACCACGTACATATGCACTGTACCACCACGTACATCATGCACTGTACCATCACGTACATCATGCACTGTACCACACGTACATCATGCACTGTACACCACGTACATCATTGCACTGTACCACCACGTACATATGCACTGTACCACCACGACATCATGCACTGTACCATCGCGTACATCATGCACTGTACACCACGTACATCATTGCACTGTACCACCACGTACATCATTGCACTGTACCACCACGTACATATGCACTGTACCACCACGTACATCATGCACTGTAACCACCACGTACATCATGCACTGTAACCACCACGTACATCATGCACTGTAACCACCACGTACATCCATGCACTGTACCACACGTACATCATGCACTGTACCACCACGTACATCATGCACTGTAACCACCACGTACATCCATGCACTGTACCACCACGTACATCCATGCACTGTACCACCACGTACATCATTGCACTGTACCATCACGTACATCATGCACTGTACCATCACGTACATCATGCACTGTAACCACCACGTACATCATGCACTGTACCATCGCGTACATCATGCACTGTACCATCGCGTACATCATGCACTGTACCATCGCGTACATCATGCACTGTAACCACCACGTACATCATTGCACTGTACCACCACGTACATATGCACTGTACCACCACGTACATATGCACTGTACCACCACGTACATCATTGCACTGTACCACCACGTACATATGCACTGTACCACCACGTACATCATTGCACTGTACCATCACGTACATCATGCACTGTACCATCGCGTACATCATGCACTGTACCATCGCGTACATCATGCACTGTACACCACGTACATCATGCACTGTACACCACGTACATCATGGCACTGTACCACCACGTACATCCATGCACTGTACCATCGCGTACATCATGCACTGTAACCACCACGTACATATGCACTGTACCACCACGTACATCATTGCACTGTACCACCACGTACATCATTGCACTGTACCACCACGTACATCATTGCACTGTACCACCACGTACATCATGCACTGTAACCACCACGTACATCATTGCACTGTACCATCACGTACATCATGCACTGTACACCACGTACATCATTGCACTGTACCACCACGTACATCATGCACTGTACCATCACGTACATCATGCACTGTAACCACCACGTACATCATTGCACTGTACCATCACGTACATCATGCACTGTACCATCGCGTACATCATGCACTGTACCATCACGTACATCATGCACTGTAACCACCACGTACATCCATGCACTGTACCATCGCGTACATCATGCACTGTAACCACCACGTACATCATTGCACTGTACCATCACGTACATCATGCACTGTACCATCACGTACATCATGCACTGTACACCACGTACATCATTGCACTGTACCACCACGTACATATGCACTGTACCACCACGTACATATGCACTGTACCACCACGACATCATGCACTGTAACCACCACGTACATCATGCACTGTACCATCGCGTACATCATGCACTGTAACCACCACGTACATCATGCACTGTAACCACCACGTACATCATGCACTGTACCATCGCGTACATCATGCACTGTAACCACCACGTACATCATGCACTGTACCATCACGTACATCATGCACTGTACCACACGTACATCATGCACTGTACACCACGTACATCATTGCACTGTACCACCACGTACATATGCACTGTACCACCACGTACATCCATGCACTGTACCACCACGACATCATGCACTGTACCACACGTACATCATGCACTGTACCACACGTACATCATGCACTGTACCATCGCGTACATCATGCACTGTAACCACCACGTACATCATGCACTGTACACCACGTACATCATGCACTGTCCACCACGTACATCATTGCACTGTACCACCACGTACATCATGCACTGTAACCACCACGTACATCCATGCACTGTACCATCGCGTACATCATGCACTGTACCACACGTACATCATGCACTGTACCACACGTACATCATGCACTGTACCATCACGTACATCATGCACTGTACCACCACGTACATCATGCACTGTACCATCACGTACATCATGCACTGTACCACACGTACATCATGCACTGTAACCACCACGTACATCATGCACTGTACCATCACGTACATCATGCACTGTACCACCACGTACATCATTGCACTGTACCATCACGTACATCATGCACTGTAACCACCACGTACATCATTGCACTGTACCATCACGTACATCATGCACTGTACCACCACGTACATCATGCACTGTACCACACGTACATCATGCACTGTACCATCACGTACATCATGCACTGTACCATCGCGTACATCATGCACTGTAACCACCACGTACATCCATGCACTGTACCATCGCGTACATCATGCACTGTACCATCACGTACATCATGCACTGTACCACACGTACATCATGCACTGTAACCACCACGTACATCATGCACTGTACCATCGCGTACATCATGCACTGTACCATCGCGTACATCATGCACTGTACACCACGTACATCATGCACTGTACCATCACGTACATCATGCACTGTACCACACGTACATCATGCACTGTACCATCACGTACATCATGCACTAGTTATTGGAGGAACATATGTGTAATATCGGTATAGTTTCAAATTTCGTGGCAGTTTCTGTATGGCTTTGAAATATAAGTGATTTTATGTTGTAATTATGGTAGAATGTTTCTAGAATAGTATGTTACTTGGAGAGCGCACCGTGGAGAATGTTCTATTGTTCTGTCCAATAAGTAGATAGTGGTGAGGGTTATAATGATCAGGGGGTTATGATGATCAGGGAAGATGTGGTTATTTCACTGCTAATGAGGTATGTTAAGGTATCCTGGGTTATACTGGCAAATTCTTACAAGACTCTGGTGGTATTTGTACCATCCATTTCCTACCTTCTTAGTATGAGGCTGAGAACAAAATATAGATTTTTTTTTCCTCCCTATTGTTCATTAACTTTATTTGTAGAATTACCTTTTTTTGGACATCCACCAGTTTGCGACAGACATGAAAGTCAGAATCGATCAAAAAACATGAAAAATCATTGGAAAATTATTAATAAAACTAAACGTAACAACAGAATTTGCTACATTTTGGAAACTGTAATAAGAACCATTGTTTTAACTCAACACTTTCCCTGATCATTGTGATTGCAATATGCATGAGCTCTCTCATGGCCCTGGTTCTAGCAAAGCACTTGACTTTGATGTTTTGCCAATCAGAATTGAATTTTGTTTAAATATTGATACATGTGAACCTTTCCATTATAGAAAAAGCCACCGAGTCAGGTTTTTGTAGCAGAGATAAAGGAAAATAAACTATTCAGCAATGTGTATTCGGCCCACTGGTTTTTAGCTTGTTTGAGTATGTGTGCTGTTAATTAGTTAATGCCAAAGAATTTATCTGTAAATACTGAAGTACACACAATGCCCATCATCTGCATGTAAACACAGACCATGACATGCACATTTTCTAAGAAACTAAAATAAAGTTGCTATTGGCAACTGGGGAAAGTTAGGCAAGGTTTCATAAGTTTTCTTGATTTCTAGAGGTTTTTCAGCTTACTATTATTATTATTATTATTATCATACTTTGTTGCTGTCTCCCGCGTTAGCGAGGTAGCGCAAGGAACATACAAAAGAATGGCCCAACCCACCCACATACACATGTATATACATACACCTCCATACACGCGCATATACATACCTATACATCTCAACGAATACATATATATACACACACAGACATATACATATATACACATTTACGTAATTCATACTGTCTGCCCTTGTTCATTCCCGTTGCCACCCTGCTACACATGAAATAACAACCCCCTCCCCCTGCATGTGTGCGAGGTAGCATTAGGAAAAGACAACAAAGGCCACATTCGTTCGCACTCAGTCTCTAGCTGTCATGTATAATGCACTGAAACAACAGCTTTCTTTCCACATCCGGGCCCCACAAAACTTTCCATGGTTAACCCCACATTTTTCCTGATCTTCATGGCCCTCCCCTTATCATTGTATCTAATGTGCTAGAAAAAATATTGATTCTCAGAATCACACTGCCACTTGCACTACATTCTCCACACTCTGCGCTACTATTACAAGATAGTCACTCGTATTCCAAGCTGTTTTAGTGGTAGCACTAAACTGGCCCTTTACCCCTACTGAATAGGTAATTAGAATGAACTCTCACATATGTGGTAAGGGTTAATGGTTCAGTATAGACCAAGCCAAATATTTACCTTTGTCTAGCTGGTGGTTATTGAGTCTGGCTTTGAATTTCTGTGTGGCAATGGGATTTGCTACACATTATGGATGACTCATTTTTTATAATTCTTTGGCAGAGGAGAGTTAGTCTGATGTTTAGTTTTTCCCTTCTTATTTATTCATTTCACTTTTTTTTTTTTTGACGCTGTCTCCCGCATTTGCGAGGTAGCGCAAGGAAACAGATGAAAGAAATGGCCCAACCCACCCCCATACACATGTATATACATACGTCCACACACGCAAATATACATACCTACACAGCTTTCCATGGTTTACCCCAGACGCATCACATGCCTTGATTCAATCCACTGACAGCACGTCAACCCCGGTATACCACATCGCTCCAATTCACTCTATTCCTTGCCCTCCTTTCACCCTCCTGCATGTTCAGGCCCCGATCACACAAAATCTTTTTCACTCCATCTTTCCACCTCCAATTTGGTCTCCCTCTTCTCCTCGTTCCCTCCACCTCCGACACATATATCCTCTTGGTCAATCTTTCCTCACTCATTCTCTCCATGTGCCCAAACCATTTCAAAACACCCTCTTCTGCCCTCTCAACCACGCTCTTTTTATTTCCACACATCTCTCTTACCCTTACGTTACTTACTCGATCAAACCACCTCACACCACACATTGTCCTCAAACATCTCATTTCCAGCACATCCATCCTCCTGCGCACAACTCTATCCATAGCCCACGCCTCACAACCATACAACATTGTTGGAACCACTATTCCTTCAAACATACCCATTTTTGCTTTCCGAGATAACGTTCGCGATTTCCACACATTCTTCAAGGCTCCCAGAATTTTCGCCCCCTCCCCACCCTATGATCCACTTCCGCTTCCATGGTTCCATCCGCTGCCAGATCCACTCCCAGATATATCCCCTTATATCCCCTTAAAGACTTTGTGATTTTCCTAGTTTTGAAGCTAACAGTTTTTTTTGAGTACCTGTATAATCCTGCAAGTGTTTTTTAGATTCCCTTTAGATTCTGTTCGGCCTTTTGTTCTGTAACCCAGCAACAAGCTTGGTGGTTCTATGTTAGATATATTTCAGATTATTATTTTCCTTATTGTGGTGTGCTAACCAAGCTTAATGCAGTATGTGAAGCACAGTGAGCATAGCACAGATGTCAAAAGCCCATGAATGTATACCCCATTACAGTAACGTATTAATATTAAAAATCAAACAGTACTAGAAATCAAACAACTTCTTTAACAAACCAAATCAGTAAAGATGGACAGCATGAGCATGTGACATATTGGTATATCGAGCCTTTGAGGAGGTTTGATCTTACACCAAGCTGAGGGGTAGAGGACTACACCAAAAATGGATGTAAGAATCTTAAAGAAAGGTAAGGTAATCTTGGACAAGGTGCTTATTTACAGTTGGCTGACTTACACATACCCTCTGGGGTAGGTTTGAACATGACTCACAACTCTTACTTGTAGTTTTGAAGTCAATTAGTTTAATTCACCAGCTGCTGTATAATCAGATGTGTTTCTTCATTCATGAAATATAGAGGTTATTTAGTGTCAGAATTGTATTTGATCATACATTATGAAGGGGAATGTAGTTGAACTTAAGATTCGTATTCTTTTGCTTTCTTTTTGGCGTAGATCACTGTTCTTACAAGTTGGAAGGGGCCATTTTCGTAGTACACCAGATTAGATTAATTGATTATGCTTGCATTGAATTTTATAGAGTGTTTTAGATAGTTGGGAGTGGATATAGCAGCAAATGGAACCATGGAAGAGGAAGTGAGTTATGGTGGGGGAGGGAGCAAAGGTTCTGGGAGCGATGAAGAATGTTTATAAGGATAGAACGTTATCTCAGAGAGCAAAAATGGATATGTTTGATGGAATAGTAGTCCCAACGATATTATATTGTTGCGAGGCATGGGCTATAGATAGGGTTTTATGGAGGAGGGTGGATGTGTCTGCATCTTTTCTATATCATCAAGGATGCCTCCACTACTGTAATCCGAGTTTGATTGTTTTATCAATAAACAGCTCTGACTGATAGATTAGTGGTTTCAGTTTCTTCACTGTGCTGTATATGGTATTCTCATCTTATATTAAAAGATGTATTATATGAATATACCAATAATAATTTCGTTGTTGAATTATTCCAGGTTTTGAAGAAAAGGAGTTACTGGTAGTATTAATACACATAGAATTTTTGTTTGTTTTGTTACATTTCATCCAACTTATGTTTTAAGAAATATAGGAATCAATTGCTCTATCAGTTGTTTGGTTACTTATCTCACTTTGTTTCTCCAGATATTTCTTTGAAGACAGGTGATAAAGATGTTTCGTCTAACCTCATCCCAACTCACCCGCTCAGTGTCTGTGGCCTTATGCCAGGCTCAGTACCACATACCAGCCTCCAGGTGGGTTTTTATTTAGTTGGGTGCAAAGTTACCCAGTAGTAGCTGGTAGGCAGCCACCAACTAGGGAGGTATATTATCAATACTACCTGTACCTGGATATAGGAGGGTTAGTGACGGCTGTGTAGTAAGTCAGCACTTCTGTCACTGGTTGTCAAGTTGCACTTCTCTGACCAGGATAGCTATCTTTTCTTTCTGCCTCACCCACATGTGGACTTTTGGCATTTTGTCCACAAACATACAATCTCTCCTTGGCGCACATAACACTTGACAGCATTTAACTCACTCCGAACTCATACTTGAATGTCCTTAGTGATCAAGGCCATTGTGAGTACAAAACTTAACAGTCTATTCATTTGAAAAAAAGAGATGTCTTGTCTGCCAAAAATTGCATCCAGATATACACTTGGATATTTGTAGTTTCCAAATACCAGACTTAACAGCTACAGTACGTAATTTTGCAGGACTTTATGTAGTTAATTTTAGGATTAATTAGAAATATAGTTAGTTGCTAAGATCATTACAGTACAGGACTGTACAGTGAAGGTTAGACCATAAAAATTCAGGACAGATGAGTGAGTAATTACTTAGGGATAGAGATTTTAGTTGAAAATGTAAGGAAAATTATTTTTGATCATGTGCAATGGAGTCTTTTGCATGTGACTATGGAAATATGAGTAGACACATTAGTCCCATCTGATAAATCAGCTTAATGCATGTGCTGGACATGGGATGAGAGTATGTTTGAGCAAATAGATTAACTGTATGCATTTGATCCTTCACGCTTAAATAAGAATATAATTTATGTAAAAAGGAGCAGTATATGGGTGTAAAACTTCATTCTAACACTACCAATGATGTGTCTTGAATACATTGATACGATTTAAAATTCAGTTTATTTTGATTCATGTTCTAAATGTTTTGTTTATTACTGAAAGGCTCATTAATTGAATGTCCAGTTTGCTTAAAGCTACATTAACTCCAGTCTAGGCGATGCTGTTCTTACATGGATTGAAGATGATTTGCTATTTACTGCTCAGATTGCACACTGCAGCCCAGCCAATACTGAACTTTGTAATACCATATCAGTTCTTCAGAATCTGTTATCATCATTAGAAATGCTTGTAATGCTACTACAGAAAGTTTAGTTTACAAGAATGTCCAAGATATTTAGGGGCTTTTCATGTTTTGAGTTATACGAGAAATTAATTAATGAAAACTTCCAATAGGCATATATTTTGCTGCTGAATGGTCTTCCATGAGGAGGCCTTGTATACAATTACTGTACACATTCTAACTTTTTTCTCAGGTACGCAGATAGCCAAAGATGGCAGTCAACAGCAGCTGCAGCCACACCGAAAGTAAATTATGATGGTTCCTTAAGTAACAGAATATCTCCTCCAAACCTTCGAGCAGCGCAAAGTAATTATAGTTTCAACGTCAAGGCCATGACAGCACTACTTGATCATGATAATCATGAGATGAGGGCTAGATTTAGGTAGGTACACAAATATATGATGTATTTCCCAATATTTTGCCATATTTAGAAACTAGCCAAGTCTTCCATTGTGGTCTTTAAATTACCCAGTACAGAAAATGCTTGCTGGTTTTAAGCAAAATCTTGTGCTTTTAAGTGTTTATGCCCAGGAGTAATATATGTATTTTTGTAATTTTTTTCATAAGTAATGGTTTGTTTTCAGCATTTTTCGTTATTTCTAATTGGTACAAGAAAACTGATACACTTAATCATAGTAGAATTATGTGGACTGCAGAAAGGGATGGTTAGAGGTGATAGCAGAGTTGTTGATAAGGCAGCAGACATGTGATCCTACTCTAGTTAAGGGAGAGGTGGAGAAAGAGCCATCCCAGATATACCAACAGTTTTCCATACTGAGACAATTAAGAACATTGTACATATGGAACAGCTTCTCACAAAGAAAATAATTTTGTTACATTTGCAGAACCCACAGCTTTAGGGAAGCAGATTTTGTAATGTTCATCGTGTGAGATTACCAGGATGGATTAGAGGACATGGTTAAGCTTAGCAGGATGATGTTATTGCAAGATTGAACTGTTGTGTTTTGAAACTGAATAACAGGAAATAGTAAAATTTTTTATTGAAAATAGGGAAAACTACATTTTTGCTCTAAGGAGTTTTACTGCTTTGTCATTTTTAGATGCTGCACAGATTCGAATCAAGAGAAATATGTTTGTTTGGAATAAGAAAAAGAATGAATAATGGATTGAGGAGGGAAGGGAAAGCGAGATGAAGTTTTCTAGAGTAGAAGAATTGGCATAAGAATGAATAATATTAGAGCTTGAAGAAAGATCATTTATGGAGAGAAGAAAGAGGATAGATCATAGGATAGAACCTAAAGGAACACCACTGTTGACTTGATACAGAGAAGTCACTTTATCATTAACCACAATGAATCAACTGCAAAGGAAGCTGTAAGTAAAAGATTAGAGAGAAGGAGAAAAATCAAACAAAGAAAAAGTAATTTCAGAAAGCTAGGACTTGCCACACTGTGTCAAATGCATTGGAGAAGTTAATGGATATGACACATGATTCATCAAAAACCCCAGACAGAGGACCAAACTTGAGTCAAATAGAGGAGAAGATCGCCGGTAAACCATGCAGTGCAAAAACCATGTTAGTGCTCAGAAAGAAGGGAATGAGGTTTGAAGTCCATAAGAAAGTGAGTGCCAAGGAAAGATTGAGAGACTTGAGGGGTGGCAGAAGTGGGAGTGAAGGGGTGGTAGTTGGTAAAATTAGAACATTATTTCATCTGGGGGAAGCAAAACATAAACTTCTTGAACCAATATTTTTTCAGGAATCAGACATAGCTAAATTTTTCAATGTTTGTTTCCCTTATGATTACATTGTCAATTAAGTTTGTAATATATTTTGTAATATTTTTTAAGCTTTTTCTCCAGTGTCTTACCAAAGTGAACCGACAATTTGCAAAACCTGCTGAGGATGGACTGCTAATGATTGTCAAGGGATTGTTGTCTTTCAGAGAATTTATGAGCGACCCAGTAATGATCCCACGCTACAATATTTCCTTAGAGGAAGAACGTGATGTAGCTCTTGCACGACTACAGCGAATTTGTGATTCAGGATTCATCTCAGTACTAGACTTCCTTGACAATCCTCTTCGTATCTTTGCTGCTCATGAGTTAGCCGCAATTATAGATCCTGCAATGACAACCAAAATGACTGTGCAGGTAGTTTAATGCATTTGTGTTTGTTTTAGTAGAGTAGGTATGGTCATTTCTTATTCTGAAATCTTGCTGTTTGGATATGAATGCAGTAAGTGGTTTTAAAAGCAGTATAGAGATGCTTTGCTCAGCAGAAGAAATAGAAAAAAAAAAAAGTCATGTGGAGGCAGGAGTATAAAGAAATGAGAGTGTAGAATAAGTTCTCTAAAATAGCTGATCATAAGAGCAAAGGTTTCATATAATAAGATATAGGTACAATTCTTTCTGTCTGTGTATATCTCTGATGCCCATTCCATTTGGGAACTCTCTCAAGGTGGTGGGCAAGGTAAAGGAATGCATAACTCCAGTGTTGCCTTTAGCCTTTAGTGTCTCACCCTCAACAGGCAACTCTAGTGCAGTATTTTCAGAGGCTCCTCTTTAGTATTCCTACAGACTACTTCTACCTAATGTTCCAACCTACTGCTGCTACCTAATGTTCCTACTGACTGCTTGTACCTAATGTTTCTGCTTAATGCTCCTATCTTATTTTCCTTCGTACTACTTCTGTGGCAGATATAGGGTGTTTTGGTCAAGGTGGTGTGCAAAGTGAGAGGGTTAGGGAAAATGATTTGGTAAACAGAGAAGAGGTAGTAAAAGCTTTGCGGAAGATGAAAGCCGGCAAGGCAGCAGGTTTGGATGGTATTGCAGTGGAATTTATTAAAAAAGGGGGTGACTGTATTATTGACTGGTTGGTAAGGTTATCTAATGTATGTATGATTCATGGTGAGATGCCTGAGGATTGGCGGAATGCGTGCATAGTGCCATTGTACAAAGGCAAAGGGGATAAGAGTGAGTGCTCAAATTACAGAGGTATAAGTTTGTTGAGTATTCCTGGTAAATTATATGGGAGGGTATTGATTGAGAGGGTGAAGGCATGTACAGAGCATCAGATTGGGGAAGAGCAGTGTGGTTTCAGAAGTGGTAGAGGATGTGTGGATCAGGTGTTTGCTTTGAAGAATGTATGTGAGAAATACTTAGAAAAGCAAATGGATTTGTATGTAGCATTTATGGATCTGGAGAAGGCATATGATAAAGTTGATAGAGATGCTCTGTGGAAGGTATTAAGAATATATGGTGTGGGAGGCAAGTTGTTAGAAGCAGTGAAAAGTTTTTATCGAGGATGTAAGGCATGTGTACGTGTAGGAAGAGAGGAAAGTGATTGGTTCTCAGTGAATGTAGGTTTGCGGCAGGGGTGTGTGATGTCTCCATGGTTGTTTAATTTGTTTATGGATGGGGTTGTTAGGGAGGTAAATGCAAGAGTTTTGGAAAGAGGGGCAAGTATGAAGTCTGTTGGGGATGAGAGAGCTTGGGAAGTGAGTCAGTTGTTGTTCGCTGATGATACAGCGCTGGTGGCTGATTCATGTGAGAAACTGCAGAAGCTGGTGACTGAGTTTGGTAAAGTGTGTGAAAGAAGAAAGTTAAGAGTAAATGTGAATAAGAGCAAGGTTATTAGGTACAGTAGGGTTGAGGGTCAAGTCAATTGGGAGGTAAGTTTGAATGGAGAAAAACTGGAGGAAGTAAAGTGTTTTAGATATCTTGGAGTGGATCTGGCAGCGGATGGAACCATGGAAGCGGAAGTGGATCATAGGGTGGGGGAGGGGGCGAAAATCCTGGGAGCCTTGAAGAATGTGTGGAAGTCGAGAACATTATCTCGGAAAGCAAAAATGGCTATGTTTGAAGGAATAGTGGTTCCAACAATGTTGTATGGTTGCGAGGTGTGGGCTATGGATAGAGTTGTGCGCAGGAGGATGGATGTGCTGTAAATGAGATGTTTGAGGACAATGTGTGGTGTGAGGTGGTTTGATCGAGTAAGTAACGTAAGGGTAAGAGAGATGTGTGGAAATAAAAAGAGCGTGGTTGAGAGAGCCGAAGAGGGTGTTTTGAAATGGTTTGGACACATGGAGAGAATGAGTGAGGAAAAATTGACCAAGAGGATATATGTGTCGGAGGTGGAGGGAACGAGGAGAAGTGGGAGACCAAATTGGAGGTGGAAAGATGGGGTGAAAAAGATTTTGTGTGATCGGGGCCTGAACATGCAGGAGGGTGAAAGGCGGGCAAGGAATAGAGTGAATTGGATCGATGTGGTATACCGGGGTTGACGTCCTGTCAGTGGATTGAGTCAGGGCATGTGAAGCGTCTGGGGTAAACCATGGAAAGCTGTGTAGGTATGTATATTTGCGTGTGTGGACGTATGTATATACATATGTATGTGGGTGGGTTGGGCCATTTCTTTCGTCTGTTTCCTTGCGCTAGCTCGCAAACGCAGGAGACAGCGGCAAAAAAAAAAAAAAAAAAAACTACTTCTGTCTGTTGATCTTACCATTTTGCTAAAAGGCAGGGGCGAGTACATAGCAACCACCACAGGAAAATCTTGAGTTATGAAGAATGAGCCATGTGAGTAAATGTTACCCAGTGTTACGTGTGAAAAGGAGAAATTTTTATATTTGTGAAGAGAATTCCTGTAGTCAAAGTGGAGCTGAGGCAGAAAGAAAAAAACAGCTGCCTAAGTCAGAGTTATTGATTATACTAAGAACACTAAATGGGAAATGAAATATCATAAAGTGAAAAATCAACTGATTATGAGGTACCAAGAATGGATGAAAAGTTTAGGTGGCAGCTTAGAACTTATTTTGAGTGAAGTGTTGCAAAATGTGTTTTATGATATAAAAAGGAATAAGAGACAGAGATGTGACAGAGATTTGTAAATAGTACTTCAGTAAAAGTGAGATGTGATATTGCATATGCACTGCTGAACAGATCTAAAACTTGAATCTGAATCATTTTGGATAGCCTTGCTACATTTTTGTAGGCTCCTAATTTTAGATCATTCCTAATTATTATAAAAAAGTCTTCCTTAAACTCAGAGTAACAGGGTAGCAAATCAACCTTCCCCAGCCATGGTATATATGGAACCCATTTCTGCAAACTTAATTCCCACAAAGGTATATATATACCCTTGTATGATTGATCCACCCTGTTTAGATAGTTAATGATATAACAATGATAGATGGATAGGTATGTATTCCTATTCATATTTTCAGTTTGAAGTACAGTTAGTACTTTTGCCTTGGGATATGGGAGAAAAATACTACTTAGATATCTCCTAACAGAAGATATATATAAAAAAAGAAATATACATTTCTTTGATCATGAGATCTACTTTTACATAAGTTTTGATTTTGAAGTAGCTTCATTATGTATAATTTAAGTTAGGGGAATAAAGCATAAAATCAATATGTTGTTGGTAGCTTGTGCAATACTTGTAGGTGAGGTGAATGTTGAGGTTGTGCATTCAGTATGAATGTTGTAATAATGGATATTATGTAGTTTTAAAAACATCAACAAATACCAGAGAGCAAAGGAAAATAACTAGAGGACAGTGTAAAAGGCATTACATGAAGAAGATTTGATGAAAGAAGGTTCGGTATATTGTTCTGTACATTATCCTGATGAAGCACATATATTTGGAATAAGAGGTGCTGTTATATTTATGATATTTGAAATAGATTCTGGATGTGAAGATATAGTGACGAAATGGTATGCAAATAAGGATTAGGAAGGTAGGGAAACATATTGTATTCAGATAGAGTATTAAATGTAGAATTGTGTGATTGGTCTGCCTCTTCTTGAAAGTAGAGAAGAAGGTACAACATAAAAATGATGGATTGGTTCAGTAAGAGTGCTTAGGGGTAAAAATAGTTTAGATGACGCTGTTATTAGCAGCCACCCATGGTAGTACTATCATCCTGACTGAGGAGAGTTAAAGTGGTGTCCAGAACCATCTTACACCCTCTATGGTAGGCTTGTTGGTCTTACTTTCTGTCTCTTCTTCTTACAAGCATTATACACCTACTCAAACCTATTTTAATTTTTTCAAATAAGTTCACTTGTCATCTTCTATAAACACAATCATTTTTGAATATCATCATGACAAACACCAACACACCTTGATATATACCTTTGACATGGTGTGGCATTGGGGTCTCATCTACTTCGGTTTCCCTCCCTCATTTGCTCCCTCATATCTAGCTTCCTCTGTGACCGATTTATCTTCATGGTTGTTGTTGGATCAGCCTTTCCCCCTTTCTCCATCTGCAGTGGTGTCTCTCAAGGTTTTGTCCTGTCTCTCACACTTTTTCTCCTTTCTTCAACAATTTCCTTACCTCTACAAATAACCAAATTCACTCATATGATGGCAACTCAACACTGCATTCCTCCACATCCTTCACAACTTCCTTGATAAGTTCAGACTTGGGCTTGATATTTCAGTGGAGTATATGAAATCTTGTTTAGTTTAATACCTAGAAAACCCAGTTTTTGCCCCTCTCTATTGAAAATTCTTTAGAACTTTCCTCTCTCTTTCAGTGGGTCTATAGTTCCACCTCTTGACTCTGTAAACATGCGTGGTATTACTGTAACATCCACTCTGCTTAGGAAACCCCAGTTTATTGAAATAGCCAAGTCTGCTCCTAAGAAACTGGGAGTTTTGTGTAGATGTTGAAATTCTTATTTTCTGGACCATTGCTCTGTTTATACAAAGGATTGATCCATCCTTGTATGAAGTACTGCTTTCACATCTACGATGGTTCTAGCTCTGCAACCTTTCTTGATAGAGTTGAATCAAAAGCACTCCAGCTTATAAAGTCTCCCAAACTAACTTCAAAACTTAACCTGCTTGCTCGAAGCTGAAATGTTAGTTCACTTTCCCTCTTCTCTATGTATTACTTAGGGTTTTGCTCTTGAGACCTGACTGCTTATGTGCCCCACCTCTGGTTAGACTAAGCAATATTCGGTAAGCTACTATGTCATGATTACTGTGTAGCTGATGGCAACTCAAGGGAAGGCTGTTTTGATGACTGGATTTTTCCCTATACCTTGAAGCTTTGGAACTCTCTACCCCCCATTTCTTTCCCAGTTACTGACCTGGAACATTTTAAAAGACAGGTTTTCCACTTTCTCCAAAATTCGTAAATGTTTTCCCATGTTTCTTGTTTTTCCCTGTCATTAATCTCTTTATCTTTCAATTGATGTGGACTTTTTCCATGACTGGAACCTTGAATTTAGAAAAAATATGGACCGTTTATAGTGGAAATGTATCACATTTGAGAGATGGAGATATGAAAGGAGACATTGATCTCTCTTGACAGATTATCATTGTGTCAACTGGGAAAATAAGGATTGTTCAGTCTGGTGTGGAAGTCTTTGTTCACTTTAGCATGCTGAATATCATTCAAGGAACTGAGAGGGTGTATGCATTAATGGGAAATTAAGTGAAAAATGAATTAGAAATAGACATGTAAATGTTTGATAGATAAATAGGTAAATGCATGAGAGGCTATTATATGAAGAGAATAAGTAAGAGTGTTTGAGGATGACAATTGAGAATTGATTCAGGGGTGGACTAAAGGTAAAGCAGAAGGACAGAATTAGATAAACATGAGTGAGGGGGTGTCATTATGGATGTGTTTGTTGTCTGTAGTTAGTGGTTTGCATACACAGCTTTGTTATGTCTGCTGGGAAGAAATTAGTTGTAGATGAATTAGAAATGGCTTTCCATATTTTTTAGATCAGATTGTATTAACTTATTGATTTATTTCAGTTCAATTTGTTTGGAGGCACAGTTTTGAAACTGGGCACGGAACGGCACCATGAAAAGCTTCTTGCTGGAATTGATAACTTAAAAGATATTGGATGTTTTGGCCTCACTGAGCTGGGTTACGGTAACAATGCTGTGGAGATGGAGACAACTGCTGTGTATGATAAGGAGACTGGTAAGAAAGAAAGTGAATAGATTTGTGTTAATTTTGTCTTCCAGAACACAGGATATGGAGCTTTAAAGTCATGTATGAATTAGCTCAAAGAATTACACATATTTTTTCATATATGATGGAACTATGGAAGCCAAAGTGAATCATAGGGTGGGGGAGGGGGTGAAAATTCTAGGAGCCTTGAAGAATGTGTGGAAGTCGAGAACATTATCTCGGGAAAGCAAAAATGGGTATGTTTGAAGGAATAGTGGTTCCAACAATGATGTATGGTTGTGAGGCGTGGGCTATGGATAGAGTTGTGCACAGGAGGGTGGATGTGCTGGAAATGAGATGTTTGAGGACAATATGTGGTGTGAGGTGGTTTGATTGAGTAAGTACTAATAGGGTAAGAGAGATGTGTGGTAATAAAAAGAGTGTGGTTGAGAGAGCAGAAGAGGGTGTTTTAGAATGGTTTGGTCACATGGAGAGAGTCAGTGAGGAAAGATTTACAAAGAGGATATATGTGTCAGGTGGAGGGAATGAGGAGAAGTGGGAGACCAAATTGGAGGTGGAAAGATGGAGTGAAAAAGATTTTGAGTGATCGGGGCCTGAACATGCAGGAGGGTGAAAGGCGTGCAAGGAATAGAGTGAATTGGAACGATGTGGTATACCGTGGCCGACTGGCTGTCAATGGATTGAACCAGGGCATGTGAAGCGTCTGGGGTAAACCATGGAAAGTTCTGTGGAGCCTGGATGTGGAAAGGGAGCTGTGGTTTCGGTGCATTATTACATGACAGATAGAGACTGAGTGTGAACGAATGGGGCCTTTGCTGTCTTTTCCTAGCGCTACCTTGCACACATGAAGGGGGAGGGGATTGTTATTTCATGTGTGGCAAGGTGGCGATGGGAATGAATAAAGGCAGACAGTATGAATTATGTACATGTATATACACATACATGTGTATGTGGGTGGGATGGGCCATTCTTTCGTCTGTTTCCTTGCGCTGCCTCGCTAACGCAGGAGACAGCAACAAAGCAAAATAAATAAATAAATGATAAATGATATCTAGTGAGACAGTTTCTTGATTTTAATTTTTTCATACTTGTTCATTGTTTCTTGCTGTTGTGACTTAGCATTAGGAACAAAAAACTGATCTGTAATGTTAAATTATGTGATAGAAAAATGTTTTCTGATTTTTTTCATATCTTGAATCCTATGTAATATGTAACTTTGAAGGTATTTTCCTTTTAACACAGAATTATTAGATCATTCCTAGGTTATAAAACAGGGTCTCACGTACCTCCTCTGCCACAACATTATCTATGAACGATCCTGCCAGGATAATTTTGGCTCTTTAAAGTTGCCCGTACATTATTGTATAGATAGAATGAAGGAACTATGTCTGAAGGAGTGTTAAATATTCCAGATATAATAGCACTGTAGGTGTGGTAGTTTTAAGCAAATGATTTTGTGATATGTAGGTGTTTTGTCAAGCAGAATCAGCATTATCAAATACCTCATGTTTTATCCATTTATCATAATTCAGTATGATTGATATCATCTTCCCTGTCTATCTTTCTGTATCCCTGATGTCTGTTCCATTTGGGAACTCCATTAAGGGGATGGCCATGGCAAAAGAGTCTTCAGAACCTTTGAACTCCAGTGCCACTTCTTATCCTTGAATGCTTCACCCTTGACAGTCCACTGGCATAGGGCAACTGTAGTGCAGTGGTTTGTTTCCTAGCTAATTTTCCTACCTACTACCTCTACCTTATATGTCTACCTAAAGTTCCTTCCTTATGTTCCAACCTACTACTTCTACCTAATGCTCCCAGCTAGTGCATCTACCTCTACTTGCTACCTGCTGCTACCTAATGCTCCTGTCTAATGTTCCTGTCTACTACTTCTATCTACTGCCCCTGCTATTTTGCCAAAAGGCATGGCGAGCACATAGCGCAAACCTCAGGAAGATCTAGAATTGCAAAGAATGACTTGTGTAAGTTAAGTGTTGTCAAGTGTTGTGTTTGGCGAGAAGAGACTATATGTTTATGAACAGAATGCCAGCAGTCCACATGTGGGTGACAACTACTGAAGTGGTAGCTCACTATGCAGCTGTCACTAACCCTCTGTCATTTGCATGACTCAACAGTTGATCCATTAATGCAAAAGCTCTCACATCTAGGATGGTTTTAACTGCATCTTACTTGACACAGATGAAAGCCATACAACTTTTGAACTCCCCAGGCTAACTTCAGATTGTGACCTCCCTGTCCTACTTCATGATGTTAGTTCACTTTCCCTTTTCTCTAGGTATTATTTTGGTTTTTGGTCCCAAGAGCTGGCTGCTTGTGTGCCTTCACCACCAGCTAGACTACACAATACTCAGCAAGCTGCTGTGTCACACGATTACTGTGTGGCTGTTGGCATCTCAGGGGTGGGCCATTATGATAACTGTTTCTTTCCTGACACCTTGAAGCTCTGGAACTTTCTATCCTCTTATGTGTTTCCCAATAGTTATGACGTGGTACGTTTTAAAAGACATGTTTTGTACTTCCTCCAAACTTTATAGATATGTTCCTTTAGCTCTTCTTTTTCCCTTCCATTAACCTCTCTGTATTTCAATTATGTCCCTGCTTTGATGTGAACTTTTGTCCTTGACTGAAGCCCCCACATAAAAGAATGTAAAGTGGCTAAGTCTCTATAGGTGCTCAAAACTTAGTTACCTTTCACATCCAGGGCACTTTAGATGCTCAAAACTAAGTTGCTTCTGACACCTTTATGGATGCTCCTCTACACTTGTAAAAGAAAAGTTTGAGACATTAGCAGCAAGTATGTACTTGTACCTTTTATTCTTACCTACAGTACATCAGCTGATGAATCTTAATCGTTTATTTGAATTTCACATGTACAATTATTATGGCATTTTCACATAGTATCCTTTTTTTCCAGAGGAATTTATTGTGAATACACCCCATACTCTGGCCCAGAAGTATTGGATCACAAATGGAGCAGTTCATGCCAAACATATTATTGTGTTTGCACAGTTGATTGTTGATGGCACAAACCATGGCATCCATGGCATTCTAGTTCGCATACGTGATGACAAGTTGAAGGTCTGTAATACAGTACTGTACTTTTTTATATTCAGTTGGATAGTCATTGCTTAGCATTACTACACATATAGCTTCAGTCAGACTGAAAGTATGAGCAATGAATTATCTTTGTTATAGGTAATGCCAAATGTTCGTGTAGAAGACATGGGATACAAGATGGGCTTGAATGGAGTAGACAACGCTAAACTGGTCTTTGACAATGTAAGAGTCCCTCGAGAGAATCTGCTCAACAGATTTAGTGATGTGTCTGCACAAGGAGAGTTTACTTCTGGTATTAAGAGGTATGAAACTCTGACTTATCTTTGTCATGCACTTGTTTTTGGTCTCCTCTATACAGTACCATTTTTGATACTTGTTCATATGTAATTTTAGTTTATTAATCGCCTTTCATTTCTGTTGTATTTTATCAACAATTTTTATCTGTGTATCAACATCTACTCCAAGTAGCATGGTTATATTTTTTATAGAGAATTGTGTGGCTAAGAAACTTCAGATTCTTCAGGTCTTGCCTTGTCCTGGCAAATTCCAGTGGATGAGATTATCAAAATATCAGTAGAATTTTTTTTTTTTTTTTTTTTTTTTTTTTGCTTTGTCGCTGTCTCCCGCGTTTGCGAGGTAGCGCAAGGAAACAGACGAAAGAAATGGCCCAACCCACCCCCATACACATGCCTTGATTCAATCCACTGACAGCACGTCAACCCCGGTATACCACATCGCTCCAATTCACTCTATTCTTTGCCCTCCTTTCACCCTCCTGCATGTTCAGGCCCCGATCACACAAAATCTTTTTCACTCCATCTTTCCACCTCCAATTTGGTCTCCCTCTTCTCCTCGTTCCCTCCACCTCCGACACATATATCCTCTTGGTCAATGTTTCCTCACTCATTCTCTCCATGTGACCAAACCATTTCAAAACACCCTCTTCTGCTCTCTCAACCACGCTCTTTTTATTTCCACACATCTCTCTTACCCTTACGTTACTTACTCGATCAAACCACCTCACACCACACATTGTCCTCAAACATCTCATTTCCAGCACATCCATCCTCCTGCACACAACTCTATCCATAGTCCACGCCTCGCAACCATACAACATTGTTGGAACCACTATTCCTTCAAACATACCCATTTTTGCTTTCCGAGATAATGTTCTCGACTTCCACACATTCTTCAAGGCTCCCAGAATTTTCGCCCCCTCCCCCACCCTATGATCCACTTCCGCTTCCATGGTTCCATCCGCTGCCAGATCCACTCCCAGATATCTAAAACACTTCACTTCCTCCAGTTTTTCTCCATTCAAACTCACCTCCCAATTGAATTGACCTTCAACCCTACTGTACCTAATAACCTTGCTCTTATTCACATTTACTCGTAACTTTCTTCTTTCACACACTTTACCAAACTCAGTCACCAGCTTCTGCAGTTTCTCACATGAATCAGCCACCAGCGCTGTATCATCAGCGAACAACAACTGACTCACTTCCCAAGCTCTCTCATCCCCAACAGACTTCATACTTGCCCCTCTTTCCAAAACTCTTGCATTCACCTCCCTAACAACCCCATCCATAAACAAATTAAACAACCATGGAGACATCACACACCCCTGCCGCAAACCTACATTCACTGAGAACCAATCACTTTCCTCTCTTCCTACACGTACACATGCCTTACATCCTTGATAAAAACTTTTCACTGCTTCTAGCAACTTGCCTCCCACACCATATATTCTTAATACCTTCCACAGAGCATCTCTATCAACTCTATCATATGCCTTCTCCAGATCCATAAATGCTACATACAAATCCATTTGCTTTTCTAAGTATTTCTCACATACATTCTTCAAAGCAAACACCTGATCCACACATCCTCTACCACTTCTGAAACCACACTGCTCTTCCCCAATCTGATGCTCTGTACATGCCTTCACCCTCTCAATCAATACCCTCCCATATAATTTGCCAGGAATACTCAACAAACTTATACCTCTGTAATTTGAGCACTCACTCTTATCCCCTTTGCCTTTGTACAATGGCACTATGCACGCATTCTGCCAATCCTCAGGCACCTCACCATGAGTCATACATACATTAAATAACCTTACCAACCAGTCAACAATACAGTCACCCCCTTTTTTAATAAATTCCACTGCAATACCATCCAAACCTGCTGCCTTGCCGGCTTTCATCTTCCGCAAAGCTTTTACTACCTCTTCTCTGTTTACCAACTCATTTTCCCTAACCCTCGCACTTTGCACACCACCTCGACCAAAACACCTTATATCTGCCACTCTATCATCAAACACATTCAACAAACCTTCAAAATACTCACTCCATCTCCTTCTCACATCACCACTACTTGTTATCACCTCCCCATTTGCGCCCTTCACTGAAGTTCCCATTTGCTCCCTTGTCTTACGCACTTTATTTACCTCCTTCCAGAACATCTTTTTATTCTCCCTAAAATTTAATGATACACTCTCACCCCAACTCTCATTTGCCCTTTTTTTCACCTCTTGCACCTTTCTCTTGACCTCCTGTCTCTTTTATACGTCTCCCACTCAATTTCATTTTTTCCCTGCAAAAATCGTCCAAATGCCTCTCTCTTCTCTTTCACTAATACTCTTACTTCTTCATCCCACCACTCACTACCCTTTCTAATCAACCCACCTCCCACTCTTCTCATGCCACAAGCATCTTTTGCGCAATCCATCACTGATTCCCTAAATACATCCCATTCCTCCCCCACTCCCCTTACTTCCATTGTTCTCACCTTTTTCCATTCTGTACTCAGTCTCTCCTGGTACTTCCTCACACAAGTCTCCTTCCCAAGCTCACTTACTCTCACCACCCTCTTCACCCCAACATTCACTCTTCTTTTCTGAAAACCCATACAAATCTTCACCTTAGCCTCCACAAGATAATGATCAGACATCCCTCCAGTTGCACCTCTCAGCACATTAACATCCAAAAGTCTCTCTTTCGCGCGCCTGTCAATTAACACGTAATCCAATAAAGCTCTCTGGCCATCTCTCCTACTTACATAAGTATACTTATGTATATCTCGCTTTTTAAACCAAGTATTCCCAATCATCAGTCCTTTTTCAGCACATATTCTTTCATTAAAGCAGAACATCAACCATACATTTTAGAGCAAACTCCTTGATCTGATTTGATATTATAGTCACTCTGAAGGTTATGTGAGCACAATTTCTTCACTGTCTTGGTTATAGACAACAGCTCTCATTTGATCCTTATCCATATGGGTCATTAATTCTCCTGGTAGGTTGTCTCTATATTTCAAAAAATACTTTTTAGAGATATATTTTTATGGTATTGCATTTTTTTCACTTAATTGCATGTCCTGGCTTAATGAGGTAGAGTTGATAACAATGTGCACATCTTTTGGCTGTTGGATATAATGTATTGAAACCATTGGCTAATATACACTGCCACTCCATGGTTACCGTAACTGCTTCATATGCCCTTGTTCAGCCTACTGACATCATGCCATTATGAGTCAGACAGTCTAATTTATCCAATGAACACCTCTCACCTTCTCAACCATGTTGAGAGTATCAATTGAGTGGTGATCCTCTAAATGGTTTGCAGTCTTATTCTGAATGATGGTTTCCAACCGCCATCTACAGATGTTAAGCTAACTTGACGGTAATTTCCAGGGAATGATTTATTATTTTCTTTTTGAAAATGGGAGTTGTATTAGCAATTTTCCATGTCTATCTTACTTTCTGTGTAGAAAGTGACTTACTGAAGAGAATTGCCAAGGGTTTAACTGTCTCATTTTTCACGTGTTTCATTGTCGTCTGATAAATCTTACCTGGGCCTGCATTTTTATTTTAGATTTATTTAGTATGGATAATATATCTTCAACACTTATATCCATATGTCACCAGACATTTATTCTCATTAATAGCCTATAATAAGCTCTTTTGTTGATGGGAGGGCACAGCAATATATTCTACTCTTCTCACTACCACTACATACATTATTATAAGTGCATGGCTTTAGGCAGGACTTAAGTACGTGGTGTCCATGCAGAAAATAAGTAAACTGTTGGATATTATAAGCTAGTTTGAGTAACACTAATGATGTGCATCTTTAAAGAAAGTTAAAAAGACTAACATGAAAAATATGACAAAATTATGTGAGGTAGAGAGAGAATTTAATGGGATTTTGTCAGAGGGCATTCTCTTTGACCTTGTACTTTTGGAAGAAATTTCATAACAGCTGCATCTAATTGTGTTTTTATGTCATGATGGAAGTCTTTGGTAAGAGATTACAGTTAAAGAGCTAGGATATTAGCAAAGAAAACAAACTCTGTTACCCTTCCCATCTGTTTCAGCCAGACATTGAATTGCAGTTTGAGGTGTTATGTTTCTAAGTATAATGTTATTCACTACCAGTTCTGAGCCTTCGTATGGAGTGAGAGTAGAGTATGAAATTTTATTCAAGATAAAGAAAGAATCAAAATTTTTCAATATCCTTCCAACAATTGCCTGTCTGTCGCCTTACACTGATTTTTAGCTTGAAAGATGTAATATTTCTAAATCTTTTTCATGTTATTTACCACCACGATTGTGCCCTTGTATGATATATGGGTATGTGTGACAGCCACAGTGAATGAGTTAAAAACAAGTGGTTGAGAAGATGTTTAGAGGTTAATCTGGTATCAGGAATGCATAGAATGAAAATACAGAAATTTGAGGGAAATGTCTCATTAGGGAAAGAGAAGTCGATAAGTGAATGTTGATGTTCTGCTGTATAATGAAAAAAAAAAAAGCAGATATAAAAAGATTGATGTAAGATATGTATTCACATTAGAAACTTGATTTACGTGTAATGAGGGAATCAGTTATGAGGCAAAAGGCTGTAGGAAAGTGGTATGTTTGTTAAAATGAGGAGGACATAGAGGAATATTAGGCTTGTTTCAGCTATAGTTATTATTAGTGACACTGTCAGGGCTACTTCAGTCTGTGACGATGAATTTCATATTTGATATAAATTGCAGGATAACTAGTATTGCTTTTAGACATGTTAAAAAGATTATATGTCTACATCTGGCCAATTGGTGAGAGGAAATAGTTTTTAAGAGTATTATTCGTAAGTCATATTTGGCATTACCCATGGGAATAAAATGGAAATAGCATCACCCGCATTTTTCTTGTATGTCATAAAAGGTTGTTAATGATGGCAAGAGTTGGAAGCTGAAAATTCCCTCCTCCTCCATCTCCTGTATCATCACTCTCTGGAAATGTTAGGGAAAGGATGTAAGTGATGATTTTTGATTAAAGGCTTATTTCCTTGTGTTGTCTTGCTTAGGCAGGAAAGGCAAGCATGTCTAAAAGAAAGAAAATACATTCAGTATGAGTTGGAAGTTATTTCTAACTTAAACTTTTTTCCTGTTCAGTGCGCGCTCCCGGTTCCTCACAGTGGCAGATCAGCTTTTGTCTGGTCGTATTTGTATTGCCAGTATGTCCATGGGTGGAGCAAAGGCCTCACTCTCCATTGCTTTGCGTTATGCAGCATCTCGTCTTACTGTTGGTAGGTGATATAAACTTGTTGGTTCACTGTCCATTGTGGCAATGTTCTGACATATTAAAATTGCAGTTAATTGAAAGATTGTAAGTATGTAGATATGTGTTATGATTTGATATTTACAATTTTGCATGATGAAAAGTGGTTGAAGAAACTCATATGAAGTTGGTCCCCACACAATATATACTGTAATTATTTATAGTTTGAACAGAGAAGGAAAGGCTAGAGAGGGAAATATGGTGTTTTTGGGATGAGGTGGGATGCAGAATGAGATTTGTGGTGAATGAGATCATAAAAACAGAGGATTGCTTTGTACAAGATGAAGTAAAGCATTTGAAGTCCTTAGAATTGCCGTTGCTTATTTCAAGAAGGGGTGGTAAGTGTTGTTGGATTGTTAGTCTCTTTGGGCTAAGTGAGGTGCATAAGGACAAGTAGAGTATGAGTCTGTGTGGGCTAAGTGAGGTGCGTAAGGACAGGTAGAGTGCATTTGCAGCGTGCTTGTGTGAAGGCAGGTAGGGAAAAACAGTGATTTTAATTATAGATGTATGTCTATTGAGCATAACTGTTAAGATGTTTTAGAAAGTGTTAGTTGAGGTAATTTTGTGCATGGAGCAGCTGACTGGGGAGTAGAGTAGTTTCAGAAGAGGTGGAGCATGTGTAGACCAGGTATGAAGAATTTGTGTGAGAAATACCTGTAGAGAGAGATCAGTGTGTGCATATATGAATCAGGAGAAAGGGTATGATATGGGTAACAGAGTTGCCTATTGAAGGTGATGTGGATATAAGGTGTAAATGCTGAGCTTCTTTGGAGTGAGGGACTTTTATCAGGAAAATGATATATACCTGTCGGAAGGGAGGAGAGTGAGTGGGTCCCCACTGAAGGTGGATCTGTATCAAGGTTAATGCATAATCTTTTTTTGGATAGAGTGATGTGGTAGGTAAATACAAGTGTCTTTTTAGCTAGGACCAGTCTGCAGTATGCTAAGGGGCAAGGAAGGTGAATCAGTTGCAGTTGCTGTTTGCAGCGGCAGGTTCTAAAGTAAAACTCAAAATTAGGAAGCTGAAAGTGAATGTGAACAAAATAAGGTAATAAGGTGCAGGAGACAGTTGAGGCAGATTGGATTGAGTGCAAGTTTATTTTGGGAGGACCTGGAGGAAGTGGAGCATTTCAAGGACCTGGGAATGGACAAAGAAGGCAAGGGGCAAGGAAGGTGAATCAGTTGCAGTTGCTGTTTGCAGCGGCAGGTTCTAAAGTAAAACTCAAAATTAGGAAGCTGAAAGTGAATGTGAACAAAATAAGGTAATAAGGTGCAGGAGACAGTTGAGGCAGATTGGACTGAGTGCAAGTTTATTTTGGGAGGACCTGGAGGAAGTGGAGCATTTCAAGGACCTGGGAATGGACAAAGAAGCAGATGTAATCTTGGGGGCTGAAGTGAGGTACAGGTGAAAGGATGGGCTAAGGTCTCAGGTACTTAAAGGAGTATGTGGAAGGAGAGGTTATGTTTTTAAGGATAAACATTGTAATGTGTGAAGGTACAGTAGTCCCAGCAATGTTGTCTTGATAAGTTGTAACTTTTGAACTCAGGGGAAAGGAAGATGGATGAATGTGCTGGATGAAATGCCTGAGGATAATATGTGACCTTGAGTTAATGTGTAAGAACAGACTGTGTTAGACAGAGTTGTGTTAGTGAGCACAGTTTGATTGCAAGGGCTAACCAGGATATACTTGAATGGTTCAGAATGGAGAGGATGAAGGAAGAGAGACTGACAAAGAGGATTTTTGTTTCTGAGGTGGAGGGAACAAGAGGTGGGGGAAGCTGAGGAGATGGAAAGATTGAGCCAGAAGGCTTAACATTTAGGTATATATATATATATATATATATATATATATATATATATATATATATATTTTTTTTTTTTTTTTTTTTTTTTTATACTTTGTCGCTGTCTCCCGCGTTTGCGAGGTAGCGCGAGGAAACAGACGAAAGAAATGGCCCAACCCCCATACACACGTACATACACACGTCCACACACGCAAATACACATACCTACACAGCTTTCCATGGTTTACCCCAGACGCTTCACATGCCTTGATTCAATCCACTGACAGCACGTCAACCCCTGTATACCACATCGCTCCAATTCACTCTATTCCTTGCCCTCCTTTCACCCTCCTGCATGTTCAGGCCCCGATCACACAAAATCTTTTTCACTCCATCTTTCCACCTCCAATTTGGTCTCCCTCTTCTCCTCGTTCCCTCCACCTCCGACACATATATCCTCTTGGTCAATCTTTCCTCACTCATTCTCTCCATGTGCCCAAACCATTTCAAAACACCCTCTTCTGCTCTCTCAACCACGCTCTTTTTATTTCCACACATCTCTCTTACCCTTACGTTACTTACTCGATCAAACCACCTCACACCACACATTGTCCTCAAACATCTCATTTCCAGCACATCCATCCTCCTGCGCACAACTCTATCCATAGCCCACGCCTCGCAACCATACAACATTGTTGGAACCACTATTCCTTCAAACATACCCATTTTTGCTTTCCGAGATAATGTTCTCGACTTCCACACATTTTTCAAGGCTCCCAAAATTTTCGCCCCCTCCCCCACCCTATGATCCACTTCCGCTTCCATGGTTCCATCCGCTGACAGATCCACTCCCAGATATCTAAAACACTTCACTTCCTCCAGTTTTTCTCCATTCAAACTCACCTCCCAATTGACTTGACCCTCAACCCTACTGTACCTAATAACCTTGCTCTTATTCACATTTACTCTTAACTTTCTTCTTCCACACACTTTACCAAACTCAGTCACCAGCTTCTGCAGTTTCTCACATGAATCAGCCACCAGCGCTGTATCATCAGCGAACAACAACTGACTCACTTCCCAAGCTCTCTCATCCCCAACAGACTTCATACTTGCCCCTCTTTCCAGGACTCTTGCATTTACCTCCCTAACAACCCCATCCATAAACAAATTAAACAACCATGGAGACATCACACACCCCTGCCGCAAACCTACATTCACTGAGAACCAATCACTTTCCTCTCTTCCTATACGTACACATGCCTTACATCCTCGATAAAAACTTTTCACTGCTTCTAACAACTTGCCTCCCACACCATATATTCTTAATACCTTCCACAGAGCATCTCTATCAACTCTATCATATGCCTTCTCCAGATCCATAAATGCTACATACAAATCCATGTGTCTAACATACAGTAAGTGTACCTTGTAGGAAATAATACAGATCCTTCCCATATACCACAGCTCCACAGAACTTTCAGCCATTGTGTACTTACTTTCCTCTGTCCAATCCATCACCCTCATGTTTGATCTTCCATAACCTTACAACCTCCTAACCTTGGTTAAATTATTCTTCCCACAGGACCTTGTGGAAAATCTGATATCTCAATTCTACAGTACCAGTTACAGCAGCGTGCTCTGTTGCCTCTTACTTACTTACTCTCACCACTCTCTTCACCCCAGCATTCTCTCTTCTTTTCTGAAAACCTCTACAAATCTTCACCTTCACTTTCTCAAGATAATGATCAGACAAATCTCCAGTTGCATCTCTCAGCACATTAACATCCAAAAGTCTCTCTTTCATGTGCCTATCAATTAACATGTAATCCAATAACACTGTCTGGCCATCTCTCCTACTTACATATATATATATATATATATATATATATATATATATATATATATATATATATATATATATATATATATATATATTTTTTCTTTTTTTTGCTTTGTCGCTGTCTCCCGCGTTTTCCCAATCACCAGTCCTTTTTCAGCCCACAAATCTACAAGCTCATCACCATTTCCATTTACAATACTGAACACCCCATGTACACCAATTATTCCCTTAACTGCCACATTACTCACTTTGCATTCAAATCACCCATCACTATAATTCGGTCTTGTGTATAGAAATGATTTGGTAAACAGAGAAGAGGTAGTAAAAGCTTTGCGGAAGATGAAAACCGGCAAGGCAGCAGGTTTGGATGGTATTGCAGTGGAATTTATTAAAAAAGGGGGTGACTGTATTATTGACTGGTTGGTAAGGTTATTTAATGTATGTATGACTCATGGTGAGGTGCCTGAGGATTGGCAGAATGCGTGCATAGTGCCATTGTACAAAGGCAAAGGGGATAAGAGTGAGTGCTCAAATTACAGAGGTATAAGTTTGTTGAGTATTCCTGGTAAATTATATGGGAGGGTATTGATTGAGAGGGTGAAGGCATGTACAGAGCATCAGATTGGGGAAGAGCAGTGTGGTTTCAGAAGTGGTAGAGGATGTGTGGATCAGGTGTTTGCTTTGAAGAATGTATGTGAGAAATACTTAGAAAAGCAAATGGATTTGTATGTAGCATTTATGGATCTGGAGAAGGCATATGATAGAGTTGATAGAGATGCTCTGTGGAAGGTATTAAGAATATATGGTGTGGGAGGCAAGTTGTTAGAAGCAGTGAAAAGTTTTTATCGGGGATGTAAGGCATGTGTACGTGTAGGAAGAGAGGAAAGTGATTGGTTCTCAGTGAATGTAGGTTTGCGGCAGGGGTGTATGATGTCTCCATGGTTGTTTAATTTGTTTATGGATGGGGTTGTTAGGGAGGTGAATGCAAGAGTTTTGGAAAGAGGGGCAAGTATGAAGTCTGTTGGGGATGAGAGAGCTTGGGAAGTGAGTCAGTTGTTCGCTGATGATACAGCGCTGGTGGCTGATTCATGTGAGAAACTGCAGAAGCTGGTGACTGAGTTTGGTAAAGTGTGTGAAAGAAGAAAGTTAAGAGTAAATGTGAATAAGAGCAAGGTTATTAGGTACAGTAGGGTTGAGGGTCAAGTCAATTGGGAGGTAAGTTTGAATGGAGAAAAACTGGAGGAAGTAAAGTGTTTTAGATATCTGGGAGTGGATCTGGCAGTGGATGGAACCATGGAAGCGGAAGTGGATCATAGGGTGGGGGAGGGGGCGAAAATCCTGGGAGCCTTGAAGAATGTGTGGAAGTCGAGAACATTATCTCGGAAAGCAAAAATGGGTATGTTTGAAGGAATAGTGGTTCCAACAATGTTGTATGGTTGTGAGGCGTGGGCTATGGATAGAGTTGTGCGCAGGAGGGTGGATGTGCTGGAAATGAGATGTTTGAGGACAGTGTGTGGTGTGAGGTGGTTTGATCGAGTAAGTAATGTAAGTAATGATTTATTTACCTATGGCTGTGTGTATCATTTGATGTATTCAATAGCATTGTACCCTTATGACCCTAAAATACAATGAATTTTTCAGATTTGGCACCTTTCTTGGTCTAGCTCATGCAGCAATGACGTGACAACTGCAGAAGGTGACAACTGTGTTCTGATGCAAAAAGTAGCAAAAGAGAGACTAGCAACCTTTAAGCCCTTAGCTACAAATGCCGATCTTCCTGCAGAATCGGCTAATGTTGATTTCTTGCATGACATCCTCAATCGACGAGAGAATCTTCTCTTTAAGGTAGTGATGTTCTCTAGGCACTACTGTTCATAAGAATAATATAAACAGTCTTGATGATTTGAGTCAAATCTTGTGAAAAGTGCATACAGTGCTTCATTTCCAAGATTATTGTGTGAGTATCAGCAAACTTCAGCCATAATAACAGAATTTTCTGAAAGGAGGTGATTAGTGTAACAAAAATGAGCAAATGGGAGCATAAGTGAAGGGTGAAGATGGTGAAGTGGTGGCAGGCAAAGAGGAAATGGAATAAGTATTTTGAAGGACTTCTGAAAGTGTTAGATTGTAGGACATCAGCTGTTAGGTGTTTAGGACATAAGGGTATGCAAGAAAATTGTTTAGTGGAAAGAGAAGAGATGGTTAATGTCATCCCCTTTCTCAAGGTGGGTGACAGTTTTGTTGAAAAAAGTAAGAATTTTCATTGTATGTATGGACCAAGTTAAGGTGCTTGAGGATTGACAGAATGTGTGTATAATGCTGTAGTATAAAGACAAAGGGAGCAAAAGCTATTTTTTAAAAGTACAAAGGTTTACATTTCTTGAGTGTACTTGGTAAGTTTTATTGGAGAGTGATGATTGAGAGTGTAGTGGCATGCAGAGATCAGCAGATTGTGGACAAGCATTGTGGCTTCAAGAGTGACAGAGGGTTTGTGGACCATGAATTTGCTGTGAATAATTTGTGAGAAATATTTAGAAAAACAGGATTTACATGTGGCATTTATGGATCTAAAGAAATTGTGTGATACGGTTGATAAGAGATGTTTAATGGAAGATGTTAGAAATATATGGTGTGGGAGGAAAGCTGGTAAAAGCATATTTGTTTTAATCAAGAGAATATGATGTGTGTGCAAGTAGGAAGAGAGGAGGGTAAGTGCTATCAGTTAAAGATGGGTCGATGGTTAGGATGTGTGATGTCATTTTGGCTGTTTAATCTGTTTATAGATAGGGTGGTGAGAAAGATGAACGTGAGTGTCTTGCAGAAAGGAGCAGGTGTGCAGTCTTCTAGGGGTAGGGCCTGGGAGGTGTCAGTTACTGTTTTCTGATCACATGGCTCTGGTGAAAGGTTTGACCGAGAAATTGCAGAAGAAAGTTGAGTTGATGTTAGTAAAAATAAGCTTAATATGTTTAGCATTGGAGTGAGACATGTTGGTTGGAGTGTGAGTTTTAATGGAGAGAGCCTGGAGGAAGTGGAGTGGTTTAGATACTTAGGTGCAGATATGACAGCATATGGAACTAAGGGAGCTAAAATAAGCTTAGGTTTGGATGAGGGTGTTAAGATCCTATGTGCAGTGAGGCGTATGTGTAGAGTGACGTCACTGTCTGTGAGGCAAAGATGGCTATGTGTGATGTCATAGTAGTCACGATGGTGTTGTACGTATGAGAGGCATGAGTCCTGTATAAAAAATTCTAAAAGAAGATGGGTGTGTTGGAAATGTAATGTTTGATGACAGTATATGTTGTGAGGAGGGTTGATTAGATATGAAATGATAGAGTAAGTGCATGTATGAGAGAGCTGATGAGGGTGTGTTAAATTGGTCCTGACATTTGAAGAGGATGAGCTAGGAGAGGAAAGCTAAGAGGGTGTACATGTCAGAAGTGGAGGGAATTAGGATAAGGGGGAAACTGAGGACGGGGTGAAAGGTTGGAGTGAAAGAAGGTATAAGTGATCAGGGCCAGAACTTACAAGGGGGTGTGAGGTATGCATAGAATAGAGTTGGAATGATGTGCTGAAGAGGGGGCAATATTCTGTCACCAGGCTGGACTAGGGCATATGAAGGAGACAAGGGTAACTATGGAAATGTCAGAAGGGATTGTTTGTGTAGAGTGGGGCTTTGGTTTTGGTGCTTTATACATTGACAGCTAGATTTTACGTGTAAGCAAACCCTTGCTAGTAAAGTCTGTATTACATGTGACTAAGTAATGGTTACTGAATCAGATAATTCAAGGAGTAACACTGACGTAATATAACTTTACCATAATTGAGATCTTTGTAAAGGCTGTATTACCTGTGACTAAATAACTGTTGCTGAATCAGATAATTCAAGGAGTGATAAAGACAGAATATAAATTCACCGCAATCTCACCCTTGCAGCACCTCAGTCCTTGATCACCACCTTTTTCTTCTGCTTTGGTATGGCACAGCTGCTGGATCAGATAATATAGATGGGTGATGTAGACAAGACAAGCACACCATTTTACTTATTAGTGTCACTCATTCTGATACATTCCACTACAGCATCACCTTAAGCCCTTCCCGTCACCTCTTCCATAAGTCTCTTTCTTTCATACTTGTTCACCATTTCCCATGTTAGCAAGACAGTGACAGGAATAGATGAAGAAAAGGCCTCATTTGCTCACATCCATTCTCTAGCTGTCATGTGCAATATACCAAAATCACAACCACATCCAAGCTTCATAAACCTTTCTGTGGTTTTCTCTGACTGCTACATATGCCCTAGATCTGTCCAATGACAAAATGTCGCCCCCTGTAAGTATCCACTGAATTTCATCCGCCCCATCCTTGAACATTCTTTACTGTCATATACTGTAAATTTATGCATGCTGTATGCATTAACCATGCCCTCATTCATCTTATTCCATTCTTGCACCACCCCTTTTTTTTTTACATCTTTTTAACAACTCTTCCTAATTTATGTTATGTTCTCTGTTTGCATCTCCTGTTAGTCTGTCTGGCGCTAAATCAGGTACTGTAATTTAGATGCAGACAATCTCAGTGCACCTCCTCCTACTTCCCAGTTACCTTTACTCCACCCCATCTCACCTCTATCCCTTGCCACCACCTTTTATGGTAAATATCCATTAAGTTGTGGAATTAAGTATTTATCTATATTTTATTTAGCTTTGTCGCTGTCTCCTGCGTTAGCGAGGTAGCGCAAGGAAACAGATGAAAGAATGGCCCAACCCACCCACATACACATGTATATACATACACGTCCACACACGCAAATATACATACCTATACATCTCAACGTATACATATATATACACACACAGACAAATACATATGTACACATTTACCTAATTCATACTGTCTGCCTTTATTCATTCCCATCGCCACCCCGCCACTCATGAAATAACAACCCCTTCCCCCCAAATGTGAGCGAGGTAGCACTAGGAAAAGACAACAAAGACCACTTTCATTCACACTCAGTCTCTAGCTGTCATGTAATAATGCACCAAAACCACAGCTCCCTTTCCACATCCAGGCCTCACAGAACTTTCCATGGTTTACCCCAGACGCTTCACATGCCCAGGTTCAATCCATTGAGAGCACGTCGGCCCCAGTATACCACATCATTCCAATTCACTCTATTCCTTGCACGCCTTTCACCCTCCTGTATGTTCAGGCCCTGATCACTCAGAATCTTTTTCACTCCATCTTTCCACCTCCAATTTGGTCTCCCACTTCTCCTCATTCCCTCCAATTCATGGGATTATGTAGATAAGCCTAGTCTACCTCCTATACCTTTGAGTAGCCCACATTCTGGACTCTTCCTCTCTAGCAGGTGTAGCATATGGGTGGTAAACTGTTTCAGATGTATTTAGTCCATAAGGGTCTGATTGGGAAAATTTCTGTAAGGTAATGTATCCTCTTTTTATAACATGAATTTCAGTTTCTTAAGAAGTATTGATTTGCAATGGGGTGCCCAGGAATGTATACACTTTGCACAATAAGGTATAGATATATTGTCAGAGACAAGCTTGAGTGGAATCTAGGAGGCACATACATTCTTGAAACAAGAAAGATTACTATTCGTTTTATATGCTTTTACTTGTCTCCAGAGAGATGCTTACTCTTTGGACATTGCAGTTTGAGATTACTGGATGGATTATAGTAAGAGTGATAGGTAAATATGAAAGACAAGAAATGGGTGAATTGTCCAGGGTAGAATGATTGGAGAGACAACAGCACTGTTATTAGGATGAAGAAATGAAAGATGTGTTTGAAGAAACTGTTAGTAGAAAGACATGTCAGTGTAAGATGAAAGGACAGCACATTTTGTATATATAAGGGCATATTTGGCCTCACAAATTGGTGTGCAGTAATCTGTAGCAGAAATCATATGGTTACAGTTTGTCAGCTATAGTGTGCAATATACCTGGTACATTTTTTTTTTTTTTTTTTCTAACTATTCGCCATTTCCCGCGTTAGCGAGGTAGCGTTAAGAACAGAGGACTGGGCCATTGAGGGAATATCCTCACCTGGCCCCCTTCTCTGTTCCTTCTTTTGGAAAATTAAAAAAAAAATTGAGAGGGGAGGATTTCCAGCCCCCCGCTCCCTCCCTTTTAGTCGCCTTCTACGACACGCAGGGAATACGTGGGAAGTATTCTTGCTGATTGTTTTTATAAACTTTAGGCAATTGATAGTTTTTGAAATTTCAGACACCCTCATCTGGAGAGTGGTTGGTATCAGGTAAACAAAATTCTTTATACTCAAGTTGGGAAAACTGTCTTAAGTAATTACTCTCATCTTTGTTTGTACGTTTGTTATTTCCCACAGTAGCAAGATAGCACCAGGAATGGATTAAGAATTAGTCTTATTTGCTCTCATTCACTCTGACTGTTATGTATAATGCATTGAAACCAGAGCCTCCTTCCACAGTCACCCCCACCCCACCCCAACCTTTCCATGGTATTCCCAATCCTTTTCATATACCCTGCTTGTTATGACTGGTATTATTTAGTAAAATTGCAGTTATTAATGTTATCACACAGGATCCTGGTACATATGGAGGTTAATTAATTACCTTTTTAACATGGTGTTCCTAAAATTGAGTGAAATACTCAAAATAATAATTTTCTTTTTATTGTTAGGTATTAGGAAAGAAATTGATGGCTGTAGGAAAGGCTGGCCTATTTCATGCTTGGATGCTCCAGGAATCAGACTTGGTTCAGGACGCTGCTACAGCATTTGGAGAAAGGTTAATCTCTGACCAGGTAATATTATAAGCTTCTTTGGTGTAGTGATTAGTGTTTCTGACAGTGACGTATTCTTAGGCCACCCAGGATCGAGCGCATAGGTTCAAATCCTGATTGCAGCAGTTGCTCCATAGTCAACCTAGCTGTTCATCCACACGTAAGGGATTGGTTGATAAAATGGGTACCCGGGATAAGCTAAGGTATGTATGTACATAGCGTTAATGGGATGGCCATGATTAGGGCCTCAGTTGCCTGTGCCATCTCAGCTAACAAAGAAAAATTTTGGAAAATAAATTGCATGTGTACGTGTAGGAAGAGAGGAAAGTGATTGGTTCTCAGTGAATGTAGGTTTGCGGCAGGGGTGTGTGATGTCTCCATGGTTGTTTAATTTGTTTATGGATGGGGTTGTTAGGGAGGTGAATGCAAGAGTTTTGGAAAGAGGGGCAAGTATGAAGTCTGTTGGGGATGAGAGAGCTTGGGAAGTGAGTCAGTTGTTGTTCGCTGATGATACAGCGCTGGTGGCTGATTCATGTGAGAAACTGCAGAAGCTGGTGACTGAGTTTGGTAAAGTGTGTGAAAGAAGAAAGTTAAGAGTAAATGTGAATAAGAGCAAGGTTATTAGGTACAGTAGGGTTGAGGGTCAAGTCAATTGGGAGGTAAGTTTGAATGGAGAAAAACTGGAGGAAGTAAAGTGTTTTAGATATCTGGGAGTGGATCTGGCAGCGGATGGAACCATGGAAGCGGAAGTGGATCATAGGGTGGGGGAGGGGGCGAAAATTCTGGGAGCCTTGAAGAATGTGTGGAAGTCGAGAGCATTATCTCGGAAAGCAAAAATGGGTATGTTTGAAGGAATATTGGTTCCAACAATGTTGTATGGTTGCGAGGTGTGGGCTATGGATAGAATTGTGCGCAGGAGGATGGATGTGCTGGAAATGAGATGTTTGAGGACAATGTGTGGTGTGAGGTGGTTTGATCGAGTAAGTAACGTAAGGGTAAGAGAGATGTGTGGAAATAAAAAGAGCGTGGTTGAGAGAGCAGAAGAGGGTGTTTTGAAATGGTTTGGGCACATGGAGAGAATGAGTGAGGAAAGATTGACCAAGAGGATATATGTGTCGGAGGTGGAGGGAACGAGGAGAAGTGGGAGACCAAATTGGAGGTGGAAAGATGGAGTGAAAAAGATCTTGTGTGATTGGGGCCTGAACATGCAGGAGGGTGAAAGGAGGGCAAGGAATAGAGTGAATTGGATTGATGTGGTATACCGGGGTTGACGTGCTGTCAGTGGATTGAATCAGGGCATGTGAAGCGTCTGGGGTAAACCATGGAAAGCTGTGTAGGTATGTATATTTGTGTGTGTGGACGTATGTATATACATGTGTATGGGGGTGGGTTGGGCCATTTCTTTCGTCTGTTTCCTTGCGCTACCTCACAAACACGGGAGACAGCGACAAAGCAAAAAAAAAAAAAAAAAAAAGAAGAAATCTGTATGCAAAGTGAGACAGACTTGGAATGTGGTTTGGTGAATAGAGAAGAGGTTGTGAAAGCCTTGTGTTAAATGAAATGTAGTAAGGCAGCTGAAGTGGATGGTATTGGAGTTGAATTTATGAAATGGAGTGACTGTGTTGTTCATTGGTTAATTAGGATTTTCAGTGTATCTATGGACCATGGGGAAGTGCCTGAGGATTTGCAGAATGCATGTATATTGCCACTGTATAAAGGCAAGGAAGACAGAAGTAAGTGTTTGGACTACAAAAGTATATTTTGTTTAGCGTACCTTGTATGTTGTATGGGAGAACAAAACACGAGATAGGGCTGATAGAGATGCCTTGTAGAAGATGTTAAGAATATATTTTGTTGGAGGAAAGCCAGCAGAGGCAGTGTGAAGTTTTTATCAAGTGTAAAGTGTGTGTGTGTGTATGTGTGTTAGGAAGCAAAGAGGAGGGTGAGTGAATCCAGATGAAGCTGGGCCTGTAGCAGGAGTGTGTGATGTAACCATGGCTGTTTACTTTGTTTATGGATGGGGTGGTAAGGGAGGTAAATGCAAGGGTTTTGGAGATACGGGTGAGTATGCAGTAGATTGGGTTTGAGGGGGGCCTGGGAAATGAGTTATTTGTTTGTGATGACACAGCACTGGTTGCAGATTGAGTGAGAAACTGTAGAAGTTGGTGTCAGAGTTTGGAATGTGTGTGAAAGGAAGAGTTAAGAGTAAATGTGAATAAATGCAAGATTAGGTTTAGCAATGCAGAGGGACAAGTCAGCTGGGGTGTGAGATTGATTGGAGAAAATATGGAGTTGGAGTGTTTTAGTTACTTAAGAGTGGGCATGGCAGCACAGGGAACCATGGAAGCAGAAATGAGTCATATGGTGTGGGTGAGTTGTCAAAGGTCCTGGGAAAATTGAGGAATGTGAAGAAAGATAGGTCATTATCTGGGAGGGCAATAATAGATGGGTTTAAAAGTATAGTAGTTCCAACAATCTTGCATGGATACAAGGACAGTATGTGGTGTGAGGTGATTTGATCAAAGTAAGTAATAAAAGGGTAACAGAGAGGTGTGATAATAAAAAGAATGTAGCTGAGAAAGCCGAAGAGGATGTGCTGAAATGGTGAAAAATATGGAAAGAATGAGTGAGGGAGTGAGGGGAGGAGGAATGAGTGAGGGAGTGAGGGGAGGTGATATATGTGTCAGAAGTGGAGGGAAAGAAGTAGGAGACCTAAATGGAGATGGAAGGATGGAATAAAAAAGAATTTGAGTGCTTGGGGCCTGAACGTGCGGGAGGGTGAAATGCATGTACGAATAGAGTGAATATGGTGTATTTTTATTTTATTTTATTATACTTTGTTGCTGTCTCCTGCGTTAGCGAGGTAGCGCAAGGAAACAGACGGAAGAATGGCCCAACCCACCCACCTACACATGTATATACATACACGTTCACACATACACATGTACAAACCTATACATTTCAACATATACATATATATACATACACAGACATACATATATACACATGTACATAATTCATACTTGCTGCCTTTGTTCATTCCCGTTGCTGCCTTTGTTCATTCCCGTTGCTGCCCCGCCACACATGAAATGACAACCCCTCCCCCTGCATGCACGCGAGGTAGTACTAGGAAAAGACAACATCCCCTGCATGCACGCGAGGTAGTACTAGGAAAAGACAACAAAGACCACATTCGTTCACACTCAGTCTTTAGCTGTTATGTATAATGCACCAAAACCAAAGCTCCCTTTCCACATCTAGGCCCCACAAAACTTCCATGGTTTACCCCAGACGCTTCACATGCCCTGGTTCAATCCATTGACAGCACGTCGACCCCGGTACACCTCATTGTTCCCATTCACTCTATTCCTTGCACGCTTTTCACCCTCCTGCAAGTTCAGGCCCCGATCACTCAAAATCTTTTTCACTTCATCTTTCCACCTCCAGTTTGGTCTCCTACTTCTCATTCCCTCCACCTCTGACACATATGTCCTCTTTGTCAAGCTTTCCTCGCTCATTTTCTCCATGTGATCAGACCATTTCAAAACACACTCTTCTGCTCTCTCAACCACATACCTCTCTCTAACTCTTTCATTACTTACTCGATCAAGCCACCTCACACCACATATTGTCCTCAAACATCTCTTTTTATTCTCCCTAAAATTCAATGATAACTCTCTCACCCCAACTCTCATTTGCCCTCTTTTTCACCTCTTGCATCTTTCTCTTGACCTCCTGCCTCTTACTTTTATACATCTCCCACTCATTTGCACTATTTCCCTGCAAAAATCGTCCAAATGCCTCTCTCTTCTCTTTCACTAATAATCTTACTTCTTCATCCCACCACTCACTACCCTTTTTAATCTACCCTCCTCCCACGCTTCTCATGCCATAAGCATCTTTTGCGCAAGCCATCACTGCTTCCCTAAATACACCCCATTCCTCCCCCACTCCCCTTACATCCTTTGCTCTCACCTTTTTCCATTCTGCACTCAGTCTATCCTGGTACTTCCTCACACAAGTCTCCTTGCCAAGCTCACTAACTCTCACCACCCCAACATTCTCTCTTTTCTGAAAACCTCTACAAATCCTCACCTTTCGCCTCCACAAGATAATGATCAGACATTCCTCCAGTTGCACCTCTCAGCTCATTAACATCCAAAAGTTTCTCTTTCACGCACCCATCAATTAACATGTAATCCAATAACGCTCTCTGACCATCTCTCCTACTTACATACGTATACTTATGTATATCTCTCTTTTTAAACCAGGTATTCCCAATCACCAGTCCTTTTTCAGCACCCAAATCTACAAGCTCTTCACCATTACTATTTACAACACTGAGCACCCCATGTACACCAATTATTCCCTCAACTGCCACATTACTCACCTTTGCATTCAAATCACCCATCACTATAACCCGGTCTCGTGCATCAAAACTACTAACACACTCACTCAGCTGCTTCCAGAACACTTGCCTCTCATGATCTTTCTTCTCATGCCCAGGTGCATAGGCACCAATAATCACCCATCTCTCTCCATCCACTTTCAGTTTTACCCATATCAATCTAGAGTTTACTTTCTTACACTCTGTCACATACTCCCACCACTCCTGTTTCAGTAGTGCTACTTCCTCCCTTGCTCCTTTCCTCTCACCAACCCCTGACTACTCCCAAAACATTCTCAAACTACTCTTCCCCTTTACCCTTGAGCTTTGTTTCACTCAGAGCCAAAACATCCAGGTTCCTTTCCTCAAACATACTACCTATCTCTCCTTTTTTCTCATGTTGGTTACATCCACATACATTTAAACACCCCAATCTGACTCCTTCTTCTGTTTCCTCTTTTAGAAGGGGTGTATTGGTGTTAATATGCTGTCAGTGGATTGATCTTGGGCATATGAAACAGCAGAGGAAACTAAGGAAAGGTATGTGGAGCCTGGACATAGATAGTGGACTGTGGTTCAGTGCATTACACATGACAGCTAGAGAATGGATATGAAGAAATGACATTTTCTTTTCTGCTCCTGGTACTTTTGTGGCAAATGGTGAAATTATTCTATAGTGCGAGTGGTGGATGAATGGTTACTGCAGACTGCATACATAAATTTAAGATGTTATATGATAATAGAAAATGTTCAAGAGATGGGGTCCCTCAAGTGTAAAACTCCCTCCTTGTATAGTAAAAAAATAGGTAGTTACATACATTTATACAAGGTTAAAGGGATGGGCATTGTGATCATAAATCTCCTCTTGTAATTCACAAACAATAGCCACCTCAAATAGCCTTTGATAATGTCAATTGTTATTCAGAGATTTCAACAACCATTGTTTCATTAGTTTAGAGAAGTCCTCGATAGTTGTGAGAGCAGCCTGAAACCTGTGCTGACCAAACTCTACCACCTGTACCTGCTGGACATAGTGGAAAAGAAGTTGGCCAGCTTTATCACCAATGGCCTCATATCCTCAGAGACAGCAACTCAGGTACTTATTTTATGACGTCTAGTGCTAAATCATGAGTGCAGTTTCTAGAATTAAGGGAATATTGGCTTAATTACAAGCAGTTGTATTAATTTCGGTGAGTGATTTGTTTGACTGTCATTACAGTTACTTTATATCCTTTAAAGCTCCATAGTTTCATTTATTTTGAATAATTGATTTGGAAGTATCAGACATCTCTCATGTTTTATAAGTAAGCACATCTTATTGACCAAAAATATTTTTTACTTATAGGTAGTTAGTACATCCCGTACTGTGTGTAGGGACCTCGGACCAGAAGCCCTTGCTCTTTGTGATGCCTTTGCTATCACCGATCCAATGATTTCTGCACCTATTGCCCAAGACTGGGTGAATATAATGTAGGAAACAACCAAGGTGAGCTGTAGAGCAAGTAATGCTGGTTAACTGTGACTTCATCAACTCAAATGGAGTCATGCCAACAATATATATTTCATCTGATAAAACACTAAATACTATACTGTATTTGCCTATGTAATTTTAAGATTTGAATTATTTTTTTATGTTTAGAGATTTTAAGTGTCATGTGGACTGTGTACTTTATCAGAAAATAGGTACAAGCTTCAGTTTAATTGGGGAAAAGACTGGCATTAGGTACCAAATAGGCAGATATTTTGTTGGAATTTCAAGATATGTATGAACTTACACCTGCTTCAAGGATTATCCATGGTTTATATATAACAATATTTACTGAAAATACTCAGAGTACATACATTGATTACAATGGAGCAATTATCATTTCATGAAAATCTTTTGGTTTTTATATAGTACTGTAAATCATCATAGTTTTATTAAGTTGTCAGCTAAGTTTGACTATCTTGCATCTTTGTATACATCAATTAGCATGGTCAAAAATTTTTATAGTCATAGTATTAACTTCTGAAACCATATTTTGTATGTTTTTGATTAGGTTTTTTGAGAACATAGGTGTGCCTACAATAGTAAGGTGGTCAACTAATGAAATAAAATTGAATATGCCATATAGTAATCTAAATTCAACTTTTCTCTATGTTATATAGTAATATAAAGCTCACTTACAATGCTCAAGTATTATGAACAAGACAAGTCTCAAATTACAGTTCTGTGGTGAAACAATGCTAGTTTAACAATGAAAAGATGTAAACCTACGAACTGCTGTACTATGCTACCTAGCCTTACAAGAATAGACCTTAATATATGTATCAAAGACATAACTCCTATTGCTATTTTATATTACTTGTACAGTATTTTTTTTCTCTCTCTGAAGTGTATCACTGGCAACCAAACTAAGTTCCTCAATAACACTATTAAACCTTTTGATGCTATATGCTTGTGAATATGCAAGATGGAAATTAACAAAAATGGAAGATCTTTGAAACATCTGATGCCAAGAGATCTTAATCCAACAATCAATGCTTAATTCAGTGTTGTCAGTTTTCTTTCTATGGATGTTTATTACAAAAAGGATGTGATTACAATGCACACAAACACACTCACTTTATATATTTTTTCATGTATATACACTATTTCCTGTGTTAGCGAGGTAGCATCCAGAACAGATGACTGAGCCCTAGAGAAAAAAATCTTCACTTAGCCCCTTCTCTATTCTTTCTTTCGCAAAGTAAAAATTGGAGGGGAGGATTTCCAGCCCCCCGCTCCCTCCCCTTTCAGTTGCCTTCTGTGATATGCAGGGAATACGTGAGAAGTACTCTTTCTCCCCATCCCAGGGATAATGTGCAGGAGGGTGAAAGGCATGTAAGGGATAAAGTGAATTGGAATGATGCAGTATGCTGGAGTTGACTTGCTGTCAATGGACTGAACCAGGGCATGTGAAATGTATGGGGTAAACCATGGAAAGGTTTGTGGGACCTGGACGTGGATATGGAGCTGCGGTTTAATTGCATTACACATGACAGCTAGAGACTGAGTGTGAACGAATGTAGCCCTTTTTGTGTCTGTTTTCCTGGCACTGCCTTGCTGAAGCAAGGGGTAGATGGTGTTTCCTGTGGGGCAGGGTAGCACAGGGAATGGATGACAGCAAGCAAGTATGAATATGTATTTTTTTTTTTTTTTTTTTTTGCTTTGTCGCTGTCTCCCGCGTTTGCGAGGTAGCGCAAGGAAACAGACGAAAGTAATGGCCCAACCCACCCCCATACACATGCCTTGATTCAATCCACTGACAGCACGTCAACCCCGTATACCACATCGCTCCAATTCACTCTATTCTTTGCCCTCCTTTCACCCTCCTGCATGTTCAGGCCCCGATCACACAAAATCTTTTTCACTCCATCTTTCCACCTCCAATTTGGTCTCCCTCTTCTCCTCGTTCCCTCCACCTCCGACACATATATCCTCTTGGTCAATCTTTCCTCACTCATTCTCTCCATGTGACCAAACCATTTCAAAACACCCTCTTCTGCTCTCTCAACCACGCTCTTTTTATTTCCACACATCTCTCTTACCCTTACGTTACTTACTCGATCAAACCACCTCACACCACACATTGTCCTCAAACATCTCATTTCCAGCACATCCATCCTCCTGCGCACAACTCTATCCATAGTCCACGCCTCGCAACCATACAACATTGTTGGAACCACTATTCCTTCAAACATACCCATTTTTGCTTTCCGAGATAATGTTGTCGACTTCCACACATTCTTCAAGGCTCCCAGAATTTTCGCCCCCTCCCCAACCCTATGATCCACTTCCGCTTCCATGGTTCCATCCGCTGCCAGATCCACTCTCAGACATCTAAAACACTTCACTTCCTCCAGTTTTTCTCCATTCAAACTCACCTCCCAATTGAATTGACCCTCAACCCTACTGTACCTAATAACCTTGCTCTTATTCACATTTACTCTTAACTTTCTTCTTTCACACACTTTACCAAACTCAGTCACCAGCTTCTGCAGTTTCTCACATGAATCAGCCACCAGCGCTGTATCATCAGCGAACAACAACTGACTCACTTCCCAAGCTTTCTCATCCCCAACAGACTTCATACTTGCCCCTCTTTCCAAAACTCTTGCATTCACCTCCCTAACAACCCCATCCATAAACAAATTAAACAGACATGGAGACATCACACACCCCTGCCGCAAACCTACATTCACTGAGAACCAATCACTTTCCTCTCTTCCTACACGTACACATGCCTTACATCGTTGATAAAAACTTTTCACTGCTTCTAACAACTTTCCTCCCACACCATATATTCTTAATACCTTCCACAGAGCATCTCTATCAACTCTATCATATGCCTTCTCCAGATCCATAAATGCTACATACAAATCCATTTGCTTTTCTAAGTATTTCTCACATACATTCTTCAAAGCAAACACCTGATCCACACATCCTCTACCACTTCTGAAATCACACTGCTCTTCCCCAATCTGATGCTCTGTACATGCCTTCACCCTCTCAATCAATACCCTCCCATATAATTTGCCAGGAATACTCAACAAACTTATACCTCTGTAATTTGAGCACTCACTCTTATCCCCTTTGCCTTTGTACAATGGCACTATGCACGCATTCCGCCAATCCTCAGGCACCTCACCATGAGTCATACATACATTAAATAACCTTACCAACCAGTCAACAATACAGTCACCCCCTTTTTTAATAAATTCCACTGCAATACCATCCAAACCTGCTGCCTTGCTGGCTTTCATCTTCCGCAAAGCTTTTACTACCTCTTCTCTGTATGATATGTATTTTTCATCTTCCGCAAAGCTTTTACTACCTCTTCTCTGTATGATATGTATTATTATATCATATTATACTTTGTTGCTGTCTCCCGCATTAGCGAGGTAGTGCAAGGAAACAGACGAAAGAATGGCCCAACCCACCCACATACATATGTATATACATACACATCCACACACGCACACATACATACCTATACATTTTAACGTATACATATATATATACATACACAGACATATACATATATACACATGGACATAATTCATACTCACTGCCTTTATTCATTCCCGTCGCCACCCTGCCACACATGAAATGACAACTCCCTCACACGCATGAGCACGAGGTAGTGTAGTGCTAGGAAAAGACAACAAATGCCACATTCGTTCACACTCAGTCTGTAACTGTCATTTATAATGCACCAAAATCACAGCTCCCTTTCTGCATCCAGGCCCCACAAAACTTTCCATGGTTTACCCCAGATGCTTCACATGCCCTGGTTCAATCCATTGACAGCACGTCAACCCCGGTATACCACATCGTTCTAATTCACTCTATTCCTTGCGTGCCTTTCACCCTCCTGCATGTTCAGGCCCCAATCGCTCAAAATATTTTTCACTCAATCCTTCCACCTCCAATTTGGTCTCCCACTTCTCGTTCCCTCCACTAGAAACATTGAAAAGTTTTTATCGAGGATGTAAGGCATGTGTATGAGTAGGAAGAGAGGAAAGTGATTGGTTCTCAGTGAATGTCGGTTTGCGGCAGGGGTGTGTGATGTCTCCATGGTTGTTTAATTTGTTTATGGATGGGGTTGTTAGGGAGGGGAATGCAAGAGTTTTGGAGAGAGGGGCAAGTATGCAGTCTGTTGGGGATGAGAGTCAGTTGTTGTTTGCTGATGATACAGTGCTGGTGGCTGATTCAGGTTAGAAACTGCAGAAGCTGGTGACTGAGTTTGGGAAAGTGTGTGAAAGAAGAAAGCAGAGAGTAAATGTGAATAAGAGCAAGGTTATTAGGTACAGTAGGGTTGAGGGACAAGTCAATTGGGAGGTAAGTTTGAATGGAGAAAAAATGGAGGAAGTGAAGTGTTTTAGATATATGGGAGTGGATTTGGCAGCGGATGGAACCATGGAAGTGAAGATGTGTCACAAGGTGGGGGAGAGTTCTGGGAGCGTTGAAAATGTGTGGAAGGCGAGAACATTAGGAAAGCAAAAATGGGTATGTTTAAAGGAATAGTGGTTCCAACAAAGTTATATGGTTGCGAGGCATGGGCTATAGATAGGGTTGTGCAGGGGAGGGTGGATGTGTTGGAAATGAGATGTTTGGTTGTGCAGAGGAGGGTGGATGTGTTGGAAATGAGATGTTTGAGGACAATATGTGGTGTGAGGTGGTTTGAGCGAGTAAGTAATGAAAGGGTAAGAGAGATGAGTGGTAGTAAAAAGAGTGTGGTTGAGAGAGGAGAAGAGGGTGTTTTGAAATGGTTTGGTGACATGGAGAGAATGAGTGAGGAAAGATTGACAAAGAGGATATGAATATGTACATGTGTATATATGTATGTAATATATATGATCATGTATGGGCATTTATGTGTATACGAGTGGATGGGACATTCTTCGTCTGTTTCCTGGTGCTACCTCGCTGACACGGGAAACAGCAATTGAGTATAAAAAATATATACACCTATATTGGAGTAGCACTACTCCTGAAACAGGAGTGGTGGGAGTATGTGATTGAGTGTAAGAAAGTAAACTCTAGATTGATATGGGTAAAACTGAAAGTTGATAGAGAGAGATGGGAGATTATTGGTGCATATGCACCTGGGCATGAGAAGAAAGATCACGAGAGGCAAGTGTTTTGGGAGCAGCTGAACGAGTGTGTTAGTGGTTTTGATGCACGAGACTGGGTTATAGTGATGGGTGATTTGAATGCAACGGTGAGTAATGTGGCAGTTGAGGGAATAATTGGTATACATGGGGTGTTCAGTGTTGTAAATGGAAATGGTGAAGAGCTTGTAGATTTATGTGCTGAAAAAGGACTGGTGATTGGGAATACCTGGTTTAAAAAGAGAGATATACATAAGTATACGTATGTAAGTAGGAGAGATGGCCAGAGAACGTTATTGGATTACGTGTTAATTGATAGGCGTGTGAAAGAGAGACTTTCGGATGTTAATGTGCTGAGAGGTGCAACTGGAGGGATGCCTGATCATTATCTTGTGGAGGCGAAGGTGAAGATTTGTAGAGGTTTTCAGAAAGAAGAGAGAATGTTGGGGTGAAGAGATTGGTGAGAGTAAGTGAGCTTGGGAAGGAGACTTGTGTGAGGAAGTACCAGGAGAGACTGAATACAGAATGGAAAAAGGTGATAACAAAGGAGGTAAGGGGAGTGGGGGAGGAATGGGATGTATTTAGGGAAGCAGTGATGGCTTGCGCAAAAGATGCTTGTGGGTCGACGTGCTGTCAATGGATTGAACCAGGGCATGTGAAGCGTCTGGGGTAAACCTTGGAAAGTTCTGTGGGGCCTGGATGTGGAAAGGAAGCTGTGGTTTCGGTGCATTATTACATGACAGCTAGAGACTGAGTGTGAACAAATGGGGCCTTTGTTGTGTTTTCCCAGCGCTACCTTGCACACATGTGGGGGAAGGGGGTTGTCTTTTCCTAGTGCTACCTCGCACACATGAGGGGGGAGGGGGTTGTTATTCCATGTGTGTCGAGGTGGCGATGGGAATGAATAAAGGCAGACAGTATGAATTATGTACATGTGTATATATGTATATGTCTGTGTGTGTATATATATGTATACATTGAGATGTATAGGTATGTATATTTGCGTGTGTGGATGTGTATGTATTATACATGTGTATGTGGGTGGGTTGGGCCATTCTTTCGTCTGTTTCCTTGCGCTACCTCGCTAACGTGGGAGACAGCGACAAAGCAAAGCAAAGCATATTGTATTTTCATGTTTGCTGTTTGCCACATTAGTGAGGTGGCACCAGGAACAGAGACAAAACAAAGGCCTCATTTGCATACATTCATTCTGTAGCTGTCATGTGAAATGCTCTGAAGCCCCTCAGACCAGTTCCATAGTTCATCCGACTGCTGTATGTGCCCTGTCAGCCTGATGACAGCATGTTGACCCCCCCATATACCACAACACACCAGTTTACTCCATCCCATGAACACCTTTCTCCCTCCTGAATGTTTAGGCCCCAGTGGGGCACCTGCAGGCCTTTTTCACTTCATGCTTTCATCTCCTTCTATGTCTTCTCTTTTTCCATACTTTCTCTACCTCTGCCATATAGATCCTCATTGTCGGTCTTTCACTCACCTTTTCCATATGTCCAAACCATATCAATATACCCTAAATAGATCTCTGTCACTGCACTGAATAGTACACTGTCATTACACTGTCATTCCTTTATAACCAACCCTCATTTGAAAAAAAAAAAGTTCATGCATGTGGTTAATGAAAAGTTATCTTGATAAAGCTGCATCATCTTTAGTGGACAGAAAGGAGTATAATGTTGTTAAGGGACCTTCACTCAAAGGTATCCATCATTTCCTTGTTCCTGATGGGGGATCAGCCTCAAAGCTATTTGAAGCCCATAAAAGTAGTCCTTGGGTTGAATAATTAATAAAATTAATTACATATTTTTCATATTTGTTACCATTTCCTTCCACAACAAAGAAGTGTTAGGAGAAAAAATATTTACTCTAGCTGTAATACATAAATGCACCAAAATCAGAGCTCGCATCCATAGTCAAATCCCACTTACCATTTCATGGTTTCATATGCTCTGGTTCAGCCCACTGACAGCATGTTTCCCCCTGTAAACTACAATACTCTATCTCGTGCATGCCTCTCACCCTTGTAAATACATAGGCCCATTTGACTAAAAGCCTCTTTCAATCCATTCTTTCATCTTCAGAGTCTCACCATTCCCCTCGCTCTCTCCAATTTTGACATGTATTTCCTCTTAGTCAATCTCTCTAAGTTCATCTTCTATGTCCAAACCATTTAAGCCCTCTCAATAATATTCTTGTAACCATATTCCCAGGTCACACATTAGTTAGAAAATTACCTTGACTCTACTTAAATGTGTTACTGATATGACCAGTGGACTTTCACTAATAGTGAGTGCACCTGCAGAGATGTCATTGGCAGTAAATACATCATGGATTTTATGAGCTTGTAATTTACTTTATTTCTGTCCAGTTACTTTGGAAATAAGTGAAGGCATTAACTGAGGTACCCCATGCATGCTACTTTTTTATTTCTTAAGCTGAAATTAATGTGACTTAAGATTTATGAGCAAACTATGCTGTCCTAGAGGAACTTTTCACAGTTGAATACTTTCCTGTTTCTTTCTAACAGTAAATTCAGTTCAAGTTATGCACTTGAAAAAGTCAATACTAATTTGATTTAAAAGAACGAAACAGTCTTTTAAATTTTCCTAGAAGTTTTTTGTCACTGCAAAACTGTCCTTCATTTTCATATTCATCTTGAAATGTCTTTAAAGGAGACAATTTGAACAAATTATACAGAATGAAAATCTAAACATTTAAATGTTTCATTATGTGGTCTTGTTTTACACAAAAGAAACATTCTTAACAATAAACTGAGCAAAGCATCAAAAGGGTTACAAAAATGATAAAACTGCCCTCAGGCCACATAAAGAATGCTGTAGTGCTACTTATTGTAGCTAAAAGGTGGTGCATTGAACTGCATTTGTCCATTACCCTGCAAAGAAAATAAGAGGCATTAAAATACCTGCATGTTAAAGGCAAACACATATTCAGATTCTAGAGATATTTACAACACAGAAAAAGGAAAAGATTATAATATTGTTCAATGTAATTTGGGAGCATAATTCCTTTCAAATGGCAGTGCTCCACCAGAGATTTTTAGGATAAAGACCTTAGAAACTTTTTAACATTTCTACAAAGTTTCTTTGCAAAACAAGCATGCATGAAGTAATTAAAAAACAATTCTAGTGTAAACCAAAAAAGTGCAAATATCAAAACAAGTTCAACCCAGGGAAATGGACATCTCTGCCCTTTGCAGCATCCAAGGTTGGATTGGAGACCTCATTTCTATAAAATCAACAACAAAAGATGCATGGCTTTCAGCCCTTGATTTTTTTTTTCTTTTTTTTTCTTGCTTTGTCGCTGTCTCCCGTGTTTGCAAGGTAGCGCAAGGAAACAGACGAAAGAAATGGCCCAACCCACCCCCATACACATGTATATACATACGTACACACACGCAAATATACATACCTACACAGCTTTCCATGGTTTACCCCAGACGCTTCACATGCCCTGATTCAATCCACTGACAGGACGTCAACCCCGGTACACCACATCGATCCAATTCACTCTATTCCTTGCCCTCCTTTCACCCTCCTGCATGTTCAGGCCCCGTCACACAAAATCCTTTTCACTCCATCTTTCCACCTCCAATTTGGTCTCCCACTTTTCCTCGTTCCCTCCACCTCCGACACATATATCCTCTTGGTCAATCTTTCCTCACTCATTCTCTCCATGTGCCCAAACCATTTCAAAACACCCTCTTCTGCTCTCTCAACCATGCTCTTTTTATTTCCACACATCTCTCTTACCTTTACGTTACTTACTCGATCAAACCACCTCACACCACACATTGTCCTCAAACATCTCATTTCCAGCACATCCATCCTCCTGCGCACAACTCTATCCATAGCCCACGCCTCGCAACCATACAACATTGTTGGAACCACTATTCCTTCAAACATACCCATTTTTGCTTTCCGAGATAATGTTCTCGACTTCCACACATTCTTCAAGGCTCCCAGAATTTTCGCCCCCTCCCTCACCCTATGATCCACTTCCGCTTCCATGGTTCCATCTGCTGCCAGATCCACTCCCAGATATCTAAAACACTTTACTTCCTCCAGTTTCTCTCCATTCAAACTTACCTCCCAATTGACTTGACCCTCAACCCTACTGTACCTAATAACCTTGCTCTTATTCACATTTACTCTTAACTTTCTTCTTTCACACACTTTACCAAACTCAGTCACCAGCTTCTGCAGTTTCTCACATGAATCAGCCACCAGCGCTGTATCATCAGCGAACAACAACTGACTCACTTCCCAAGCTCTCTCATCCCCAACAGACTTCATACTTGCCCCTCTTTCCAAAACTCTTGCATTCACCTCCCTAACAACCCCATCCATAAACAAATTAAACAACCATGGAGACATCACACATCCCTGCCTCAAACCTACATTCACTGAGAACCAATCACTTTCCTCTATTCCTACACATTCACATGCCTTACATCCTCGATAAAAACTTTTCACTGCTTCTAACAACTTGCCTCCCACACCATATATTCTTAATACCTTCCACAGAGCATCTCTATCAACTCTATCATATGCCTTCTCCAGATCCATAAATGCTACATACAAATCCATTTGCTTTTCTAAGTATTTCTCACATACATTCTTCATGAAAATGGACATGAAGTAGAAAAATAGACAGACAGACTGATATACAGATAATCAAAATAGTTTGTATCAAAACGAATACCAAAAGGAAGACTTTTGAGTATCAATAAACCTTCTCTCTGAGACAGTGCTCTGCAAGTTATGAAAGCATGCCCAGAAAGGAAGAGAAGGTTAGAAAAAACTTCTGAATCAAGAGAACAGTATGGCTATCCTGTAGCAAATTAGTAATTTTCTGTCTAAAAGGTGGTAAGCTATCTACGGTACTACGTCTTCATGGATATTTTGATGTGTATGGATATTGTTTCTCTTAACAAAACCCATCCTTATGATCTAAAGAATAGAAGCTCCACATCAAAATCAAAGTGTCCATCCAATCCATGAAAGAAGTCAGAGGATCTGTTTAAGGAATAGTCCTTTAAAGATCCCTCATATCTATCCACTAGACTTAGGAGTTGAGAAGATTTTGGGGTGAAGCTTTCTTCAGGTCTCTAATTAATGCTAAGGAAGCTTTTTTTTTTTTCCTTGAGGATTACCTCTTTTTGGCCTGCAACCTCACTATGTAATTGCACTCAGTTTCAAAACTGAACTTTCCTAATGGGCTATAGTCAATGTCAAAGACCTTGTAACCTGGGCCTGATCCATTGAAATTTTTTTTTCTTTTTTTGGGGGCCATCTAAAACACCAACCTATTCCAATCCAAAGGGAATCACTTTGAAATGCCATACCTGTACTTGGTTTCCTATTCTAAAGGCCAAGAACTCCTTCTGGGGTGAACTGGAATATAACAGTAATCTTTAAGGTCCAAAATAATTTTCCATTTGCTTAACCAAAAAACAATGGACAGTCTCTTTTCTACATTCTTACCTTGCCCACATCTTTCTGCATGGAACATAAATGTTTGATGGCTAGGTTCACACTCTCTAGTGAAGTCTATGTTGATAGAATCCTCCTTTAGATGGGGAGAAGTACTTTAAGACAAAGATTAGATATATCACTAGAGAGACTCATTAAGCTTTCCTGAACAAAAACAAAGGATGATGAGCCTTTTAACAGTGACTGGGATAAAAGACTTCATTTGCCATTCAATTTGGCTAGCTCTGGGAAGGGATGAAACAGTTTAAAAGGGAACTGGATCTTTCTTTCCTAAATGGACAATTCTGAAGAAAATCCAAAATAAAGAGAGCATTCTCATAGAATAAAGAAAATCACAGAATATGGCAAAGGAAAGGGTCTAAAGGTTTTGATCTAATGATGTCTTCTGATTCCTCAACCATATGGAACACCTAAGAACTATTATAAATGTCTTCCAAAAGAAAAAATCAAAAGTTCAGGTGACTAGAAAAGAAAAAGTGATTCAAAATCAATACGATTGGTAAATTTGGTTATTTCTCAGATATTATCGAAGAAAATTGACATCGTCAAATTTTTATGAAGGCTTGCTTTGCATAAATCAAAATGCATATTTAGAAAGCAACTGAATCCAAGCTTCCCAAGTGCAGATGTCTAAGTTATAACATCAGGCAATAATTTGAGCTCCTCGAGATTTTCTTGGATTAGTTAAAGGCTCTTGTTCCTTGGAATGGAAAATGGAAACTTTTTCCCACTGATACAGCTAAGAATTGTGGATCTTTGGTTAAAACTTGTTGAAGAGGTTCAGGTTCCCCACAATTACTACTTCTGTGAGGATGAAGTGACTTCAATGTTTAGGAATCAGCTTTGTTAGAGGACTTGTAAGGACTTCCTTTTGCTTCAGGGCAAAAACACTCCTGGATGCCTGAAGGTGTCATATCCAAATGTTCTGATATCTGGGTGAGCGGAGAATTAAGTCTGTAATCTATCTGGATGAGATTTGTGGTTCTAAACCCAAACATCTGTATTTATTGTAATAAGTCCAGTTAAGAGACAATGCCACTCTTCTGTTATTCATTCTTAATATAGTGCAAACTTGTGATGTGCCTAGCATATTGAGGCGAGATCTATCTATCTATATCTTTGATGCCCGTGCCCTTTGGGAACTTCCTTGAGAGGGTGGCCATGGCAAAAAGAGTCTCTATAACTGCTGAACTCCAGTGCTAGTTCATAGCCTTTAGTTACTCATCCCTAACAGGCCAATGGCAGAGGACAACACTAGTGCAGTGTTTTCAGAGGCTCCTACCTAATGTTCCTACCAACTATGTCTATCTAATATTCCTGCCTAATGTTACAACCTACTACTTCTACCTACTACTTCTATCTAATGCTCGCAGCTAATGCTCCTACCAATTACTCCTACCTAATGCTCACAGCTAATGCTCCCACCTACTACTTCTACCTAATGTTTTTAACTAAAGCTCTAGTCTGACATTTCCTCCTACTACTTTTATCTATTGCTTCTACCATTTTGCCAAAAGGCAAGGCTAGTTCAAAATACTCACCACAGGAAAATCTAGAGATGTAAAGAATGAGTTTTGTGAATTAAAAGTTGTGAATATTATTTGTTAAGGTCCATGTGTGGGTGAGGCAGAAAGAAAAGACAGTTACCTGGGTCAAAGGAGTGCAACTTGACAGTCACTGAAGTGCAGGCACACTATGCAGCAATAATCCTCCCAATATTGACCTAGGTGGGTTGTACCAGTAATATACCTCCCCGGTATATCGAAAAAATATAATTAAAGGTAAAAAATACAACAACAATAAAACTACATGAGCAACTCACCAATGGGAAATTAGGTGCACCTGTTGGTGGGTTGAAATTTTGCGGTGGATAATTGATAGCACCTGCTGGGTTGTATGGTGGTCTTGCATCATTCTGTGGTTGGCATGGTTCACAGTTAGCTGGTTCTGGTTGTGCTGTGTTCTGAAGTGCTTTCATTATGTTGAATTTGATATTTGCCTCATGTATTAGCTGTTGGAGAGTTATATAATTAGAAAGACATATAAAAATACAGAGGTATAAGTAAATATAAACATCACTAGATTAACCTTTACAAGGTGTTAAAGCATGCCTGGGAACCCTTTGCCTGAGAGAAGACACTGTAGCAAATGGACCTATGGGAGATGAAGAGAGCCACAGATAGGGTAGGTGAGGTGATGATGGTTGTGGGTACAATCAATAATGTGTGGGAAGAGAGGTCACTATCACAGAGTAAAAAAGATATAAGTATGTGTGATCCCACTGGTGATGCATGCAGGTGAGGGACCTAGTATGGAAGAGGGTGAAAGTGTTGGAAATGTTATGTCTGAGGACAATATGTGGTTTGAGGAGGGTTGATAACATCAGAAAGAGCTGTGGTAATAAGAAGAGAATGGTTGAGAGAGATGAAAAGGGTATGCTGAAATGGTTTGGATATACAGAGAGGATGAGAAAAGAAAAGTGACATGACTAAGAGGGGTTTTCATGTTGGAAGTTAGGGTAACAAGAAAGGGGGGAAAACCATGGAGGAGGTGGGAAAATGGAATGAAAGATGCTTTGAGATACTGGAGCTTGAACATGCAGAAGGGTGTGAGGTATGCATACAATAAGGTGAATCCAATAGATGTGATATATAAGAGGTAATGTACTCTCAATGGGCTGAACCAGGGTATGTGAAGTGGTCAGATGAAAACCACAGAAAGATCTGTGGGGCCTGGTTGTGGATAGGGGGCTCTGGTTTCAGTGCATAATAAATGACAGCTAAAGAGTGGACATGAGTGAATGAGGCTGTCTCTTTGTATGTTCTTGGTGCTACCATGCAAACACGAGAAACAGCAAAGGTATGAAAAGAATTTAAAAAATAATTACAATAAGAATTCATTTCATACTTGACTGCCATTTTCCATGTCAGCGAGGCAGTGCCAGGAACGGAAGAAGAAAGGCCACATCCGCTCACAAGCATTCTCGAGCTGTCAAGTGTAATGAACCAAAACCACAGCTCCCTATCCACATTTGGGCTCCACAGAACTTTCCATGTTTTATCCTGGATGTTTCACATGCCCTGGTTCAGTCCACTGACAACACATCGACCCTAGTAAACAGCAACGCTCCAATTCACTCTATCCCATGCACATCTTTGAGGCCCAGTGCTCAAAATCTTTTTCACTCCTAGATCTTGTTCCCTCCACTACTGACATATATCCTTTTTGTCAAACTTAACTCATTCATTCTCTTCATATTTCCAAACCATTTCACAATAATAATAATAATAATAATAATAATAATAATAATAATATATATATATATCGAGGATGTAAGGCATGTGTACGTGTAGGAAGAGAGGAAAGTGATTGGTTCTCAGTGATTGTAGGTTTGCGGCAGGGGTGTGTGATGTCTCCATGGTTGTTTAATTTGTTTATGGATGGGGTTGTTAGGGAGGTGAATGCAAGAGTTTTGGAAAGAGGGGCAAGTATGAAGTCTGTTGTGGATGAGAGAGCTTGGGGAGTGAGTCAGTTGTTGTTCGCTGATGATACAGCGCTGGTGGCTGATTCATGTGAGAAACTGCAGAAGCTGGTGACTGAGTTTGGTAAAGTTTGTGAAAGAAGAAAGTTAAGAGTAAATGTGAATAAGAGCAAGGTTATTAGGTACGGTAGGGTTGAGGGTCAAGTCAATTGGGAGGTAAGTTTGAATGGAGAAAAACTGGAGGAAGTAAAGTGTTTTAGATATCTGGGAGTGGATCTGGCAGCGGATGGAACCATGGAAGCGGAAGTGAATGATAGGGTGGGGAAGGGGGCGAAAATCCTGGGAGCCTTGAAGAATGTGTGGAAGTCGAGAACATTATCTCGGAAAGCAAAAATGGGTATGTTTGAAGGAATAGTGGTTCCAACAATGTTGTATGGTTGCGAGGCGTGGGCTATGGATAGAGTTGTGCGCAGGGGGGGTGGGTGTGCTGGAAATGAGATGTGTGAGGACAATGTGTGGTGTGAGGTGGTTTGATCGAGTAAGTAATGTAAGGGTAAGAGAGATGTGTGGAAATAAAAAGAGCGTGGTTGAGAGAGCAGAAGAGGGTGTTTTGAAATGATTTGGGCACATGGAGAGAATGAGTGAGGAAAGATTGACCAAGAGGATATATGTGTCGGAGGTGGAGGGAACGAGAAGTGGGAGACCAAATTGGAGGTGGAAAGATGGAGTGAAAAAGATTTTGAGTGATCGGGGCCTGAACATGCAGGAGGGTGAAAGGCGGGCAAGGAATAGAGTGAATTGGATCGACGTGGTGTACCGGGGTTGACGTGCTGTCAGTGGATTGAATCAGGGCATGTGAAGCGTCTGGGGTAAACCATGGAAAGCTGTGTGGGGCCTGGATGTGGAAAGGGAGCTGTGGTTTCGGGCATTATTGCATGACAGCTAGAGACTGAGTGTGAACGAATGAGGCCTTTGTTGTCTTTTCCTAGCGCTACCCCGCACACATGAGGGGGGAGGGGGATGGTATTCCATGTGTGGCGAGGTGGCGATGGGAATGAATAAAGGCAGACAGTGTGAATTGTGTGCATGGGTATATATGTATGTGTCTGTGTGTGTATATATATATGTGTACATTGAGATATATAGGTATGTATATTTGCGTGTGTGGACGTGTGTGTATATACATGTGTATGGGGGTGGGTTGGGCCATTTCTTTCGTCTGTTTCCTTGCGCTACCTCGCAAACGCGGGAGACAGCGACAAAGCAAAATAAAATAATATATAAAAATAATAATAATAATAATAACAACAATAATAATATATAAAAACATGAAACATAAAGGTATCTAAACATGAAAAACTTGAAAACATCACCTCAAAAAAGATTAAATATATAAATTTCTTGAATTGAAATACTTTGGTAATTTGTACATGCATGAATTCAAACTCAAAAAGCTTATCCTGAAAGCCATATATGAGCCACTGTTAACTAAGGTAAAGACTTCCTTTACAGTAAAATGGATATTAAGGTTAACAATATTGCAAGAATTCAGGCTCTTTTGTACACCATACAATCAAGCCAAAATACACAAGTAAAAGTATCTACCCTATTCATATAACTATCTATCTATATCTTTGATGCTTGTTCCCTTTGAGAACTCCCTCAAAGGAGTGCCCATGGCAAAAAGAGACTCCACAACTGGTGAACTATGAAATATACTTACCAGAACAGCATTGGGATCTCCTATCTTTTGGTGGTACTCTTTCAGAGATTTCATTAGCACTGAGATAACATCTGAGGCAAGTTTTGCATCATTCTCACTCTTCACACAGCAGTCAGCCTAGTGAAGATAATTGTATTAACATAAAGCTCATAAGTATATTTGAAGTACTAAATTAGGTAAAATGAGAAAAAATGACAGCCATCTTTTAATACACATGTAATTTTAACAATTAATTTCAATTATCAAATTTCTGCTTAAATTTGATTCATACTTTGCAAGGACCCCTCCTTTGCTTTAGAAAAACGTAACCCCTCATCAACTTTGGCACATTTAATAATTTTTTACAAAATCAGTTTTGAGAGAGATGAAATTCCTCTTTGCTTAATGGTGTGATGGAATAGAAATGATTTAAGCCTCTTTTTAAACTGTTGTAATCTATGTTTGAAATTCCAAGTGGAAGGGAGAAAACAGAAAATATTAGACAACCAACCAGCTTATACAGTCATTCTGGAACCACATGGTAAAACAGCATCACTTTTAATGATAATATGATTATACCATCCTCATTCCAGCTGTAAACACTCATTTGACTGAATTCCTGAGGGACTTTAAATTGAGTGGCAGGATGGGTGGGGAACATTCTAAATCCCATCACACACCAAAGCAGAAACAAGCCTCCATCAAAATTTATTTTTGCTCTTAGTGCAACTTAAGAAGGCTGATGCCTCAAACTAACTTAGCTGAGCTGCTAAAGGGTGGAGGCTATTCTAAGTACATTATACTACATAAAAGACCTCCAACATAAAGAAAAGAAAGTTTAACTGCTTAAGAGCTTGTAAAAATCCTAAGGAGAAAGGCAGTTATCCTGTCATATAAAAAAAAAAGGATTAAATAAACCCACTCCCCTTATTTTGACAGTACTGAGTGCTCAAAAAAGTAGTACTATCAAGTGCTCAGAAGAGTGAGAATATCAAACAAGAGATTACTACTGGAGAAAATTAAGTCAGAGTACTTAAGTTTCACCTTTCTTGACAATGATCACTAGGTAAGTGAACAAATTCTACTATGAACATTAATGTTCAGATGAGACAATAATGTTGCCCCTACTACCAAACAGAAGGGCAGAGGCAATATCTGGTCAAATAATGCAAAAAATCATACCCCTTATGATAAAATGCATTACAGAATTTCAGCTAACACAATCAATTTTTCAGTCTTCAGCATTATTATTATAAAGATCATAAATTTTTTTATTTCATTCAATGCTGTCTCAACTGGTGCACATTCCAATAAGAAAAAAAGTTCTTCATTTGAACACCTTATTCCTCAAATTTTTCTTCACTCACCTTATCACACCAAAACAAGCTTACTGACTTACAGCTAATTCTGAACGGCACTAAGAACAACTACTGATAAATACATATCAAGTTATGGCAAATTAAAGACTTTTCTTTGACTTGAAAATTCACAGTTAATGTATTAATAATCACATCAAACACATGCTTAATTCAAACGAGTTACCAACAAAACTTTAACATGTTACGGACAACTGATTAATATTTATATTCATATGAATCTGATTAACCCTTAAACAGCTGTATTTCCTCTCAGGCATATCCCCCCTAAAAAACAAAAATATCGTTTAAGAATATGCCTATATTATATTTTATGAAAGAAAATATCAAAAATGAGTATTCTTTCCTCTGTGTTGGTGTGGGAGGGTGCTGACTGGATAGAGGAGGGCCTGTGCCATGGATGCTTTCATGTATGTAATTTTACATTATTTCATTTTTTATGGGTGTGCTTTAATTCTGTATAATCCTAGTAACACTACCCGATTTAAGATAATTTTCCAATGCTTGATTTCATACTACACACATTTTAAAACTATTTTTACAAATCTTAAAATCTTTTATGTATACATGTTTTTTCATGCTTTTATTTCATTTACAAGAAAGAACCTTATTTACAAGAATAAATGAACAAAAAACTTTCTTTTCACTAATAACACAGAAACTATTTTTTTTTTTTAATCTTGAAACAAATTACGATGGTAAGTGTGCACACGACATCATGCTCAATGAAAAATATGCAGTCTCGTTGATGTTCTGTAAGTATCTTAGATGTATGATATTTTTCTAAGCTGAGGCAGTAGGCTCCTAGAGACATCTATGGATAAATAGGTGGAAGCAAACATCAGCTGGAATCTTAATCAGGCAAGAGGCAAGAAAAGTTAAATCATCATGTAACAAGGGGAGCAGTCTATAAGGACCATCAGATAATTATAGGAGTGGATTAAGGGTTAACTGACTGTTTTATTTTTCATTATTTTCTGAAGTATTAAAAGGGAGTCAGTGTTAACACATGGTACCTAACTGTGTACAATATTAACGTTCAATCTCTCATGAATATGTCATACTAATATACATCAAGGAAAATTATATTACAGAAAAAGAGCAAAATATACAAATCCAGAGTAAGATGATTAAATTCAGTTCCTTTTAAATGTTTAAAGGACACTGTCATCATTCACTGTCATGTGTCTGTCACAAACACTTACTCTCCATAAGATACAGATACACCATTACAGTACTCTGGTGCTGCTATCTGCACAATGGTTAGCATACTGTACTTTGTTTTCTTTCATGCCATTAGCATCACCAAACTTATCACTGGATCTTGAATGTGTGTTGGATGATGTTAGAGGGCAAAATAAACAGAAACACGATGGAGGAACCAAGGTAGTCAACCATCTTAGATTCAGAACAGAGCAGACAAAGAACTGTGAAGATGAGCAGAAGCCTGGGCTACAACAGCACTCAGACAACAGAGCAGCAATTTCCACAAATATGAGCATCATTCCACCAACCTCTTGCTTATGCTGAAGTATGAGAATTACTGAAGTATGAAATGCCAGAATACAAGTGTAAGAGTGCACTTACACAGCTACTCCTATAAACCAACAGGGTTACATTCCTGACAAACTGGTTGCTATGTGAAATGTTATGTGAGCAACTGGAACCCATTATATAGTGGGAGTTATGTTCCTGTGCACCACTTTCTACATGTAACTCTTCAGTAAAGTATACACATGCTACTTACCACAGAAGTACATCAGTTAGTTTACATGATATATAACCATTACACTACGACATTCCATCTGTTATCGACAGATGTTCAAAGTAGCCTAACAACAAACAGGAAAAAATATAACATATCATAGATGTTGAGAGAGAATGTAATCGCACCAAGAGGGCAGGAACCCAGATTTACAATGCAATACTGAAATCAATAAAAGAAACAATTTCTCTTGTAATAGCATTCCATATCTGATGTAAATAAGATTATTTTATCTGTTATTCATCTAAATAATGCTCTCTGGTTGTAAATGATATATATGTAAATAATGCACATACCATATGAAAGTTTGTATATGTAAATGATACATAAGGGAACAGGCATCTATGATGCCTGTTCCCTTCTGGAAGGGTGGCCATGGCAATAAAGCCTCCATAACTAGTGAACTCCAGTGCTGCTTCTTAGCCTTTAGTGCCTCACCCATAACAGGCCACTGGCAGAGGGCAAGTCTAGCACAGTGTTTGCAAAGGCTCCTACGTAACATTCCTACTGATTACTACTACCTAATGCTCCTGCATCTTCATACATCCTAATGTTTCTACCTAAATGTCCCTACCTACTACTAACTATTGCTCCCACCATTTTGCCAAATGGCAGGGCTAGCACAAAGGGCTCACAACAGGAAAATCTAGAGGTACAAAGAATGAGCTGCTTAAGTTAAGTGTTGTCTAGTGCTACGTGTGACAAGGAGAGATCATATGTTTGAGGACAGAATGGCAGTAGTCCACATGTGGGGGAGACAGAAAGAAAAAACAGCTACCTGGGTCAAGGGCATGCAACTTGAAAACCAATGAAGTGCTGGCTCACTCTGCAGCGGTCACTAACCCTCCTAATACCCAGGTGGGTAGTGCTGGCAATATATCTCCCTGGTTGCTGGCTGCCTACCAACTTCTATCACCATATGGGATGTGTAAAATCATAGAAGAAAAAAATAAAGTGTGCAATATTTATAGGAGTATTTACAATGAAATCAAACCAATATAAAAAAAACTAATCATGTATATATAAATAAGGAGCATCTATGCCACCAGCCAGTGATCTCATCAACTCAATACCATTCCACACTAATAAAAGGAAAAGTATACTACTTTGTAAGGAATTTTCCTCAATAACATATGATATAATGTGTAAGGAAAGATTTTTCAAACAGGATGAATGTCATTTCAGATGAATGACAGTTTTAGGTTCAATGAAAACTTACCAGAAAAATGTGGTGACAAGATCGTGAAGTGGTGGTAGATTGAGGGTTACTAAGAGAACTTACATGTGGGAAATTCTTGACTTATGAAGAATGAGTCATGTGAGTTAAATATTGTCAAATATTATGTGCGGTGAAGAGATTATATGTTTGTGGAATAAAAGACAGCAGCCCATGTATTATTTAAGCAGAAAGAAAAGACAGCTACCAGGGCAAAGAGAGTGAAACTTGACAGACAATGAAGTGATGGCTTGCTGCACAGCCATCACTAACTTTACTGATATCCAAGATGGAAAGTATTGGTAATATGTACCTGATCAGTGGCTACTGCCTACCACCTACTACCTGAAAGAGGGAGGGGCACTAAGTCACTCTGTGTTACCACCCCAGAATTATTTAACTCAGCTAATGTTTCAACTACAAGTGGAGAAGGACAAGTTTTTCTATGCATTTTAGAAAAAGCCATTCAATTTGGATGTGTGGAATGCCTATCTCTCTCTTTCTTTCTTGCATGAGTTGAAGATGTGTTAATGATGTTGCAAAGGTTGCATGCACATGATTTTTCCACCATTACATTGGGAATGAAGAGATGATAATCCAGATATTTAGGCTGAAAGAGTTTAGAACAATTCTAAAATGAATTAAATAAAATCAAACAACATAATAAGCAAATAGTATCACATCAAAACCGGATGGAACCATGGAAGTGGAAGTGAATCATAGGGTGGGGGAGGGGGCGAAAATCCTAGGAGCCTTGAAGAATGTGTGGAAGTCAAGAACATTATCTCGGAAAGCAAAAATGGGTATGTTTGAAGGAATAGTGGTTCCAACAATGTTGTATGGTTGCGAGGCGTGGGCTATGGATAGAGTTGTGCACAGGAGGGTGGATGTGCTGGAAATGAGATGTTTGAGGACAATATGTGGTGTGAGGTGGTTTGATCGAGTAAGTAATGTAAGGGTAAGAGAGATGTGTGGAAAAAAAAAGAGCACGGTTGAGAGAGCAGAAGAGGGTGTTTTGAAATGGTTTGGGCACATGGAGAGAATGAGTGAGGAAAGATTGACCAAGAGGATATATGTGTCGGAGGTGGAGGGAACTAGGAGAAGTGGGAGACCAAATTGGAGGTGGAAAGATGGAGTGAAAAAGATTTTGTGTGATTGGGGCCTGAACATGCAGGAGGTTGAAAGGAGGGCAAGGAATAGAGTGAATTGGATCGATGTGGTATACCGGGGTTGACGTGCTGTCAGTGGATTGAATCAGGGCATGTGAAGTGTCTGGGGTAAACCATGGAAAGTTGTGTGGGGCCTGGATGTGGAAAGGGAGCTGTGGTTTCGGGCATTATTGCGTGGCAGCTAGAGACTGAGTGTGAACGAATGGGGCCTTTGTTTTCTTTTCCTAGTGCTACCTCACACACATGAGGGGGGAGGGGGAAGGTATTCCATGTGTGGCGAGGTGGCGATGGGAGTGAATGGGGGCAGACAGTGTGAATTGTGTGCATGGGTATATATGTATATGTCTGTGTATGTATATATATATGTGTACATTGAGATGTATAGGTATGTATATTTGCGTGTGTGGACGTGTGTGTGTATACATTGTGTATGGGGGTGGGTTGGGCCATTTCTTTCGTCTGTTTCCTTGCGCTACCTCACAAACGCGGGAGACAGCGACAAAGCAAAATAAAATATAAATATAATTCAAAAGTTTTTTCCACCACCTCCAAAATCCTTAAAATACTTTCCCTTGTATCTTTTTTTTTCATTAACCTCTCTATGTTTCAAGTAAGGCCTGGCCTTGATGTGGACTTTTGTCAGTGACTGGAGACTCCATTGTAAAAAAAAAAAAAAAAAGGCTTAGCATCAAAGCAAAGTCTACAGTCACAGAAGTATTGTGGCAGGTGACCTTGATACTGTCTCTGGACACACTATTTGTCAGTGTACAACAAAGTACTGGCACTTAAAAGTCATGCAATTCATGCCATGGAAAACCCATGAATAAAAACACTGATATTCATGACATCTCTCAATACCATAAATAGACGTGAAGTCACAGCAAGGCAACATCAAGAAACAATCAGCCAATTAGAACATCCCTAAGGAACAAGTGAGAATGAATAGTTGAGGTTAATGGCTTGGCACCAGCCAATTTTGCAGTGAAATAACAGGCCTGGGCAGGTTGCTATATGGTTGTTCAATCCTGTGAATGAGCATCTGTTGGCCTTATGTTACAATGGTCAAAAGGGGGTAAATCCTCACGGATGCACCTTATTTTGAAAGGTAAGATGTTTCAACCCTTCATCAAGTAAGTGCTCTTTCTAATGAATGAACAGAATTTATGAGAATATGGATTCCAAGTATCAGTTTAAAATATCTTAGCACCATATCTAACATACCAGCCTCTTGACAAGGACTCCAGTGGGCCCTCCAGAGAGATTTTCTTGGGGTCCTGATGCTGCAGGATTGGATGCAGGTGCAGCAGGTGGAGGACTGCGGCGGCCATAACGATCCAAAAGGTTTTGGTCTGAGTCACCTCTAAGTAAGGATACATTCGTTAGTTATATAAAAAATCAAGAGTTTACAAGAGAACAATGATTACATATCTAACCTTATATATACAATACTATGGTTTTGGAGGTGTTTCTACCCACATGGCTTGATGTGCAACAACTCAATCAGGCTGTTTGAGGATATAGACTGGAAGGTTACATGTCCTCCACAACCTGGCTAAAATAGCAGACTGAGGTCCAGGTCCACTTTACATTTCTCCACTCAGGTGTCCATAGTCTTCTAAGAGCAGTGGACAATGGTCTTCACACTGGGACCCCAAATGTTTACATTGTCTCTTTTGTATGTTTGGTATGTCACCTTTTAAATTTAAAGGTAACTTTTAACAGCCTTTTATTCTTGCTATGCCAAAAGGGTACTATTTTTCAGTGAAAAATAAAATCCCTCAAGGATTGTCAATGAGTGAATACAGTCCCCATCTGTGCCATACAGGGCAGTCTCAGTGCTTTCAATGCTTTACAGTACCTTAAATATACCTCAAATAGAACATTTAATAGTCTATGTAGGCTGTGAAAGATCTTTGTACATTTTCTAGCTGAGCAACTTTCCCTGCCTTGAAAAGTGATCTTAACAACAAACAGTATTCTAGTGCCTTAGTGTCATCACTGGTTTGGCTCTCGTCTTGAAGATTTGCACATTCCAACCGGCCATTTTTTGAAGAGGTACTGATTGTTATGCTGTGTATACTGAAGGTATGGTAGTCAAACATAACTACTCAATTTCTTTTACACATTTCTTCCAAGATATGATTTCTGTGGGTGAAATCCAAATGCTTTTTGCTCCCAAGTTTTTCTTTTTGCGTTATCAAGAGGATGGCACTGCAAAAACCAAAATCTAGCAGTAGTTGACATTTGGTTGTAGTATGAGTTCCAGAACTCACTATGTAATCTTTTAAAGCAATCATAAAGGGCATTACATTTCTTGCTGGTAAGTTGTTGAGAGAATTTTCTGCCAAGTCTTCACCTACTTTATTCCAACTGCTGTGGTAGTTGATTATGTTGTGCTCACCAGTGCCCTAAATAGAGCAGAGGAAATTATTCTTTTTCTTGTGACTTTCTTCACTTGTTCCCATTTTTCTACCAAAAGAGGTTCTGATCTATTCTTGACCTGATTTCTGATAAGTAAACTGTGGTTATACTGCATAAATAAATTGTGGTTATACTGCTCATCACAAGATTTACATAAAGCAGTCCTTACCACATGGTAAGACTGATGACATACAATAAAGAACTTACTCTTAAACCATAAGGCAGAATAAGCCTTTATCAAGTGCGTAAATTTCCTTTTCCAGATATTAAACTGTCCTGTAGTGATCTTAGGACCACCACATACAACCACAACAAATATCCATGGATATTTGACCTTTTTTGATATGATGTTTTTAGAATAATATTCTATGTTATTTAGTGTTATATTCCATGTCCTGGTATGCATGGGAATAAGGAGTAATGTCCTCAATTCAGAGACTAATGTACTGTACAGATTATGCTGGAAATGAAGATTGACATGACGCTGAATTTTGGCATCCTGTTACAGTACCTGGCTCAGCTTAGATCAGTGCCATGTTTCTCAGAATTGAGATACTTGACCTATTTTAATAGGGTAATTTAGGATAATATTATACTGTTTAGTCTTTCAGTTATATACTACTGCATTAATATTCCATGGCTTGGTACACTAGAAAGTAAGAACTAATGTCTGTACTTCAGAGACAGGATGCACAGATGATGATGACTGTGATCCCAGATGTAACAATGAATTTTGACAACCTGTTATCTGGTTCAATTCATATAAATGTTGTTGACACTCAAAAGCACACTAAAGAATCAGGCAATCAACAATATCTGCATGAATAAACTCATATGGTAATGAGGTGCTTATAATCTCAAACAAAGACAAGGCTAGGGGTGAAAAGGAGAAGTCCTTGTAAGGCCTCAGAAAACAGCCATACAGACAGCAGGTCTGGTGTCTCACAGTCAGATCCCAACACAGAATGCACCAAGGATGCTTCTATTGCTTGCCCTGGTTGCAGTAGGATCCCCTTTACAAGAGTAAGCATCGCCATTATTTTAAAATTTCATAATCCAATGTGCATTATTCTTCCTTTTTTTTAAATGTTTATTCTAACATTTAGATACAAAATGTAACAGTCCATTTCCCTTGCCTTAAATATTCTCAAAAATATTTCACAACAATTCATAGATGTGCTTCAGTTTTCATCAGGGCAAGCTATTTTTGGTAAGAACCTGAAAGGCTTGGGTAAACTTCTTGTGATGGGATATTGAGGTGCTCATCAATATGCGACTGCATGAGAAATTACATGACAGTGCATCAAACAGCAACTGAGGAAAACTCATACCTATAATTTAACCAAAGTGTGGCTGAACACATATATGTGCATGGAGACACAGACATTAATGCCGAGGATAGTTGAAGAGTTCTTCTCTCATTTACAAAAGCAAACTAAGAACTGCAACGGCTATTTCCTGAAAAAAATTAAAACTGAATATTTTTAGCATGTTCAAATAACCATGAACAGTGGGATGTAATGTCATATAAGGAAGACAATAGTCAAAGATGACATCTCTTACTGCACATCACACAATCAGCACTGATTCAATGTCCGATGCTGCTGATGTTTCATGATGCATTGGTTTGCTTAATGACAAAACATTAACAACATCAGTGACAAATTATTATGTAAAATTATGAGTCCTACAATAGTAAAGAAGTCTCTCTAAATGATCATTTGGTCAATACAGGATGATAAAAGTATTCTCCATCAGTAAATCAATCATGTCGAACTTGAATTAGTGACCTCTTCAAAAATATTTTATCCTTCATAAATTCAATCATGTCAAACTTGATTTTGTATTCTCTTTTAAAATATTTTCTCATCATAAAATTAGTCATGTTAAACTTGTATTTGTAAACTCTTTTAAAATAGTTTCTCCAATGTAAAATTAGTCATGCCAAACATATATTTCAAAACTCCTTCAAAATATTTTCTCCATCATAAAGCTAGTCATATCAAACTTGTATTTGTAACCTGTTTTAAAATATTTTCTGCATCATAAAATATGTCATGTCAAAGGAGAGATACACCATAAGAGTGCTACAACCATATGACCCGACATACACATGTACTTGGTTACCATTACCGTGAAACATAACGTATAATGCACTATTTTGATGAACTGCACAATACAGTGTACTAAAGAAATTTCTGTACTCTGTACTGTAAGCTTATGCCAAAGCAAGTTCAGTAAAATATCTAATGATCTATGTACACAAAAGCAAGAAAAAAGTGCTGCCATAAGTCAGCTGTAGATAACTGATGACATAGTTATGGTCTGGAATGGCCACACACATCTACAGTATTGTATCAGCTAAAACAGACATACCCAAGGTTACAACCTCCACCTAAAATACACATTCCTACCAAGCTACAAAAAATCTTCAACTTAAACAAGCACTTCAGACTTTCTTCTTCTAATGTTGGCAGACACCTGCACCAATGTACTGACTGGCTTTGATGTTTCACACATTCTTATGAGAATGCCAGAAAGAAAAGTCATTAACACTAGCAAGAGACAACACCTGGGCCAACAGCTACATATATTTATCACTTGTGACTACATTAATGTTTTTCCTTAATAGTAGGTGGCATGTTACAAGAAAAAACATGCCTAAGTACGGTCCCTCTCAGATGAACTGAAAAATACAGTGTAGGAAAAAATAAAAAAATAGATATGAGATCCTCTGTTACCTGTAAACCTAACTCTAAGAGATGGAAGTTTATTGTATGAGGGCATGACAAAAGAAGTGAGTGAATTCCACAGCTTTGCCTTTCAAAATTCTATGGAGATATCAAAATGGACTGGTGGCTAGTCTTCATAAACAACTGGTGAGAAGAAGCAGCCAAGCACATGCTGATGGTCCAGGTTTAATGACCGAGATAAAAACAGACAGCTCAAGACAACAATGGCCAAAATAACACCTGTTGAACAGAAAGAGGGCAGCAACACTATGGTGGTTGAATAGGGATGATTTTAGAGAGCTGATAACAAGGCTTTTATTCTACCCTGACTATGAAGGATGTGGAAGAACTACCACACCAGATATGCAATCAATACTCCATACCAGGGCAAACAAGACCTCTGTAGATACTGAAAAGCTGGTTATAAAAACAAAACAACTACACAAAGCCACCAGCTTTGTGGAAATAAATTTATGGCTTATCATACAAGGTTTCCATGACAATACAGAAGGTAAGGTTATGCTAAACATGTTTTCATCATTGTTTGATTATATAATGGTGTTCAGAAATCTACTGGTATAAAATGAGACTTTGGAAGGAAATTGTATTTTTGCATTATTCCCCTAAACAAAATGCTGTAATGATCTGAATCAAGAGAGGAAATATCTTCAATACAGGAAAAAGAACAAGTATATTTGTCAGAAGAGGGGAGAGCAAGATGAAGAATCGTAAACATATGAGTAAACAGGGTCAGAGGTTGAAGAAAGGTCATTTATGAAGAGAAGATGGAGGGTAGGTGATACAACAGAACCCTGAAGGATTCCAGGATTGAAGGAAGAATTCACTTCAGTAATTAAAGACTTGGAAATACTATAAAGGAAGTTACTCTGTTAATCATTAATTTTACTCTACACATGCTTTGCCAAATCTAATCAAATTAGTCACTTCCAAGTTTAGTAGCAAGGTTTTCTGAGCAAATACTGACATTAATTGCAACTGAAGTATACTAAAGCCTATCTACACCTACTATGATTTAGAATAGGTTTACAAAGTGTGGTCAAATATTAATTTTCATAACTTTCATAACTTCAGTGAAGGGCACAAATGGGGAGGTGATAACAAGTAGTGGTGATGTGAGAAGGAGATGGAGTGAGTATTTTGAAGGTTTGTAGAATGTGTTTGATGATAGAGTGGCAGATATAGGGTGTTTTGGTCGAGGTGGTGTGCAAAGTGAGAGGGTTAGGGAAAATTATTTGGTAAACAGAGAAGAGGTAGTGATAGCTTTGCGGAAGATGAAAGCCGGCAAGGCAGCAGGTTTGGATGGTATTGCAGTGGAATTTATTAAAAAAGGGGGTGACTGTATTGTTGACTGGTTGGTAAGGTTATTTAATGTATGTATGACTCATGGTGAGGTGCCTGAGGATTGGCGGAATGCGTGCATAGTGCCATTGTACAAAGGCAAAGGGGATAAGAGTGAGTGCTCAAATTACAGAGGTATAAGTTTGTTGAGTATTCCTGGTAAATTATATGGGAGGGTATTGATTGAGAGGGTGAAGGCATGTACAGAGCATCAGATTGCGGAAGAGCAGTGTGGTTTCAGAAGTGGTAGAGGATGTGTGGATCAGGTGTTTGCTTTGAAGAATGTATGTGAGAAATACTTAGAAAAGCAAATGGATTTGTATGTAGCATTTATGGATCTGGAGAAGGCATATGATAGAGTTGATAGAGATGCTCTGTGGAAGGTATTAAGAATATATGGTGTGGGAGGAAAGTTGTTAGAAGCAGTGAAAAGTTTTTATCGAGGATGTAAGGCATGTGTACGTGTAGGAAGAGAGGAAAGTGATTGGTTCTCAGTGAATGTAGGTTTGCGGCAGGGGTGTGTGATGTCTCCATGGTTGTTTAATTTGTTTATGGATGGGGTTGTTAGGGAGGTAAATGCAAGAGTTTTGGAAAGAGGGGCAAGTATGAAGTCTGTTGTGGATGAGAGAGCTTGGGAAGTGAGTCAGTTGTTGTTTGCTGATGATACAGCGCTGGTGGCTGATTCATGTGAGAAACTGCAGAAGCTGGTGACTGAGTTTGGAAAAGTGTGTGGAAGAAGAAAGTTAAGAGTAAATGTGAATAAGAGCAAGGTTATTAGGTACAGTAGGGTTGAGGGTCAAGTCAATTGGGAGGTGAGTTTGAATGGAGAAAAACTGGAGGAAGTGAAGTGTTTTAGATATCTGGGAGTGGATCTGGCAGCGGACGGAACCATGGAAGCGGAGGTGGATCATAGGGTGGGGGAGGGGGCGAAAATCCTGGGGGCCTTGAAGAATGTGTGGAAGTCGAGAACATTATCTCGGAAAGCAAAAATGGGTATGTTTGAAGGAATAGTGGTTCCAACAATGTTGTATGGTTGCGAGGCGTGGGCTATGGATAGAGTTGTGCGCAGGAGGATGGATGTGCTGGAAATGAGATGTTTGAGGACAATGTGTGGTGTGAGGTGGTTTGATCGAGTGAGCAACGTAAGGGTAAGAGAGATGTGTGGAAATAAAAAGAGCGTGGTTGAGAGAGCAGAAGAGGGTGTTTTGAAGTGGTTTGGTCACATGGAGAGAATGAGTGAGGAAAGATTGACCAAGAGGATATATGTGTCGGAGGTGGAGGGAACGAGGAGAAGAGGGAGACCAAATTGGAGGTGGAAAGATGGAGTGAAAAAGATTTTGTGTGATCGGGGCCTGAACATGCAGGAGGGTGAAAGGAGGGCAAGGAATAGAGTGAATTGGAGCGATGTGGTATACCGGGTTTGACGTGCTGTCAGTGGATTGAATCAAGGCATGTGAAGCGTCTGGGGTAAACCATGGAAAGCTGTGTAGGTATGTATATTTGCGTATGTGGGCGTATGTATATACATGTGTATGGGGGGGGGTTGGGCCATTTCTTTCGTCTGTTTCCTTGCGCTACCTCGCAAACGCGGGAGACAGCGACAAAGTATAATAATAAAAAATAACATGAGGTTTCAACACCATGTTGGTGGAAGTTATAGCAGCTATCACCATTGATCCAGGCTAAAATTATGGTCTGCTAGCACAAGCACTTCACACTGCCAATATTGATGGTGTATATTCCAGCAGACTATCTCTTGATCATTATCATTCTACAAACATGAGCAAAGGAGTTACATAGACACAGATACACAGACCCAGGGTCCAAGTGAGGAGGCCGGCCTTAACACTACTTGGAATAAGAAATGCAGTTCCCTTAAAAGCAATAGAAGAAAAGGATGGCAAAGCAAAGGCTTTTTCCCCACCATCCACTCCACGCACCACATATCGGATGGAAAACAGGTAGAAAAATCAACTTGCAGGATTAATATGCCAGATGGAAATTTTTATAGGAAAGTCATAAGGTAAAATGAACATGAGTATGTCATACATCCTATCACTAAGGACATGCATCCCTTCACTTTTTGTTATAAAGACAATAGTAAGGAAAAACTGAGCTCCAGCCTCTCGACTTACCATGATTATGTTACTCCTAATGTTAAAGAATGATACAATTCTTACTCTCTCAAAGCAAGTGACATGGGTTTATCAAAGTTGGTATATTACAGTTGCATGGCTAAGGAGAGATAAGTGGTTGAAAAGGTAGTATGATATACCACTGCATTATGATGGCTGATTAAATGAATTATTCAATATCGGATCTAAGTGAAAGAAAGTTGAAGGGTAAAGGGGTAGAATGGTCTGGTAATGTTCTGAGTGAAGTTTGCAGTTCAGTGATCAGATAAGAATGAAAGAAAGGGTGGCACTAATTATCAATCTATTCATATCTCTGGACACCTGTTCCCTTCGGGAACTCCCATCAAGGGGTGACCACATCAAAAGAGTCTCCACTTATCCCTGTCCTTACATGCCTCCCTCGCATACACCATTCCATGTATTCTTCTACTATTTCTCACCCTCTAGTATTCCTCCACCCTATTTGCCCATGTCACAGGTGATCTTCCACTCACACCAACCCCTTTACTGTACTATCATACATTCTCCTTGTAAACTCCCGGTCTTGCATTCTTTCCACATGCCCAAAACACCCCAAAGTATTACATCGCACCCATTCTACCACTCCACAATTCACTCCCTTTGCATTCCTTGCCATACCGCATCTCTCATACACCCTTTCATTTCATTCTTCATTCCATCTAGTCACACCACATGTAGATTAAATAGTGGTACTGTTTGAAAGAGTGTAAGAAAATTGATGGTGGTTACAGTGAAAGTAGTCTATGAGACTGTTTGTGCTCACACACCAAGAAGTGGGATAAGTGAAGGGAAAAGGAGAGCATTTTGAGAGGAAATAAGTGAGTCAGTACGTTGTTAGTTCTGATAAAATGAACTGAATCTTAGAACAAGGAGATCTGAACACAAGGATGGTTGATGTGGCAATAAAAAGTAAACAATGAAACAGCTGATTCAAAATAACAACTATCTACACTAAAGAATTCTTTGCTTACATCATCTTCAGTGTCGTTTACAGCAAAAATCATCTGGAATTTGAGGTTCATATTTTATGCTTGGGGTATAAATCATTGCCTAGTTCTTGGGGGGTTATTATCAAGCTTCAAAGGTCAACTTATATGCTGTTATATACTTTATATATGGATTGGCAGAATGCATTTACAGTGCCCTTGTACAAAGAAAAGAAACATAAAAAGGAATGTTAAACTTATAAAGCTACAAGTTTGTTGACTAAATTTGGTAAGGTGCAAGGGACTAGAGAACTATATGATAAGACTGACAAAAATCCTTTATGGGAGGTGCTATGGATATATGAGGTAAGTGAAAAGTTACTACATGTTGTGAGGAGTTTTACCAGGAAAGCAGGAGGGAAGGAGTATGAATGGTTCCCTGAGAAGTAGGATCTGCACCAATAATATGTGATGTCACCATGGCTGTTTAATTTGTCAATGGACAGCGTGGTGTGGGGGTAAATGTAAGTACTGTGAAGCAGGGTGGGTCTGCAGAATGGTGGAGGTAAAAGGCATGAAAGGTATATCAGCTGTTGTTTGTAAATATCAGCACTGATGGCAGACTTCAGAGAGAAACTCATGAGGCTGGTGACTTAGTTTAAGTTATGAAAAGAAGAAACATGAAAATTTATGTACACAAAGGTAAAGTAATGAAGCTCAAAATAAGGGTGAGCCGACATGGTTTGAATATTAGTTAAGATGGAGAGGACCTGGAGGAAGTGGAGTGCCAAAGGTAACTGGATGTGGATGTGACACTGAAATGAACCATGAAGCTGAAGTTATCACATGGTGAAGGAGGGGATTTTGGTCCAGTGCACTACATTAAGGAATGTGAAGATGGAAAGATTCAGTGTTTGTAAGAAAGATGGTTCTCAGTGAATGTAGGTTTGCGGCAGGGGTGTGTGATGTCTCCATGGTTGTTTAATTTGTTTATGGATGGGGTTGTTAGGGAGGTGAATGCAAGAGTTTTGGAAAGAGGGGCAAGTATGAAGTCTGTTGGGGATGAGAGAGCTTGGGAAGTGAGTCAGTTGTTGTTCGCTGATGATACAGCGCTGGTGGCTGATTCATGTGAGAAACTGCAGAAGCTGGTGACTGAGTTTGGTAAAGTGTGTGAAAGAAGAAAGTTAAGAGTAAATGTGAATAAGAACAAGGTTATTAGGTACAGTAGGGTTGAGGGTCAATTCAATTGGGAGGTGAGTTTGAATGGAGAAAAACTGGAGGAAGTGAAGTGTTTTAGATATCTGGGAGTGGATCTGGCAGCGGATGGAACCATGGAAGCGGAAGTGGATCATAGGGTGGGGGAGGGGGCGAAAATTCTGGGAGCCTTGAAGAATGTGTGGAAGTCGAGAACATTATCTCGGAAAGCAAAAATGGGTATGTTTGAAGGAATAGTGGTTCCAACAATGTTGTATGGTTGCGAGGCGTGGACTATGGATAGAGTTGTGTGCAGGAGGATGGATGTGCTGGAAATGAGATGTTTGAGGACAATGTGTGGTGTGAGGTGGTTTGATCGAGTAAGTAACGTAAGGGTAAGAGAGATGTGTGGAAATAAAAAGAGCGTGGTTGAGAGAGCAGAAGAGGGTGTTTTGAAATGGTTTGGTCACATGGAGAGAATGAGTGAGGAAAGATTGACCAAGAGGATATATGTGTCGGAGGTGGAGGGAACGAGGAGAAGAGGGAGACCAAATTGGAGGTGGAAAGATGGAGTGAAAAAGATTTTGTGTGATCGGGGCCTGAACATGCAGGAGGGTGAAAGGAGGGCAAAGAATAGAGTGAATTGGAGCGATGTGGTATACCGGGGTTGACGTGCTGTCAGTGGATTGAATCAAGGCATGTGTATGGGGGTGGGTTGGGCCATTTCTTTCGTCTGTTTCCTTGTGCTACCTCGCAAACGCGGGAGACAGCGGCAAAAAAAAAAAAAGAAAAAAAAAAAAAAAAAAAGAAAGATGGATATGTTTGATGTTCCAGTGGTCCCAACAAAGTGGTATGAATGCAAGTCTTGGGCCTTAAAATCAAAGGAATGGAAAAGGGTGGATATGCTGACAACAAAACACCTTAGCATAATAAATGACATTTCAGGCAAGTTGATCACATGAGAAATTTTTCATCAGGTTGATCACAAGAGAAACAATACAATGTGAAAAATGTGGTAGTGAGTTTAGTTTGACTGAGGGGACAGACCACTGTGTGCTGAAATGGTTCAGGCCTACGGAGAGGATGAGTGATGAAGGAATGATGAAGGGGATTTTCACTGAAGCAGAATCAAAAAAAAGCTATTGCCGCTTACATGAACAACTCTTGCAAAACCTAAATTACAATATGAGACATCATACTGTTTGAACATTTCAAACTGAAGCAATCTAAAGGTGCACCAGTTCTAAGATATATGCTGTCAGAAAAGCTTTGAAATTTCCATGATCAAATGCAACTGATAAATGTGCACTTTTTTCAAGGCTGGCTGGCTTTTCTATGCATTTCAGAACATTAAAATGCAGAGCATTCTCCCAACCTGGACTGAATAGTGTGCAAGGGTGTCTGGACTGGGTATTTTTCCTAGTTTGACTAGAAAAACTATATCCCCCTAAACTTGGACAATATTCTCCCAAATCCAAATCCCATGTCTAGTTTTGGGACATCAAAAATTTTGGAAGAAATGCACTGCATCATTAACTGTACCACTTGAACCAAATGTCCAACCCCATGAATGGTATCTTTTATTCTTCTTCTCTCTTGCAACAAAGACAGAACTCAGCCAGTGGCAGGTTTTCAAAATGCCCAGATTCTGGAGGATCCAGCATTCAGGTTTGTGAGAATACACTGTAATGTCCAAAACTTCTTGCAGTAAATATCTACAAGAAATATTCTTATAACCACAACATTCTCAAATCTGACACCACCTAGGTATGGCAGATGCCATATAATATTGCTTTATCTGTACAGTCCATGACATGATGATCTATTCCCTGAAGAAACTTCGTGTAAACCTGTGTTACATTCCATAACCATGTAATCCAAAAATACCTTCGGTCTGCAACTGATACTGTAACAGAGACATCTATCACACACCTGAAAAAGGAAGTACTCATAAAAAAAAAATCTGATAGTCACAAATGTAAGGCTCTTTCCATTCCTGTCCTTATCATTTACACCCTACTTACGCCAAATACACTGTTCACTCACTATCCTCTTCTGCCCTTGCATATATGTCACTTATAAAATCAGTGTACAGAGATGCTACAGTGTCTAATGTCTTAGTACAAGATATGCTTTCACTAACCGCCTCCCATACTGTGGATCATCACTTGGCTGGCTGTCACTTAATGAGCTCTCTCTCCTACTATATCCACCTGAAGAATGAAAATATCACAATTACTAACAGTCATAAAGAACCATGAGACATGAGAATTATATGCAACGTGGGTCTTAAAGTATGAATAACTACTTCTCTCCAGGCCAATGTTCAGTGGGTGTTGAGAGACTCTCATGGACCTCTGGGGGCTAGAAGCCTCTTAATCTGCCTTCTGTGAAGATAAATGCCTCTCAGCCCTCACCAACCACCTAATCTTTGCTAGTGACCTATTGGCTCAGTCCAGGTCTACCCATAAATCAATCAGCAACCATCAAAATGTTTTTTGATCCTTGGACCATGTACATTAACTCAATGGTGGTCACCAGAAAGAAAAAAAAGCCTTCTGAAAGAGAAGGTAATGCAGCACATGGAACAAAAACCAAGAAAAAATTGCTAGAGGGATATTCCCCTGAAGATAATCTGTTCTTTATACTTCAAAACTTGTATTTCTGTCCAGAACTAGATCAGGTTGGACTAACAAAGCAAGTTTCTCTGCCATGGAAGGTGTTTCTTGCTAAGAAAGGTTTTAGATTTCCTGACTACAAGGAGATGTTCCCTCAGTAGTTTCTGGTGTTCTTTATCAAATCTCTCAAGAGACTTAACTGAGCAAAAGGAATGAAGGCCTCTAGCTGTAGTCTTCCAAGAATAAATCAAAACAGTGTTATCTCTAAGTTCAATTTTATTTCATATCTTTTTTTCTTCAAAATACTAGGTCTTAGATTTACCTCAACTATTGGCATCTCATCATAAAAAACTATAAAGTTCTGATGTATGGTAGTTGGGTTTACCTCACTAAACTCTCCAGTCACCAAGGGCAGAGACTTTGAGGCAATATATTGCCAGAAACAAAATCCTCTCATTGCTAGAAGTCTACAACTTTTGACAACTCTTACTTAGGTTGTTGCACGAAGTCAACTGAACTCTTCAAGAAACAATCTGAAGATGCTTATCTGAAATAGGTCCAAAACAGTTCATATTAAAACCCACGAAAAGTGGTTCTTGTAAGGCACTCTTGTACTATAAATAACCTTATTTTTCTTGAAGTGAAGATCAGAACTCTAAATAAAGAGCTCCTGAAACCAATGAAGAATACAAATCTTCCAGGAAATACTGGAGAGTATGCAAACTGACAGATGTTGTATCTAAGATATGAATATTATAGAAAAGATCATCTATCAGCAACACTCACAATATCCAGGGTCACTATGTGAAGGATAGTTTCAATTATTCTAAAAAAAAATATAAAGTTTGTAATTATGATTAACTAGCAGATAATTTTCTAAATAAAATAATATTCAAATCAACCTAATGAGACTCTATTTAAGTCTGCTATGTATCCTCTAATTTATGATAATCTGCCACTACATGTGTGAGGTAGTTCAAGAGTATATATTTTTTTTTTTTGCATTACACAAGACAGCTCGAGTATGAATGAGAGCAGATGTGGCACTTCTTCGTTTGTTGCATGTTGCTACCCCCTGATGCAGGGGGTGGCGGTCAAATGTGGGGGAGATGAAAAGAATGTATATAATAAATAATTGTTTTTCTTTTTCATGCATTTACAGTCCTGGCAGAAAAAACTGGTGTGCCCTACTTACAAGGAGACACAACATATAAAAGTATCAATAAACAAGATAAAACAGGTGCTCATCTCCATTAGTACTTCATCATTAAGTGAAAAAATGCTGCAAGATGCTGAAGTTAAGTAGGGTAAAGGTTGTCCCAAAAATCATGGATGGCAGCCTGGAGCTCCCATAAAACTGTGACGTTATAATTGACAACTACTTCTCAATAGGTTTAAAGTCAGGTGAGTTACCTGGCCAGTCTTGAATGAATGTCACAACACAAAATGCAAACCTGTCACGTATTAATTCAGTGGTGTGGCATGGTGCACCATCTTGCATAAAAATGTCATAACTAGTCTTTAAAACTGTAAAGTAATTCATCACATAAAAGCTCCAGGTATCGATTCTGATTGATTGTTACATTTTGAGGTAAAAACACAAGACTTCCAATACCATTATAGTCAAAAGCACCCCCAAGACCATTATAGTAAAAAGCACCCCCAACACCATTATAGTCAAAAGCACCCCCAAGACCATTAGTGAGTCTGGAAACTTTACAGTTGCTTGAATCTACAGTGGGTCGTACAGGTAACCACCCAGCCCCCCCCCGTACACTTTGCCTCTACGGCTGCCAGTAATATCATATGCAGCCTCAACAGACTACAACACTTCCACTTTTTGTCATCCCACTGCTAATATTTCTTAACAAATGAGAGTCTATTCTTGTGCTAGTGGTCTGTTAGGAGCAGTTTCTTGTGAGGCATACACATCAGCTCAACATGACAGAGTTAAACTATAATTATTCCAGTCGATGTTCCTTAAGGCATTATGTATATTTTGTCCGGAAGTCATTAATGATGAGTTTGATTGAACTGGATTGGATCACAGAATCAAGGCTTATAAGCCAAGCACTGGAGCTTCTAAGGCTATTCAGTGCTCAATGAGTTTGAGAACATATATATTCTAATGGATCCAAGATAAAGTTTCCTAGATCTTTCATTGTTAAATCTCTTAAGCTGGCAAAGAAATCAAATTACAGAGTTAAACCCAAACCCCCCTTAATACCAAGAATCTTTTAGTTCTCTCTTTAAGAGATAATTTTACATCAATTACCAGGTTGCTTACTTTCATGTAAATGTAGCCTTCAGCAACAAATAACTATAAAGAATATTTCAATCAAAAACTTGCCAGAAAATTTTGCGGGTTGTGTTCACAAAATCCTTTGTAATATCTGTAATATGTTTAATATTGGGCAGACTGGTAAGGACCATATGTTAAATTTAAGCAATAGAAATAGAGCATAAGAAAAGGACAAGAATCAATGCTTTGTTTAATCATGTTAAAAATCATGACCATTGTACTGACTGGAGTAAAATTAATTCAGTTATTAACTGTAACTATTTTCCCACAAGAAATATCATTGAATCTTCTATTATCAAATACACAAAATATTGTAACATGAATATTAGTGAACGTCCATACAAACTGGGTAGCTCTGTCGTAGGCAAAATTTGTAAACACTTCCCTTTCCTGTCCACATGATAAAATTTTATGACACGCATGGTGCCAGACCCGAACACAACCATCCAGTAATACTTGTTCACCAATGATGTCTTAACTTTGTCTCTTCCTTGTATATCATCTGATTGTCCTATGTCTTCTATCTCATTTTTGTATCTCCCCTGATAATGTGATCATTACATGAAAGTGTGCTTGGGAAACTGTGCTTCATTTTCCTCATGGTTATCAGCAAATACCAGATCACATGCACCATGGTGAACTACAAGTGGTATCTCTCTAATCCAGTGCTCTGTGGTCCAGCAACTCCTATGGTCTGGCACATTTTGAATCTGATGCCATTAGGTATTTGTGTGTGGATCTGCCAACAAGGTGGCACTGTTAGAAGTGCTGAGGTGCCAAAATCTGTTTACATTGCAGCCCAGCTAATTAACGATCTTGTTGATTTCTTATATTCAGCTGTCATCCAAGGGACCAAGAGGTGCAGAAGATGGTGCTAGTACTAATAAGCATAAGCATAAATCATTATATATGCTTAAAAAGGTGGAGTTACTGAAAAAAATTAGATAAAGGAACTTCTGTAAAGACTGAGTGAGTACCATGAGATTGGATTGTCAACTGTGTATGACTTAGGGGTCAATTTCTGTTTTCTGGTATTTTCTCTGGTCTGGCAATGGCCAGGTCTCAAGGTTGCCAGATTAAAGAGGCACAACCTGTAATGCAATATATATATATATATATATATATATATATATATATATATATATATATATATATATATATATATATATGTGTATGTGAGGGGATGTGGCCTTTCTTCATCTGTTTCCTGGCACTACCTTGCTAACACAGAAGACAGCAATCCAGCATGAGAAAAAAGTATTATGTGAATTTTGTAAGTGATTTTGTAACACTTTTCATCAATTATAACTGGCATCTTGTAAGAATGACAAAGCTTCAAAAATCATAACACAACATGGAGACACTTCTTAAATAGCTCCATTTATACAGACCAGTGTATGGAGAAAATTTAGGTTGTAACATCAGGCAACATGCATGGATGCCACTAGATGCGTTAAGTTAATGACATTATATATACAACCAAACTGCAATAGAGAAATACTGGATCACTGATGATTATACTCTAGCTATGGAAAACAAAAAAAATTCCTGGGAGTAAACACCCACCCACAGTGAATTAGTTTATTACTTTCCTAATCTCAGACTATAAACAGGTTAGGAAAAAAATCCATGACTAAATTCTATATTCCAGAGTTTTGACATTAGGTGCCAGAACCCAAAATGAAGTGGCCAAGAAAATCCTGAAGTATCAGCTGAAGAGATCTTCAATGCTGAACAGGTTTTCAGCACCAAGGCTATTTCTTCCACTTTGTACTATGTGGGTTACTAAATCCCATAGTTCAATAAGTTTGAGAAGAACTTCTGGGAAGATTAACTGGGAGAAAGAGATAACACTGATTCTAACAGTTTGAGACATAGTTTGGCAACAAGGCATTTACCTCAGAAGCAGAGAATTCCACCAGATGAGCTATCTTTATTGAAAGAACCCAACAGAATGCATCTCTCCCTACTGGCATTCCATAGTTATTGATATCACTCTTCATAGTACATCTACCCATACGTATAAAATCTTTGGATTTAGGATGACTGGATAAAGGCTTTTATACAGTGTCTACCTTTGACTGGCTACAAATCAATTCTCATTTTATATCAAGCACTGTTCAACTAGGTCATCTGAACACAACTTTAGCCATTTCAATGGTATACACTGTGTTATTCTGGTATATTTCAGTTTCTTTTGACATACAGTTTTTCTTACATATTTTTCTAAATATGAAGATGATTATCAATTCATTCATGACATAAGAACCTTCTTAAGAGGACTGTCAAGTAAAATAAGTGAAAAATACAATATACTGTATCCTTTAACAAATATAAATAGACCCTTTTTAAACAAACATAATGGGTAACATTCAGGAAGATGTAAGACCTCTCATTATTTAGCCTAATTTCACCAGTAACTTTCTGAATATGTAGTTATCAATTCATGCATTAGGTAAAAACCCATACAAGAGATCTGTGTACAGAAACTAAATGAACAATACAATTCACTTCATTATACTGATTACATTTTGAATGTTTCGATCTAAAGGGTGCCCACAACCCAAGCTGATCCAGAAAAACAAGTGTGAAACACATGGAGGTTCTCTTGAATTCAAATTTTGGAGACCTTTGAATTTAGGATGACTTAACTAGTGAAGTTTCACCAGCATGAAATGGCAAACATGTATGAAAAAATACAAGGTGTGTTTGTAAGAATATTATGTAATGTTGGAAGTAGAAGGAACTAGTACAAGGGATAATAAGAATAATGTGAAAGGCTGTAGTGAAAGGGGCCTCAAGGTTTCAGGTCTTGAACAAGAATTTGGATGTGAGGCATGCAAGGGACAAAGCAACCTGAAACAATGTGGTATATAGCAGATGCTGTTAATGGGCTGGACCAAGAGATAGGAAGCAGTCTAAGGAAACCCTGAAAGGTTTCTGGGGCCTGGTTGTGGATAAGGAACCTTGGATTCATTATATTATACATGACAGCTAGACAGTGGATGTGAGTGAATGAGGACTTTCCTTCATCTGCTCCTGGCGCTACCTCACTAATGCAGGAAGCAGTGAACATGTATAATATTAGAAGAAGAATTATATATACACCTAATTCTGTGAAAGAAAGAATTTACTAAATCACTGATGTGATTAACTTCTAGAGACAAACCTGTTAGCAATGCAAAAAACAAAATTCTCAATTAAACTGACATAGTAATCCCCTATATGTAAAAAACAATTTGAGTCTAAACTTTCAATAAAAAGCAACATAAATTTCCTATGTAAAATATCCTAGAGTACGTCTGAAAATTTAGTCTAAAATCAAATCCATCAAAACAATTACAGAGCTTGCATTCAAATTATACTCAATTGTGTAATTAGCATTACTGATATAAAATTCACATTTAGAAAAAAATCTTACCCTGATCAAACTGATTCCTTAAACCTGGAGATCTCCGTTCATAGCGATCATATCCTGGGCAATCATCCCTGAGAAGACATACAAAATATAAATGAAATACAATCATGTAATATATCAACATGAAATATAGCACAGGATTACACTCCAAAAAATCTGCTACTGGAGAATGTCAACGGTTTAACAATCTCTTCTAAAATCAACAAATAATATGAAACAAACTTTAGTTATATAAAAAGCATACACTTTCATCTTCTTGAGTCACCTAAGTTAAGATGTGTTGGTCAAGTGTGAGAATAAAATTATCTTAACCTGAAACAGTGTTGATTACATTCCTACTTCCACACAAAAAAAACCGTTTCCCAGTTAGCTTTTTGTTTTCAATACTTGATCCCTGTTCCCTGTGTAAGTAAGGTAGCGCCAAGAAAAGACAAAGAAAGGCCACATCCGATCACATGCATTCTCTGGTTGTCATGTGTAATATACTGAAACCACAGCTCCCTATCCACAACCAGGCCCCACAGAGCTTTCCAGAGTTTACCCCAAATGCTTCACATGCCCTGGTTCAGTCCACTGACAGCACATCATCAGTATACCATAACATTCCAATTCACACTATCCTGTACATGCCTTTCCTGCTGTATGTTCAGGCCCCAGTTGCTCAAAATCCTTTTCATTCCATCCTGAATAGCTTTTCCAAAAGTCCTATGAAAACTTCTTTTCCAAGACCTTCAGATGAAACAGCTGGTGAATCAGATAATGGTGGATGAAACATAGATAACCAGAGTGCCTCTCCCTCTCCTTGCCAAAAACTCTCACTACATCCCATCCTACTCCATCACAAACTTAAACTCTCATCACCACCACATTTTCTGGATAGTAGTTGCCAGGAAAATGTATAGAGAATGTCTCTAATGCATGTATTATACTGCAGAAGATGAACAGATGCATGAAGAAAAAAGCTGAACTCAATACATCAAATCATGTGCAAAACTGTGCAAGTATGAAGAACTCTAGTAATGTGGAATTCTTTACTGTGCATTACTATGTATAGGTTTTGAAAATAAATATTGAAGATCTGTGAAATTTGATGAATATGAGCCACTTCATGTGAAAGGGAAATTATCTTAGGTGATATATATATGAAGACTATGGTATATCTTTCACTGGTAACCCATTCTTCTACCTCTATCTTTTCCTAATGTGCTACATCTACTTTCTACCTTGCAAATAGATGCTTAGGATATTCTTTTCCTTTTACATACATTCTTATTCTTTACTATAATAAAGTGGTAACTGCTTGCTCGACAACCTAACCAACATCAAAGTCCTTAGGCTCATATCTTAAGGACTGAAGCTGAATGTTTTGTGCTTGAAGTATGAAGATGGTCATTAGTTATGTGTTTAGGAAAGATTCAGCATGTACTTTTGGGTTCTGAATGCTAGGAAAGATGAAACAGCATATGTGAATAATAGATAAACACCTCCCAAAAGCAGATGGTGGCAGATGCTGTCCCTGAGGTGGTGGTCCTGGTCTGCCAGCATCTCGAATATTGGGATTATCCGGGGCAGGTCCAAATCCCTGAGGTGGTCCACTATTCCCAGAATTTCCTGTGAAATAGAAAAATACTTTGTGGTAACTCTAAAGCTAACAAATCTTTATTTACATTCTTTCATCTAATGAAAGCTAAGCAATTCATTATTCTTTTCTTGTAGAAAGAATATTTGGTTATTCAAAACTTTTAAGGTCTTGAAAAGCAGGTGTTTATTAGCAGAGACAAAAATAGCATTTAAGAATAGAAATAAAACCAGAAGTGGCAAAGAATATAAAATCAATATTCATGTCAACCCTACCATATGCTTTCTCTAGGTCTATAAATGCCATTCATATATCCCTCTCTTTCTCCTAGTATTTCTAACACAAATTTTTCAAATAAAACAGCTGGTCTATACATTCTCCACTACTCATGAAGCCACACTGCTTCTCCTCAGTCAGATACTCTGTGCATATCACCACCCACTTAGTCATCACTCTCCCATATACCTTACCACATGCAATCAACAAACTCTGTAAAGCAAACATTCATTTATGTCCCTCTAGTCATCATATTATGGTGTTAAGCTGGTATTTCACCAGTCCTACGACATTTCACCCCACACCATATGCCAAAAAGCCTGAAAAACAATTGGTAACACTGCCACTCCTTTTTCTTGTGAAACTCCAGATGCCAAAGTCTGAAAAATCAATCGGCAACAATGCCATTACTTTTCTTGTGAAACCCCCCTGCATTCCCATCCACTCCTGTCACTTGTCACACTTCATCTTGTCCATACAAATCACTGCCTCCTTTTTTTTCCATCAAACCATGGCTTTCTTACTCATACCACTTCATCCCAGGGAAACCATACCCACCATCCTATCACCTTATACATTTAATAGTCCTTCAAAATACTCACTCCAACTATTCTTCACTTCTTTTTTGCCTTTTACAGTACCATTTCCCCATCTGCTCCCCTCACTGTCACTCCCTTTTGTTCTCTAATTCCCCTCACATTATTCACCTCCTCCCAGAATATTTTTTTTGTATTCTCCCTAAAGTTCATTAATACTTTCTCACCCCATCACTATCTTTTATATTTGTCCTCTCATCTTCTATACCTTCCTCTACAAATTCTGGAATTGATATTCTAATCTCTAACCTCCAATAAATTAATGAGCAATTTCACTCTTCTGAAAGCTGTTCATAAATCTTAAGGATTTTTACTCTACACAGATTATTCCCATCATACCACTTACCTGTGAAACTGAAAAAAAATAAATACAATTTCATCAAATATTTATCACTTACCCTGACTCTTCTCCCACATGTTCTTTTTCTGTAAAAAAAAAAAAAAATACATATTATTCACTAAAAACATGGTGAAGTATAAAAGCACTTCACTCATTCATAATACTATAAATATGACAGTGGTTCAGTAATAAATGTTTAAACTTCCCGCACTAACATACTGTGAGAGATATATCACTGCCATGTTAATTTTTAAACTTATAAGTTATAAGCTGTTTTTCTTGATAAAACTGTTTTGGGCAGTAATGGATCTGGGCTTTTATGATAACACATAAGGCAAAAAAATCATGACAGTCAACTATCAAAAGTAAGGCAAAATTACATATTTCATTACTCAACTGTAAGTACAGAAATAACTGTTTATACATGATGCATGAAATTAATCAGGTGAACAGTTAATTACACTGTTCTAATACTATATCAGAGAGAAGAATCAAATATAGGTGTGAAGAAGGGAAGGAGGAACAGTGAGAGTGAGGAAGATGAAAAGAGGGATCATGTGCATGAATGAGGTTTTTGTATAGAAGAATGCATAAAGCAATATATGTATCAACTTAATGTCCAAAGTTAATAACTAGGGAACATGTACATGTGCATTACATATTTCATTATTCAACTGTAAGTACAGAAGCAATTGTCTATACATGAAACATGAAATCAATTAAGTGGACAGTTAATTACACTGTTCTACTACCATAACAGAGAGAAGAATCAAGTGTATGTGTGAGAGAAGGTAAAGAGGAATAGCAAGATGGAGGAAGATGAAATGAGGGGTCATGTGGATGAATGAGGTGTTTTTTTGCACAGAAGAATGCAGCAAAGCAATTTATGTATACACTTTATCAATATCTAGTAAATATAAAATGTGAAAGATAATACATAAGTTGATTACAAAGTAGTTACCTCATGCTCAAGTGGTATTAGAACTTACTCCAACCTTCCAAGCTCCCCTTCTCTCTTCACTAAGTCCAGTTTTACTACCTTTGTCTCCACTTCCCCTTTTTTACCAATTCTCATAGACCTGTTTTCTTTTTGTTACAGCTTTCTAACTATCTTTTTGCCTCCTTCTTCGCAGCCATATAATTACCAAGCTTTGCCTTAGATATTTCATTTATGTGTCTTTCTCTCTTACTGCCTTTGTATAGATCCCCATTTCACTTGGTGCATTAAAGAATGTGTGGAATGAGAGGTCATTATCTAAGAGTGTGAAATTGGGTATGTATGAAGGTACAGTAGCCCCAGCAATCTTGTATAGATGCAAGGCATGAGTACAGATGATGTGCAAAGGAGGGTAAGTGTGCTAGAAATGCAATGTCTGAGGACATTATATGGTGTGATGTGGTTTGATTGAGTAATTAATAAAAGGGTAAGAAAGAGATGTAGTTATAAAAAGTGTGGTTCAGAGAATTGAAGAGAGGATGCTGAAATGATGTAGACATATGGATAGAATGAAGGAGGAAGTGGAGGGAACAAACAGAGGGGGGAAGAACACACTGGAGATGAAGGGATGAAGTGAAAAAGATACTGAGATATCAGAGCCTGAACATGCAAGAAGATGAAAGGCGAGCAAGGGAAAAATGAATTGGAACGACGTGGTACACAAGGGTTGACGTCCTGTCAATGGACTGAACCAGGGTGTATGAAGTGGCTGGATGATACCATGGAAAGGTTTGTAGGGCCTGGCTGTAGATAGGGGGCTGTGGTTTGGGTTCACTACATGTGACAGCTAGAGAATGGATGAGAGTGACCATGTTTTTTGTGCTACCTTCCTAATGCTGAAAATGGCAAACAAGTATGGAGGGCATTATGTGTTTTATAAAACTGCACATTCATATGCACTATATATCTGTGTGTCTGCGTGTGTGTGTGTATATATATATATATATATATATATATATATATATATATATAATATATATATATATATATATATATATATATATATATATCTTTTTTCTTTCTTTCATACTATTCGCCATTTCCCGCATTAGCGAGGTAGCGTTGAGAACTGAGGACTGGGCCTTTGAGGGAATATCCTCACCTGGCCCCCTTCTCTGTTCCCTCTTTTGGAAAATTAAAAAAAAAAAGAGAGAGGGGAGGATTTCCAGCCACCCGCTCCCTCCCCTTTTAGTCGCCTTCTACGACATGCAGGGAATACGTGGGAAGTATTCTTTCTCCCCTATCCCCAGGGATATATATATATATATATATTTTTTTTTTTTTTTTATACTTTGTCGCTGTCTCCCGCGTTTGCGAGGTAGCGCAAGGAAACAGACGAAAGAAATGGCCCAACCCCCCCCCCCCATTCACATGTACATACACACGTCCACACACGCAAATATACATACCTACACAGCCTTCCATGGTTTACTCCAGACGCTTCACATGCCTTGCTTCAATCCACTGACAGCACGTCAACCCCTGTATACCACATGACTCCAATTCACTCTATTTCTTGCCCTCCTTTCACCCTCCTGCATGTTCAGGCCCCGATCACACAAAATCCTTTTCACTCCATCTTTCCACCTCCAATTTGGTCTCCCTCTTCTCCTCGTTCCCTCCACCTCCGACACATATATCCTCTTGGTCAATCTCTCCTCACTCATTCTCTCCATGTGCCCAAACCATTTCAAAACACCCTCTTCTGCTCTCTCAACCACGCTCTTTTTATATATATATATATATATATATATATATATATATATATATATATATATATTTTCTTTTATTCTTCATACATATTCGCGTTATCCCGCATCAGCAAGGTAGCGTTAAGAACAGAGGAGTGTGCCTTAGAGGGTATATCCTCACTTGGGCTACCTCTCCATTCCTTCTTTTGGAAAATTATAAATGGGAGGGGAGGATTTCCAGCCCCCCGCTCCCTCCCTTTTAGTCGCCCTCTATGACATGCAGGGAATACTAGGGAAGTATTCTTTCTCCTCTATCCCAAGGAATAATATATATATATATATATCTTTCTTTCTTTTAAACTATTCGCCATTTCCCATGTTAGTGAGGTAGCGTTAAGAACAGAGGACTGGGCCTTTTTTGGAATATCCTCACCTGGCCCCCTCTGTTCCTTCTTTTGGAAAATTAAAAAAAAAAAAACGAGAGGGGAGGATTTCCAGCCCCCCGCTCCCTCCCCTTTCAGTCGCCTTCTACGACACGCAGGGAATACGTGGGAAGTATTCTTAATCCCCTATCCCCAGGGATAATATATATATATATATATATATATATATCTTTCTTTCTTCTTTCATACTATTGGCCATTTCCCGCATTAGCGAGGTAGCGTTAAGACCAGAGGACTGGGCCTTTGAGGGAATATCCTCACCTAGCCCCCTTCTCTGTTCCTTCTTTTGGAAAATTGAAAAAAACGAGAGGATATATATATATATATATATATATATATATATATATATATATATATATATATATATATATATATATATATATATCCCTGGGGATAGGAGAGAAAGAATACTTCCCACGTATTCCCTGCATGTTGTAGAAGGCAACTAAAAGGGAAGGGAGCCGGGGGCTGGAAATCCTCCCCTCTCGTTTTTTTTTTTTTGATTTTCCAAAAGAAGGAAAAGAGAAGGGGGCCAGGTGAGGATATTCCCTCAAAGGCCCAGTCCTCTGTTCTTAACGCTACCTCGCTATCGCGGGAAATGGCGAATAGTATGAAAGAAAATATATTTATTATACTTTGTTGCTGTCTCCCGCATTAGTGAGGTAGCGCAAGAAAACAGACAAAAGAATGGCCCAACACATATATATACATACACGTCCACACACGCAAATATACATACCTATACATCTCAACGTATACATATATACACAAACACAAAGACATATACATATATACACATGTACAAAATTCATACTGTCTGCCCTTATGCATTCCTGTCGCCACCCCGCCACACATGAAATGACAACCCCCTCCCCCGCATGTGTGCAAGGTAACACTAGGAAAAGACAACAAAGGCCACATTCATTCACACTCAGTCTCTCGCTGTCGCACCGAAACCACAGCTCCCTTTCCACATCCAGGCCCCACAAAACTTTCCATGGTTTACCCCAAACGCTTCACATGCCCTGGTTCAAACCATTGACAGCATGTTGACCCCGGTATACCACATCATTCCAATTCACTCTATTCCTTGCACGCCTTTCACCCTCCTGCATGTTCATGCCCTGATAACTCAAAATCCTTTTCACTCCATCTTTCCACCTCCAATTTGGTTTCCCACTTCTCCTCGTTCCCTCCATCTCTGACACATATATCCTCTTTGTCAATCTTTCCTCACTCATTCTCTCCATGTGACCAAACCATTTCAAAACACCCTCTTCTGCTCTCTCAACCACACTCTTTAATACCACACATCTCTCTTATCCTTTCATTACTTACTCGATTAAACTACCTCACACCACATATTGTCCTCAAACATCTCATTTCCAACACAGCCACCCTCCTCTGCACAACTCTATCTATAGCCCATGCCTCACAACCATATAATATATACATATATATATATATTTAATTATTCTTTGCTGCTGTCTCCTGTGTTAGCGAGGTAGCGCAAGGAAACAGACAAAAGAATGGCCCAACCCACCTACATACACATGTATATACATACACGCCTACACACGCACATATACATACCCTATACATTTCATGTGTATATATATATATATATATATTTTTTTTTTTTTATACTTTGTCGCTGTCTCCCGCATTTGCGAGGTAGCGCAAGGAAACAGACGAAAGAAATGGCCCAACCCACCCCCATACACATGTATATACATACGTCCACACACGCAAATATACATACCTACACAGCTTTCCATGGTTTACCCCAGACGCTTCACATGCCTTGATTCAATCCACTGACAGCACGTCAACCCCGGTATACCACATCGCTCCAATTCACTCTATTCCTTGCCCTCCTTTCACCCTCCTGCATGTTCAGGCCCCGATCACACAAAATCTTTTTCACTCCATCTTTCCACCTCCAATTTGGTCTCCCACTTCTCCTCGTTCCCTCCACCTCCGACACATATATCCTCTTGGTCAATCTTTCCTCACTCATTCTCTCCATGTGCCCAAACCATTTCAAAACCCCCTCTTCTGCTCTCTCAACCACGCTCTTTTTATTTCCACACATCTCTCTTACCCTTACGTTACTTACTCGATCAAACCACCTCACACCACACATTGTCCTCAAACATCTCATTTCCAGCACATCCATCCTCCTGCGCACAACTCTATCCATAGCCCACGCCTCGCAACCATACAACATTGTTGGAACCACTATTCCTTCAAACATACCCATTTTTGCTTTCCGAGATAATGTTCTCGACTTCCACACATTCTTCTAGGCTCCCAGGATTTTCGCCCCCTCCCCCACCCTATGATCCACTTCCGCTTCCATGGTTCCATCCACTGCCAGATCCACTCCCAGATATCTAAAACACTTTACTTCCTCCAGTTTTTCTCCATTCAAACTTACCTCCCAACTGACTTGACCCTCAACCCTACTGTACCTAATAACCTTGCTCTTATTCACATTTACTCTTAACTTTCTTCTTTCACACACTTTACCAAACTCAGTCACCAGCTTCTGTAGTTTCTCACATGAATCAGCCACCAGCGCTGTATCATCAGCGAACAACAAATGACTCACTTCCCAAGCTCTCTCATCCCCAACAGACTTCATACTTGCCCCTCTTTCCAAAACTCTTGCATTCACCTCCCTAACAACCCCACCCATAAACAAATTAAACAACCATGGAGACATCACACACCCCTGCCGCAAACCTACATTCACTGAGAACCAATCACTTTCCTCTCTTCCTACACGTACACATGCCTTACATCCTCGATAAAAACTTTTCACTGCTTCTAACAACTTGCCTCCCACACCATATATTCTTAATACCTTCCACAGAGCATCTCTATCAACTCTATCATATGCCTTCTCCAGATCCATAAATGCTACATACAAATCCATTTGCTTTTCTAAGTATTTCTCACATACATTCTTCAAAGCAAACACCTGATCCACACATCCTCTACCACTTATGAAACCACACTGCTCTTCCCCAATCTGATGCTCTGTACATGCCTTCACCCTCTCAATCAATACCCTCCCATATAATTTGCCAGGAATACTCAACAAACTTATACCTCTATAATTTGAGCACTCACTCTTATCCCCTTTACCTTTGTACAATGGCACTATGCACGCATTCCGCCAATCCTCAGGCACCTCACCATGAGTCATACATACATTAAATAACCTTACCAACCAGTCAACAATACAGTCACCCCCTTTTTTAATAAATTCCACTGCAATACCATCCAAACCTGCTGCCTTGCCGGCTTTCATCTTCCGCAAAGCTTTTACTACCTCTTCTCTGTTTACCAAATCATTTTCCCTAACCCTCGCACTTTGCACACCACCTCGACCAAAACACCCTATATCTGCCACTCTATCATCAAACACATTCAAAAAACCTTCAAAATACTCACTCCATCTCCTTCTCACATCACCACTACTTGTTATCACCTCCCCATTTGCGCCCTTCACTGAAGTTCCCATTTGCTCCCTTGTCTTACGCACTTTATTTACCTCCTTCCAGAACATCTTTTTATTCTCCCTAAAATTTAATGATACTCTCTCACCCCAACTCTCATTTGCCCTTTTTTTCACCTCTTGCACCTTTCTCTTGACCTCCTGTCTCTTTCTTTTATACGTCTCCCACTCAATTGCATTTTTTCCCTGCAAAAATCGTCCAAATGCCTCTCTCTTCTCTTTCACTAATACTCTTACTTCTTCATCCCACCACTCACTACCCTTTCTAATCAACCCACCTCCCACTCTTCTCATACCACAAGCATCTTTTGCGCAATCCATCACTGATTCCCTAAATACATCCCATTCCTCCCCTACTCCCCTTACTTCCATTGTTCTCACCTTTTTCCATTCTGTACTCAGTCTCTCCTGGTACTTCCTCACACAAGTCTCCTTCCCAAGCTCACTTACTCTCACCACCCTCTTCACCCCAACATTCACTCTTCTTTTCTGAAAACCCATACAAATCTTCACCTTAGCCTCCACAAGATAATGATCAGACATCCCTCCAGTTGTACCTCTCAGCACATTAACATCCAAAAGTCTCTCTTTCGCGCGCCTGTCAATTAACACGTAATCCAATAACGCTCTCTGGCCATCCCTCCTACTTACATAAGTATACTTATGTATATCTCGCTTTTTAAACCAGGTATTCCCAATCATCAGTCCTTTTTCAGCACATAAATCTACAAGCTCTTCACCATTTCCATTTACAACACTGAACACCCCATGTATACCAATTATTCCCTCAACTGCCACATTACTCACCTTTGCATTCAAATCACCCAACACTATAACCCGGTCTCGTGCATCAAAACCACTAACACACTCATTCAGCTGCTCCCAAAACACTTGCCTCTCATGATCTTTCTTCTCATGCCCAGGTGCATATGCACCAATAATCACCCATTTCTCTCCATCAACTTTCAGTTTTACCCATATTAATCGAGAATTTACTTTCTTACATTCTATCACATACTTCCACATATACATGTACATAATTCATACTTGCTGCCTTTACTCATTCCCGTCACTGCCCTGCCACACATGAAAACAACACCCTCCTCCCCCTGCACGCATGTGAGGTAGCGCTAGGAAAAGACAACAAAGGCCACATTCATTCACACTCAGTCTCTAGCTGTCATGTATAATGCACCAAAACCACAGCTCAAATATATGTGTGTGTATATGTGCGTGGATTTGTGGGAGTATGTGATAGAATGTAAGAAAGTAAATTCTCGATTAATATGGGTAAAACTGAAAGTTGATGGAGAGAAATGGGTGATTATTGGTGCATATGCACCTGGGCATGAGAAGAAAGATCATGAGAGGCAAGTGTTTTGGGAGCAGCTGAATGAGTGTGTTAGTGGTTTTGATGCACGAGACCGGGTTATAGTGATGGGTGATTTGAATGCAAAGGTGAGTAATGTGGCAGTTGAGGGAATAATTGGTATACATGGGGGTGTTCAGTGTTGTAAATGGAAATGGTGAAGAGCTTGTAGATTTATGTGCTGAAAAAGGACTGGTGATTGGGAATACCTGGTTTAAAAAGCGAGATATACATAAGTATACGTATGTAAGTAGGAGAGATGGCCAGAGAGCGTTATTGGATTACGTGTTAATTGACAGGCGCGCGAAAGAGAGACTTTTGGATGTTAATGTGCTGAGAGGTGCAACCGGAGGGATGTCTGATCATTATCTTGTGGAGGCTAAGGTGAAGATTTGTATGGGTTTTCAGAAAAGAAGAGTGAATGTTGAGGTGAAGAGGGTGGCGAGAGTAAGTGATCTTGGGAAGGAGACTTGTGTGAGGAAGTACCAGGAGACACTGAGTACAGAATGGAAAAAGGTGAGAAAAATGGAAGTAAGGGGAGTGGGGGAGGAATGGGATGTATTTAGGGAATCAGTGATGGATTGCGCAAAAGATGCTTGTGGCATGAGAAGAGTGGGAGGTGGGTTGATTAGAAAGGGTAGTGAGTGGTGGGATAAAGAAGTAAGATTATTAGTGAAGGAGAAGAGAGAGGCATTTGGACGATTTTTGAAGGGAAACAATGCAATTGAGTGGGAGATGTATAAAAGAAAGAGACAGGAGGTCAAGAGAAAGGTGCAAGAGGTGAAAAAGAGGGCAAATGAGAGTTGAGGTGAGAGAGTATCATTAAATTTTAGGGAGAATAAAAAGATGTTCTGGAAGGAGGTAAATAAAGTGCATAAGACAAGGGAGCAAATGGGAACTTCAGTGAAGTGCGCAAATGGGGAGGTGATAACAAGTAGTGGTAATGTGAGGAGATGGAGTGAGTATTTTGAAGGTTTGTTGAATGTGTTTGATGATAGAGTGGCAGATATAGGGTGTTTTGGTCGAGGTGGTGTGCAAAGTGAGAAGCTTAGGGAAAATAATTTGGTAAACAGAGAAGAGGTAGTAAAAGCTTTGCGGAAGATGAAAGCCGGCAAGGCAGCAGGTTTGGATGGTATTGCAGTGGAATTTATTAAAAAAGGGGGTGACTGTATTATTGAATGGTTGGTAAGGTTATTTAATGTATGTATGACTCATGGTGAGGTGCCTGAGGATTGGCGGAATGCGTGCATAGTGCCATTGTACGAAGGCAAAGGGGATAAGAGTGAGTGCTCAAATTACAGAGGTATAAGTTTGTTGAGTATTCCTGGTAAATTATATGGGAAGGTATTGATTGAGAGGGTGAAGGCACGTACAGAGCATCAGATTGGGGAAGAGCAGTGTGGTTTCATAAGTGGTAGAGGATGTGTGGATCAGGTGTTTGCTTTGAAGAATGTATGTGAGAAATACTTAGAAAAGCAAATGGATTTGTATGTAGCATTTATGGATCTGGAGAAGGCATATGATAGAGTTGACAGAGATGCTCTGTGGAAGGTATTAAGAATATATGGTGTGGGAGGCAAGTTAGAAGCAGTGAAAAGTTTTTATCGAGGATGTAAGGCATGTGTACGTGTAGGAAGAGAGGAAAGTGATTGGTTCTCAGTGAATGTAGGTTTGCGGCAGGGGTGTGTGATGTCTCCATGGTTGTTTAATTTGTTTATGGATGGGGTTGTTAGGGAGGTGAATGCAAGAGTTTTGGAAAGAGGGGCAAGTATGAAGTCTGTTGTGGATGAGAGAGCTTGGGAAGTGAGTCATTTGTTGTTCGCTGATGATACAGCGCTGGTGGCTGATTCATGTGAGAAACTGCAGAAGCTGGTGACTGAGTTTGGTAAAGTGTGTGAAAGAAGAAAGTTAAGAGTAAATGTGAATAAGAGCATGGTTATTAGGTACAGTAGGGTTGAGGGTCAAGACAATTTGGAGGTAAGATTGAATGGAGAAAATCTGGAGGAAGTGAAGTGTTTTAGATATCTGGGAGTGGATTTGGCAGCGGATGGAACCATGGAAGTGGAAGTGAATCATAGGGTGGGGGAGGGGGCGAAAATTCTGGGAGCCTTGAAGAATATGTGGAAGTCGAGAACATTATCTCGGAGAGCAAAAGTGGGTATGTTTGAAGGAAAAGTAGTTCCAACAATGTTTTAAGGTTGCGAGGCGTGGGCTATGGATAGAGTTGTGCGGTGGTTCGATCGAGTAAGTAATGATAGGGTAAGAGAGATGTGTGGTAATAAAAAGAGTGTGGTTGAGAGAGCAGAAGAGGGTGTTTTGAAGTGGTTTGGTCACATGGAGAGAATGAGCGAGGAAAGATTGACCAAGAGGATATATGTGTCAGAGGTGGAGGGAACGAGGAAAAGTGGGAGATCAAATTGGAGGTGGAAAGATGGAGCGAAAAAGATTTTGAGTGATCGGGGCCTGAACATGCAGGAGGGTGAAAGGCGTGCAAGGAATAGAGTGAATTAGAACGATGTGGTATACTGGGGTCGACGTGCTGTCAATGGATTGAACCAGGGCATGTGAAGCGTCTGGGGTAAACCATGGAAAGTTGTGTGGGGCCTGGATGTGGAAAGGGAGCTGTGATTTCGGAGCATTATTACATGACAGCTAGAGACTGAGTGTGAATGAATGGGGCCTTTGTTGTCTTTTCCTAGCACTACCTCGCACACATGAGGGGGGAGGGGGGTTGTTACTCCATGTGTGGCGAGGTGGCGATGGAAATGAATAAAGGCAGACAGTATGAATTAAGTACATGTGTATATATGTATATGTCTGTGTGTGTATATATATGTATACATTGAGATGTATAGGTATGTATATTTGCGTGTGTGGACGTGCATGTATATACATGTGTACGTGGGTGGGTTGGGCCATTCTTTTGTCTGTTTCCTTGCGCTATCTTGCTAAAGCGGGAGACAGCGACAAAGCAAAATAAATTTATTAATATAATATATATATACTTATGTTGCTTAAGTTTAACATAAAAATCTTTACCAGTCAGCCCAACATAAAACATATTACAATTTTCACAAGGTACTCTGTAAACACACCCCACAGAATTTTCTGGTAAGTTTTTGTTTAAGACGTTCTTTAGAGGATAGCTTTGCTGAAGGTTGTATTTAAATTAAAGGATTTTAGCAACCTGGGAAGTAATGTAAAATTATCACTATATTTATTTATTTATTTATTTTATTATTACTATATTATTACTATTACTATAAAATTATCACTAAAAGGTGAAAAGTCACCTTTGGCAAGGCTGTATCACTGGGAGTACAGTCTTATCAAAGAATTCTCACCCCAAAGAGTCTACATTTTCCTGCTACTTGAAGTAGCACATCCTTGGATAGCAGCAGCCTTCAGAAAGAGATCCTGAGTCACACCAGGACTGTTCCTTAGAAACTGTACCAGGGATAACTTTTATATACATATAGAAAAAATAAGGGAAGGGAGCGGGGGGCTGGAAATCCTCTCCTTTCGTTTTTAATTTTCCAAAAGAAGGAACAGAGAAGGGGGCCAAGTGAGGATATTCCCTCAAAGGCACAGTCCTCTGTTCTTAACGCTACCTCGCTAATGTGGGAAATGGCGAATAGTATGAAAAAAAAAAATAAACATATAGAAGTATTGTTGGGCTCTGTCTGTGTGAGATTGTATCATTATGAGTGCAGTCTTGGCAAAGAGATTCTTAATCCAAAAAGTAGTCCACCTTTCCTTGCTTCCAGAGGTTGTTCAGCCTTGAAATGCAGGAGCCCCAAGAAAAGGGTCCTGGGTAGCACTAAGGCTCTATCTTAGAAAAAGGTCCTTAGTAATCATGAATAAAAAGGATAAACAAAGAGGGTGAAAGTGTTAGAAATGAAATGTTTGAGGAAAATGTGTGGTGTGAGGAGGATTGATTAAGAAATGATACGGTTATAGAGACATGGTAATGTGAAGAGTATGGTTGAAAGAGCTGATGAGGGTTTGCTAAAAGGGTTTGGACTTACATGGAGAGGATAAGTGAGGAAAGGTTGACAAAGTAAGTTATGTGTAAGAAGTAAACTTGTGACTTAACAAGCAAGCACAGGCTGGCAAAAACATATCACATATGGTAAATTAAGAAACTGCAAGGATAACATGATGTCAATGGGTTAAACCAGGGCATATGAAACAGTCTGGATACACCACAGATTAGTCCATAAAATTCAGCTGGATATAGTTGGTTCTGGATTTGGTATATCATACATACAACTATAAAGTGCATGTATGCAAAAAAGGCCACTGTTTGTTCCTAATGCTACCTCACTAAGACAAGGGAGGCAACTTAGTAGAAAGAACTTGAAGTTCTAGTATAAAATCAACAAAAACAAAAATTTTCTATTTACTGTATCACACTACTCCATGTTTCTTTTTGCATATTTATCTATCTACCTACATTTCTGATGCATGCTCCCTCCTTGAACTCCCACAAGGGGATGACCATGGCAAAAGATTCTCCATAACAAGTGAACTCTAATGATACTTCTTAGCCCTTATTGCCTCAACCTTAACAGGCCACTGGCAGAGGGCAACCTTAGCACACTATATGCAGAGGCTCCAACCTAATGTTCCTAACAACTACTTCTGCCTAATGCTCCAACCTAATGTCATACTGACTACTATTACATAATGCTCTAACCATTTTGCCAAAAGGCAGGGCCAATGCATAGTGCTCATCGCAGGAAAATCCAGAGTTACAAAGAATGAGCTGTGTGAGTTAAGTGTTGTCAAGTGTTATGTGTGACAAGAAGAGATCATATGTTTACAGACAGAATGCCAGTAGTCCACATGTGGGTGAGGAAGAAAGAAAGACAGCTACCTGGGTAAGACGAATGCAACTTGACAACCACTGAAGTGCTGGCTCACTACGCAGCCGTCACTAATCCTTCTGATACCAAGGTGGGTAGTATTGGTAATATACCTTCCTAGTTGTTGGCTGTCTATCAAATACTACTTATTTCCCTTATTCCCTGTTATTGTCTTTATTTCTTTTTTCTTAAAAGTTATCAGAATGATCAGGAAAATACCTCAATACATGCATTTCTCATTATATTGTTGGTTCCAATAAATCCCTTGCCTTACATACAATGCTCTTTTTACACCACAATATGCCACAACAATAAGGTAAATCATAAAAATACTACTTTAAGGGGTTCCTAAAGTATCTACTCCCTCCACTTGCTTGAACTATATGTTTGATAAAGTCCTGGTGTCCACCTGCAAGAGGTTATATCAAGAGTGAAAAGTCACCTTTGGCAAGGCTGTAACCTTGAGAGTATACATATATGTATTCCACTGCAATACCATCCAAACCTGCTGCCTTGCCGGCTTTCATCTTCTGCAAAGCTTTTACTACCTCTTCTCTGTTTACCAAATCATTTTCCCTAACCCTCTCACTTTGTACACCATCTCGACCAAAACACCCTATATCTGCCACTCTATCATCAAACACATTCAACAAACCTTCAAAATACTCACTCCATCTCCTTCTCACATCACCACTACTTGTTATCACCTCCCCATTTGTGCCCTTCACTGAAGTTCCCATTTGCTCCCTTGTCTTACACACTTTATTTACCTCCTTCCAGAACATCTTTTTATTCTCCCTAAAATTTAATGATACTCTCTCACCCCAACTCTCATTTGCCCTCTTTTTCACCTCTTGCACCTTTCTCTTGACCTGTCTCTTTCTTTTATACATCTCCCACTCAATTGCATTAAAAAAGGGGGTGACTGTATTGTTGACTGGTTGGTAAGGTTATTTAATGTATGTATGATTCATGGTGAGGTGCCTGAGGATTGGCGGAATGAGTGCATAGTGCCATTGTACGAAGGCAAAGGGGATAAGAGTGAGTGCTCAAATTACAGAGGTATAAGTTTGTTGAGTATTCCTGGTAAATTATATGGGAGGGTATTGATTGAGAGGGTGAAGGCATGTACAGAGCATCAGATTGGGGAAGAGCAGTGTGGCTTCAGAAGTGGTAGAGGATGTGTGGATCAGGTGTTTGCTTTGAAGAATGTATGTGAGAAATACTTAGAAAAGCAAATGGATTTGTATGTAGCATTTATGGATCTGGAGAAGGCATATGATAGAGTTGATAGAGATACTCTGTGGAAGGTATTAAGAATATATGGTGTGGGAGGCAAGTTGTTAGAAGCAGTGAAAAGTTTTTATCGAGGATGTAAGGCATGTGTACGTGTAGGAAGAGAGGAAAGCGATTGGTTCTCAGTGAATGTAAGTTTGCGGCAGGGGTGTGTGATGTCTCCATGGTTGTTTAATTTGTTTATGGATGGGGTTGTTAGGGAGGTGAATGCAAGAGTTTTGGAAAGAGGGGCAAGTATGAAGTCTGTTGTGGATGAGAGAGCTTGGGAAGTGAGTCAGTTGTTGTTCGCTGATGATACAGCGCTGGTGGCGGATTCATGTGAGAAACTGCAGAAGCTGGTGACTGAGTTTGGTAAAGTGTGTGAAAGAAGAAAGTTAAGAGTAAATGTGAATAAGAGCAAGGTTATTAGGTACAGTAGGGTTGAGGGTCAAGTCAATTGGGAAGTAAGTTTGAATGGAGAAAAACTGGAGGAAGTAAAGTGTTTTAGATATCTGGGAGTGGATCTGGCAGCGGATGGAACCATGGAAGCGGAAGTGAATCATAGGGTGGGGGAGGGGGCGAAATTCCTGGGAGCCTTGAAGAATGTTTGGAAGTCGAGAACATTATCTCGGAAAGCAAAAATGGGTATGTTTAAAGGAATAGTGGCTCCAACAATGTTGTATGGTTGCGAGGCGTGGGCTATGGATAAAATTGTGCACAGGAGGGTGGAAGTGCTGGAAATGAGATGTTTGAGGACAATGTGTGGTGTGAGGTGGTTTGATCGAGTAAGTAATGTAAGGGTAAGAGAGATGTGTGGAAATAAAAAGAGCGTGGTTGAGAGAGCAGAAGAGGGTGTTTTGAAATGGTTTGGGCACATGGAGAGAATGAGTGAGGAAAGATTGACCAAGAGGATATATGTGTTGGAGGTGGAGGGAACGAGGAGAAGTGGGAGACCAAATTGGAGGTGGAAAGATGGAGTGAAAAAGATTTTGAGTGATTGGGGCCTGAACACGCAGGAGGGTGAAAGGCGGGCAAGGTATAGAGTGAATTGAATCGATGTGGTATACCGGGGTTGACGTGCTGTCAGTGGATTGAATCAGGGCATGTGAAGCGTCTGGGGTAAACCATGGAAAGTTGTGTGGGGCCTGCAGGTGGAAAGGGAGCTGTGGTTTCGGGCATTATTGCAAGACAGCTAGAGACTGAGTATGAACGAATGGGGCCTTTGTTGTCTTTTCCTGGCGCTACCTCGCACACATGAGGGGGGAGGGGGATGGTATTCCATGTGTGGCGAGGTGGCGATGGGAATGAATAAAGGCAGACAATGTGAATTGTGTGCATGGGTATATATGTATGTGTCTGTGTGTGTATATACATGTGTACATTGAGATGTATAGGTATGTATATTTGCGTGTGTGGACGTGTATGTATATACATGTGTATGGGGGTGGGTTGGGCCATTTCTTTTGTCTGTTTCCTTGCGCTACCTCGCAAACGCGGGAGACATATATATATATATATATATATATATATATATATATATATATATATATATATATATATATATATATACACACACACACACACACAGACATATACATATATACACATGTACATAATTCATACTGCCTGCCCTTATTCATTCCCGTCGCCACCCTGCCACACATGAAATAACAACCCCCTCCCCCTCATGTGCACGAGGTAGCGCTAGGAAAAGACAACAAAGGCCACATTCGTTCACACTCAGTCTCTAGCTGTCATATATAATGCACCAAAACCACAGCTCCCTTTCCACATCCAAGGCTCAACAAAACTTTCCATGGTTTACCCTAGACGCTTCACATGCCCTGGTTTAATCCATTGACAGCACATCGACCCCAGTATACCACATCGTTCCAATTCACTCTATTCCTTGCACGCCTTTCACCCTCCTGCATGTTCAGGCTCCGATCACTCAAAATCTTTTTCACTCTATCTTTCACCTCCAATTTGGTCTCGCACTTCTCCTCGTTCCCTCCATCCCTGACACATATATCCTCTTTATCAATCTTTCCTTACTCATTCTCTCCATGTGACCAAACCATTTCAAAAAACCCTCTTCTGCTCTCTCAACCACACTCTTTTTATTACCACACATCTTTCTTACCCTTTCAGTACTTACTCAATCAAACCACCTCACACCAAATACTGTCCTCAAACATCTCATTTCCAACACATCCACCCTCCTCCGTACAACACTATCTATAGCCAATGCCTTGCAACCATATAACTGGAATTCCTTAGGTACTCAGTGCTGCACAGAAGAAAATGGCTGCAGTAACTGTGAACCTTGAAAGGAGGCCTTTGGTGGCCTTTAACCAAATTAAAACTGCAACTATACTTTTATGGGTTGCTTGTTCCCACTCGTTTAAATCCAAAGGTGCACTTTTTCAGTATGCAGAGATGCCTTAAGTCAAAAGAAACTTTGATTAGCATGGAAAAAAATCTGCTGTTTCAGCTAACCCTATAACAATGTAGAGCAGATACAGCCTTGTACCCCTCAGGAATGTGCACTTGCTACTTTACACAGCAGTCATGCAGCCATGTATGCTCGCCCAGTAAATTATTGTGTCTGGGGTAATGTATCTGATTCAGCAGATAGGAAACTTTCATTAGTATATATCAAGAATGTGATTCTAATCATAACAGGAATGCGATCTTGATTACAATATAGAAAAAAGTAGATGGCACACGTCATTGTACATTGAATAACAATACTCGATATGAAATCAAAAATAGTGTATATATCTGAAAGTTATGCAAATGGAATATAATGAATCAGTGATATAACTAAGGATAATATAAATAAGTTACATGTAAAAGGCCTATGGTGCTTAATGAAGCATTTCACATAAGCAGTGACTATCATTCACAATGTATCATGTTACAAAGAGTCTCCTAATGTGTGGTGTGAAATCATCATAAACTAAAACAAATAAATGGGTGAATTACATAACTGTATTGATGGTCAGGTGCCCAAACACAAGCTGGCAGACAAACTTTAAATATCTACTTATCACCAAATAAGATGTTTGCCTGATATTTTTGTTTAACTTTTCTTCAAAAGTCCAATTACATGTTACGACTGATATACTTTTTTTTCTAATTTTTCATAAACCCCCTACTGAGGACCCTCTAAATTTGGGGGACTCAGCTGTTTAGAGATTAAAGTCAGTTCTTGGTACCCTTAGATCCTGAATCTGGTCCTGAGTACCTTCATGAAAATTTGAGACTACTAGGCCATCCATTGTGAATGGCTGCTGTAAACTAAGTGTAATTTACAAGGCTTTTCAAAAGCAGCCTTTGGTGGCCACAAAAAAGCCTTCAAGGCTAAAATGTGGTAGGTTAAGACTTTGTCCAGATCCTAAAGCATCTACACATAAAATCTGGGACTCCTGAACGCAATGAATTGACAGTGAAAGAGTAACAAACATAAGCACAAATAACCAAAATTTGGGGCCTTTAGGATCTATAGTTCACCTATCAAAGAGTAATCAACAAACAAACACACAAAAAGTTGAAAAAATCATACTGATGGTAGCTTAAAACCTTGCCAAGAATCTAAAGTACCTACACCCAAATTCAGAGCTTCTAGGTGCAATAGTTCAGCCATGAAAAAGTAGCAAAAAAGAACAAACACACAAATACTTAAAGATGGCTTTCAAGACCAACATACAACAGCCTAATACCTAACTGAGATTCTAAGGTACCTACATCCAAAATCTAGGGCCTCTACGTGCTACAGTTCAGCCACAAAAAAATAATGCACATAACACAAATAGCGATGCTGGAATGAGATGTTTGACGACAATATGTGGTATGAGGTGGTTTGATCGAGTAAGTAATGAAAGGGTAAGAGAGATGTGTGGTAATAAAAAGAGTGTGGTTGAGAAAGCAGAAGAGGGTGTTTTGAAATGGTTTGGTCACATGGAGAGAATGAATGAGGAAAGATTGACAAAGAGGATATATATGTCAGAGGTGGAGAGAATGAGAAGTGGGAGACCAAATTGGAGGTGGAAAGATGGAGTGAAAAAGATTTTGAGTGATTGGGGCCTAAACATGCAGGAAGGTGAAAGACATGCAAGAATAGAGTGAACTGGAACGATGTGGTATACCGGGGTCAACATGCTGTCACTGGATTGAACCAAGGCATGTAAAGCATCTGGGGTAAACCATGGAAAGTTTTGTGGGGCCTGGATGTGGAAAGGGAGCTGTGCTTTTGGTGCATTATACATGACAGCTAGAGACTGAGTGTGAACGAATGTGGCCTTTGCTGTCTTTTCCTAGCGCTACCTTGTGCACTTGCCGGGGGAGGGGGTTGTCATTTCATGTGTACGAATTATGTATGTGTATATATGTATATCTTCTTATAGATATACATATATACACATACATAATTCGTACACAGAGAACAGAGAAGAGGTCCAGGTGAGGATATTCCCTCAAAGGCCCAGTCCTCTGTTCTTAACGCTACCTCGCTATCGCGGGAAATAGCGAATAGTATGAAAAAAAAAAAAAAAAAAAAAAAAATATATGTATATGTCTGTGTGTGTGTATATATATGTATACGTGGAGATGTATGGGTATGCATATGTGTGTGTGTGGCGGTGTATGTATATACATGTGTATGTGGGTGGGTTGGGCCGTTCTTTCGTCTGTTTCCTTGCGCTACCTCGCTAATGCGGGAGACAGCGACAAAGTATAATATATATATATATATATATATATATATATATATATATATATATATATATATATATATATATATATATATGGATGAAGGCAGCATGCATGAATATGTACATGTGTATAAATGTATATATCTGTGAATGTATATTCATGTATACGCTGACATGTATAGGTATGTATATGTGCGTGTGTGTGGGCATTTTATGTATACACGTGTATGTGGGTGGGTTGGGCCATTCTTTCGTCTGTTTCCTTGCGTTACCTCGCTAACGCGGGAGACAGTGACAAAGTATAATAAATAAATAAATATATATATAATTTTTTTCATCCATGAATTACCAGTTCCTGCATTTGCAAGGCAGTGCCAGGAAACAGAAAAAGAAAGACCACATCCACTCACATCCATCCATGAGACGTCATATGTAATGCACTGAAACCATATTTCCCTATCCATATCCAGGCCTGCAACTAACAAAGGAAATGTTTCATTCACTCAAATCCATTCTTTTACACACAATAACTAAAGTATGGCAGAAGTAATGATGATGTGTGCAGGAGAAGGAGGAAGGTGACAGCATGGCAGGAGTGGCATCAAGGTATGTGTGAAGGGCTTAAGGAGGATTAAGTATGGCAGAAAATGGTAGCAGTGTGTGTTGGAAGGGAGGGAAGGAAGTAACCATGTGGCTGAAACAGTTGCGACATGTTTGGAGAGGGGGAAGGATGTTGACAGTGTGGCAGTAGTGGCGAGGTGTCTGGGGAGGAGGAAGAAAGGTAATACTGTAGTGGGGAAAGGTAATGATGTGTATTGAAAGGAGGGAGGGAGGTAACAGTATGACAGAAAATGGTAGCAAAATGTCACTGGCAAAGTTTCATTGAGGAAGAAGGCAACAGTAATGGGAGCAGAAGTTGTGTGTGTTGGGAGAAGGAAGGGAGGTGACACTGTGGTTGGGAACTGTAGTAACCTGTATGGAGAGAACTTCTGTATCTAGGAGTACCTATAATGAGATTTTCCCATGATGGCAGGCAGGGAGGTGACAGTGTGACAAGAGCATTAATGTGGTGGAGGAGGAAGGGAAGCAACAGTGTGCTGTAAACAGTTGCAATACGAGTGGGAAGAACAGAGGAAGGGAAAAGTGTAGCAATAGTAGTGGCAATGTGTACTGGGGGGAATGAGGGAGATGGCAACAGGATAGAAAAAGGTAGTAATAGGCATGGGGAGGAGCAAAAGGAGAGCATGATAGGGAGCACTGGCAATGTACATGGGGAGGGAGAAAGGAAGTAACAATGTGGTGGAGAATGGTAGTGATGTGTATGGGGTGTAGGAAGAGGTGATAGTGTGGCAGAATCATTAAGATTTACCCTACATACTAGGCTGAAGGTAACCTGTACCCAAATTTAACCAGTATCAACTAGATCAAATCAAATAACGACCCCATCTGATGGCTGGCTTCTGAACTTCAGCATTCAGGAAGTGGGCTTAATTTTCTGAATGAGACTTTTCATGAAAAAAATATTAACGACTTCCTAGTGAACAGGAGTCAAGATCATGTTGCTGACAGTACTCCATTTCTCAGAACACCTTTCAATGTTTTTAACAAAAGCTGCAATTCATACTCACTCCCAAAGAAATCTAGTAACACTATGAATCCCTCAGAGAAGTGTATGGAATATGGATGTTTTCTCATGTTTATCCATTAGTGAACAGCTATTCATTTTTCTAATCCTATACATATTCTAATTCTTTACCTTTAAATGTTTCATACCACTGCAGTGCAGCTCCAAGATCTTCTTTGCATTCATTCCTGCACAGCAAAGCTGCAAATCATGAAAGCATATACCATGAGTGTCAAAATGCAAAAATAATTACAAAGAATATGGAACTACTAGAAATATTTTACAAAATTTGATATGTAAATGACTTTGTTCTGTACTTGAACAATACATAAATTACTAAGAGACATTCCTATAGCCAGTCACAGAGGTATGCTTCAAAAGCCCTCCTAAAATTTCCCGTCAAATTAAGGACAATGTAATCATCCCTTTCTCTTTAAATGACTTATCATTGTGCTCACAAATCAAAAGTTTAGAAGACTTAAAATTACCAGTTTTGAAACAGAGAAAGCAGGCTAAACACTAGTTAACCTGACATTCACCACAAGAAAGCACACCTAGCTGCAGATAATTCTGTGGTTGGCTCTTGAGTTGTCTGTGTCCATTGCAATGAGGATACCCAGGAAAATTGTGCATTCACATTAGAGTTGCATCAGTAATTATGATACAAAAATGGCAATAGTTTAAGAGGATCATGAGTCTAACATCAGATTGCTGAATCAGTGATTTGCTTCTTTATCATACTGTTCCGTTTGAAGAAATCAAAATGACAGATTATCTATATATTGCCGAATCAACAAGGTCTGGATACCTACAAACAGACTGTATTTACAGCATAGGTCAGTGAAATATTACAGAAATAAGATGACCATCAATAAGTCAAAACAAAATACTACATGGTCAAGATCCCTTTTTATTAAAAATTTTTTCAAAAATCACCTGTAAGCAAAATTTTCAAAATTCCTATATCCAAGCTTATTTCTGAATCTGACTTGCTTGCAGACCAGTTAATCCAGGTTTTGGAAAAAATCACAGTGAAATTATCATAAGAGGATGGATTGGCAACCTTGTCTTTCCCTGATGCATATGTTGATAATGTCTAGAAAGTTGAAGTGAAATGGGGATTGATTTCTGCACTCTGATGCTGGAAGAACACTGGACACATGCAATGTGCTCCTTTAATGCCTTTAATGCTTAGGTAGCTGGGCCATAACTTAGAAAACCCAGTAATCCCACTAGAGCATCCAGTACTTTCCAAAAACTAACTTCCAAAGACAAGCCAATGTACATCACCAATTATCTCTTCAGAGTTTTCACCTCCCTTCAACCATAAGCTGTAATATGAAAGTCAGCAAACCAACAGAGAGTTTTAGGGATGATGAAAACCTAGACCATCAAGATTATGCACAATACAAGGCAACTGAACCTCCTCTGTTAGAGTGCAGAAATGTCTCCACCAAAACTAACTATATTCATTCAACAAAGTTTGAAGAACACAGATTAATCATAGTGAAAAATAGCCATGACTAATATCTCACTTTTACTGGCCAGTACAATAAAACAAGTACTCAACTATTCAATTATCATAAAAAAGATGAAAACTATATTGAAATGTTCATCTATGGAGATGAAAAAGTTTGTAAGAATTCAGTTAACCCCATCAATGGCATTACCAATGTATAGTAATAAGTACAGCAACAGTGCCGTGCAAAGTCTCTTTTGAGTATCATTCTTAATAAACTATAAACAAGCATCTTGTCAAATCTACTAATTTTGCTTTCTTTTAAGCAGCAGATAAATACGAGAAAGTAATATGTTTACACTATGTATATGTTCATAATAACAACATTACTGTTGAGATTAAATCCAAATAAACCCACAGGATACAGAAAGACAAAGATGACAAGCTTTTGTCTATTTCCCAAGAAATCTTCATTTGCCCTAAAGATGTCTCGAGAAAGATGAAAGCTTGGCACCTCTTTGTCTTTCTGTTTCCTGTGGGTTTATTTGTTAAGTTCATAATCAATTTCATTCACTGACTGGTGTTATTCTCCTTAAATATACAATAATAAAACGTCAGAAATGCAGTGCAGATGTAAGGTCACACAATCTCAAAGCAGGGTATCCAACTTAAGAATGTGAGACCCATAAACAACTGTACTTACAAATGAGCTAAAAAAACATTAAACTCCTAGTCCAAAATGCAATCAACTACTCGTACTTACAAACCACAGAACTGCTTAAATAAGCATCTTTTTTTCTGTAAGTGTTGCTTAAAATCATGTTTCATTAACTAAATCTACTTGGAATATGCATCAAGTTTGGTCCATGTCTAATAAATCTATCATGAGATACTGTGTACACAACCACTTACATTCATTTAAGTATACAACCTAGAGATTTTAACTTTTGATTCCCACAGCTTCAAAAACCTAATTAGTTGTATCGCTTTATATGCAATATGTATCAATTAAGTTTTGTAAAAATCTAATCATCCTGCCATGAGATATCAAGATCAACATGGTTTAAAGGCATAGATGCATGCAAACATATATGCATGGCTACCTTGCAGAAAGAAATATAAAAATGAACTCTTATAATCATTCAGTCTCAGCTAATCACACTTTCATCAAATACAAAAACACATGGCCTTAAGAAATGTATCTTGCTTTATGGCAACAAAAATCTGTTCTTCAACAATGACATGTTAAATCGAATTGAGAACAAGTCAGACTGAAGAACCAGTGTGTTAACTGCAACTATGTGCACTGCTACATAGTGGAGTTAATTGCTTATCAGAGAAATTTACACAGGGCATGACTGGCAGTCTTAATTCAATCAGTTTAAGATTTACTCTGTGGCTGATATTCATGGATAGTGGTGACTACTCTCAAATAAAGTTTGTGAGGTTCATACTACCAATCACCATGGGAGCTCATGGGCATGCCTCCAGAGATTGCTTTAACAGTTGCTGAGCATAGGAATAAACATTTACCAAAAGACAAAGGTTAAACTATAGAAATTATCAATATTTACATCAAATTTTCCTTAATGCTCTGAATATGTCAACTCAAAACAACTACAATTCACATATCTCTTCCTTCTCTTTTCTTCCAGGCTTTGGGTGACTAAAGAAAGATATAATTTCACTTTAGGGTTACAGAGAAAGACTATAAAGAAAGCTTCACATGGTATCATAATACAAACTAATATATACAGTGAATATTCACTGCTGGTAAATTTGTAGAGCTACTACCTAAAACAGGCCCTTAAATTAGGGTACTAGTGCAATGGAAATAATGTCCATAGGAAGAGAGCTATATCTCTGGTCTAAACCACAACAAAAATACCTCAAAAGTGTTTTAACAACTTTTGCAAAATTTAATTCTGCACAAGAGGAATCCTAAACCCCATTTCCATCCCAAATGAAAAAAGAGCTATAATGCAACTTAGAAATGGAAAAAAACCCTGCATGGCAAGTGGATGGTATGAAGAGATGATGAAAAATGGAACTGACGTAGTATTCAAATGGATTTGAACAGTTTACTGAGTAACAAAAATATGAGCTTGTACGCCAAAAGTCAGTGAGCAAAGGTAGTACATGAAGTAACAATATCTTTATTGCATAAGCAATGGAAGAATGGTTGTAGCACTTTTGCAAAGGTTTATGGTACACGTCTAGGCCAGATCTTAGCATAGCTGGAAAGGTATAGGGCATGTGTCGAGGCCAGATTTTTGCACTTGAGATATTTAGAGAAGATGTTCCTGATAAAAAATCAAAAGTGAATGAAGCATTTATGGCCTTAGAAAATGCATCCCGTAAAGTGACCAAGAAAAGGAATTTGGAAAATTTTGTTTCTTTAGGAGGGCAAAGAAACCTAAAGAATACTTTTATAATGGAAAAAATAATATGTGGTGGCATAAGAGCATGCTGTCTTTTAGTTTACTCACACATATCATCAATGTATGTCAAGCATGATGATGTATAATTTTCTTTCTGCTCCCTAGAGATGATTTATCAAGTAAAACTAACATCATTCCCTTCCCTTACTTTGCTTTTCTTGCTTTCCTGGCTTCATTATACAAGATCTATAAAATAGTGGAATGAGTTATTTCTTCTTTGCAAGTTTTCATTATTAGAAGTCCTGAAAGGCTTCAAAAATGGTTTGTTGTCATATACCATTCTGCAAGACAGAAATCTTTAAGTAACGACTATTTTGTCAAAGTATAACTTGAAATAATGCATACTACACACACTTCAGAGCATATTGATACCTCCACCAGCAATTTTTGATCCACACCCACCTAACACAAAAGAGGCCCACGGGCAGCATCTCCACTTCCCTCACAGCAGGCAGTGGTTCGAATCTCGCTGCTGGAGGTGCTACTATAATATCTTAAAGCAGTTCTGAATACCAGAAAATAAAAAGCATTTCTCTTGTACCCTAGGAAAACAACAATGTTTCCAACATTCTTCGTATTACCTTCCTTAACAAAATTGATTAGATATTAACCCTTAAGCAGCTGGCATGGTTTAAGAAAGTCCATCATAGTGCATGAAAAAAAAAAAATCATATAATACCTAGGCATTCAAAGGTAACAGAACATATGAAGAAAGTTATATAATCACTCTGTGTTCACCTGGTAGGTACAGTGATAATTGCACATTGGAATGGGGTGTGGTTGAAACATTCAACAGACTCCAATAACAGAAAATAAGAGATTTTGGGAGGATGATCTCTTCCTTCTACTGAGCTATTTCCCCATTATCTCATACACAAAGAAAAATATAGTATTAAACCTTTCACACCAGACTTCAGTGTGTGGGAGATTGGCAAGCTAGTGCGGAGAGGATACTGAATGGTTTGTTTGTTTCTTTCATATGCAGAGCTCTGTAATGAATACCATGAATATTTGCCCTGGGAACAGAAGAGAAAGAACATTGCCCACATGTTATTTGCAATTCATAAAAGGAGCTCAAAAGGGGTAGGAGCAAGTGGCTGAAAATTTATCCTCCAGTATTACTCTCCAAAATAAGGTACAGAGAAAGGAGTCAAGTAAGAATCTTTCCCTTTAATGCTCATTCATTCATTCCTGATGCTAACTCACTCATACAGGAAATTAAGATCATGTACAAGAGATTATTTTTTATCTTATTATTATACTCTGTCGCTGTCTCTCGCATTAGCGAGGTAGTGCAAGGAAACAAACAAAAGAATGGCCCAACCCACCCACATACACATACATACATACACACCCACATATACATACAAAAGATAATAAAAGATATAGAAATAACACACCTTTTACACTAACCTTCATTGTGAAGGAGAATGGTTGGCATGTGTGGAAGGGATAATGGAAGTCTTTTTTTTCACGGAAAAATTCTTGCTCTCTACCTTCTCTTACCAAAGTCCTCCAGTACCCCAAGATTAAATGAAAATAATCTAGTGCAGTCATTACATATTTCATCCAAAAGGATGGGTGCACTATACTTCATACATGCCTCCTTCCTTACATAATCCTGCTATATCTCTAAGTAATTTATTCACATTTATCAAGTTATTCTTCTTCACTATCCTCACCAACTGATTAACTGTTCCTCCTAAATACTGCACTTACGTCATCCAATAATATATATATTTTTCAAAGTCACTGCACTGTATGCACAACTTTCAAGTTCATGGGCAGTGGCAGTAAGGGTGCTGTGAACAGAATTTATTCCCATGCCTTCCAAGAAACAAAAGATCTGTAATATCTCTAATAGAACAATCTATCTAATAATAAGCAATTACTTTGCCATATAATAATAATCTTTAATGTAATGAAGTACAGTACAAAACAGTAAATAAGAAAATGTGTCTGGAAATATTTTCCAGGAACACATCCCCTTTTGTAATATTAGATCTAAGAGAGAGCTGGGTTTGAAGTAGTTTCACTTAAAGTGGCACTTTTCAGTAATGCAATCCCTATGCTAAAACAGGGTCCTTGCATGTTAGTCCAACTGCATAGGTAAAAACATGCTAGGAATATGTCAATTTTTCATACTGCCTTTTTGTTTATGATTATGCTGGTCCTAAAATGCTTCAGTAAACAGCTGCTAAATGCTGTGCAAGTACAATAAACAATGCATCACTGGATAATGAAAAACACTTAAAAGTTTTTCTAAGACATTATTCTCTCATGTTCGACACGCTCATGATAGAAAATGTATTGTCATCATAGTCTTCAGTGTCATGGTGATTACACTGTACAGGAACAGTTTGTAGTACAGTGCATAACTTAAAGCACAACATAGCATTGCACAGTTTTTTGTATACAGAATACATCTAAATTCAGACTTAATAAACTTCCAGGTATGGCAGCATTACCATTGTACTGATATGGTTTAGTTTGATCATGAACTATACTGTTATTGTTGTACTGACAGTTTAGTTTACAAATTACTTTCCATAATAAAAATCCTTAAAAACATGGTAACTAACCAATATATGAAAGTTTTCCATGAACAAAACCCCTTTTGTACATCAAGGTATAGGTACTTACAGTAGGTACGGTATACTGAATCCATCCCAACAATGATGCATGGATGTAAAACCCATGTGTATGTACATCAAGACAGGGCATAAGTAAAAGGCGGGGAGATGGATAATTTGTGCAGTATGATTGGAATTAGGATTAACTGACTGAAGCAGTATAAACAAAATGAAGACAATCAACAGAATGAGGATGTGAAAAGGTTTTATGGTAAGAAAAAGTCTTTAGAAAGGCATATAGATGATGGCATATAGATGATAAACATCTAAAATTATGGCCATGTAAAATACACTGCAGGTGGTCATGAAAGTACACTCTACTACAGAAGAATGTATATGTAGAGGAAGAATGTTGAGACAATTCAGGTGAAGATATTAGAGAAATCACAGGAGAGGAAATGTAATTGGAGCAATTTGTGTATGACAGTAAAATGAATGAACACTTTGTAAATGACAAATCAACTTGATATGTACAATGCAAAAGGGAGAAACATTTTTATCAGTGTAAAGTTCATGTGTCTTAAACATACCGGACATGGACTAAAGATTAGAAAAAAAAAGAGCAATGTTGCAGAGGCTGCGTATACATATTCAATCCCAATGAAATGGGAATGGGGTGATGATGGTAGACAAAATACTGTGTTCAGTATGGGTCATACATTACATTATCTCAAAACACAGAAGCTCAATGTCTAAGTAACAGCCCATACAGAACAAGATGACTGAAAAGTAATGGCTGTGCTTATCTTTGATTCCTGAACCACTCTGAGGAAAAGGATACATTAAAAAATGATATAAATGTAACTGCTGATACATAGGATAACCACTGGGTGCCTCTGGTGTTCCCACAGAACAATCACAATGCATAATCTGATGCATAATGAATAACATGGATCACCAAAAATATGATCTAAGTTTATATATCAAACCCATGTTTACACAACATGAATTACCAATGATATACGAATCCTCAGAGTCATCATTATCATGTTCTGCCTTCATCTTCATATATGTCATTCCTTTCCACCCTAGCGAGGTAGCATCAAGAACAATCAAACAATGGCCTCACTTGTTCACATCCATTCTCTGGATGTTATGGATTACGTATCAAAATCAGAGCCTCCCCAGCCACACTCAGCCCCATGGACTATTCTGTGATTTCCTCTGACCACTTCATAACCCCCAGTTCAGCCCATCGACAACTTGATACCACTGTGTATCCTTCAGCACTAACAAAAGTCACAGAGCTGTTTGGTAATATGCATAAGAAATGACTGATAGTCTACTACTCCCAAAGTCCACTGGTATGTTCATTCATGAAAGATTATATGCATACTAGTATATCCACATAAATATATAAAAAGAATGGGTGATAACCTATGGCTCCACAGGCCAAAAGTTGTATCCAATAATGAATGATAAGAACATAGGCATTAAGCATGTGTATTGTGTTAATCATTTATTTCATTTTATCATACTTTATCGCTGTCTCCCGCGTTAGCGAGGTAGCACGAGGAAACAGACGAAAGAATGGCCCAACCCACCCACATATACATGTATATACATACATGTCCACACACGAACATATACATACCTATACATCTCAACGTATATATACATTTTTTTTTTTTTTTCAAACTATTTGCCATTTCCCACATTAGCAAGGTAGCGTTAAGAACAAAGGACTGGGCCTCTGAGGGAATATCCTCACCTGGCCCCCTTCTCTGCTCCTTCTTTTGGAAAATTAAAAAAAAACAAAAAAACAAGAGGGGAGGATTTCCAGCCCCCCGCTCCCTCCCCTTTTAGTTGCCTTCTACGACACGCAGGGAATACGTGGGAAGTATTCTTTCTCCCCTATCCCCAGGGAGTATATATATATATATATATATATATATATATATATATATATATATATATATATATATATATATATATATATATATATATATATTTTATATTTCATTATACTTTGTCGCTGTCTCCCGTGTTTGCGAGGTAGCGCAAGGAAACAGACGAAAGAAATGGCCCAACCCCCCCCCATACACATGTATATACATACTCCACACACGCAAATATACATACCTACACAGCTTTCCATGGTTTACCCCAGATGCTTCACATGCCTTGATTCAATCCACTGACAGCACGTCAACCCCGGTATACCACATCGCTCCAGTTCACTCTATTCCTTGCCCTCCTTTCACCCTCCTGCATATCAGGCCCCGATCACACAAAATCTTTTTCACTCCATCTTTCCACCTCCAATTTGGTTTCCCTCTTCTCCTCGTTCCCTCCACCTCCGACACATATATCCTCTTGGTCAATCTTTCCTCACTCATTCTCTCCATGTGCCCAAACCACTTCAAAACACCCTCTTCTGCTCTCTCAACCACGCTCTTTTTATTTCCACACATCTCTCTTACCCTTACGTTACTCACTCGATCAAACCACCTCACACCACACATTGTCCTCAAACATCTCATTTCCAGCACATCCATCCTCCTGTGCACAACTCTATCCATAGCCCACGCCTCGCAACCATACAACATTGTTGGAACCACTATTCCTTCAAACATACCCATTTTTGCTTTCCGAGATAATGTTCTCGACTTCCACACATTCTTCAAGGCCCCCAGAATTTTCGCCCCCTCCCCCACCCTATGATCCACTTCCACTTCCATGGTTCCATCCGCTGCCAGATCCACTCCCAGATATCTAAAACACTTCACTTCCTCCAGTTTTTCTCCATTCAAACTCACCTCCCAATTGACATGACCCTCAACCCTACTGTACCTAATAACCTTGCTCTTATATACATATATATATATATATATATATATATATATATATATATATATATATATATATATATATATATATATATATATGGCCAGAGAGCGTTATTGGATTACGTGTTAATTGACAGGCGTGCGAAAGAGAGACTTTTGGATGTTAATGTGCTGAGAGGTGCAACTGGAGGGATGTCTGATCATTATCTTGTGGAGGCTAAGGTGAAGATCTGTATGGGTTTTCAGAAAAGAAGAGTGAATGTTGGGGTGAAGAGGGTGGTGAGAGTAAGTGAGCTTGAGAAGGAGACCTGTGTGAGGAAGTACCAGGAGAGACTGAGTACAGAATGGAAAAAGGTGAGAACAATGGAAGCAAGGGGAGTGGGGGAGGAATGGGATGTATTTAGGGAATCAGTGATGGATTGCGCAAAAGATGCTTGTGGCATGAGAAGAGTGGGAGGTGGGTTGATTAGAAAGGGTAGTGAGTGGTGGGATGAAGAAGTAAGAGTATTAGTGAAAGAGAAGAGAGAGGCATTTGGACGATTTTTGCAGGGAAAAAATGCAATTGAGTGGGAGATGTATAAAAGAAAGAGACAGGAGGTCAAGAGAAAGGTGCAAGAGGTGAAAAAAAGGGCAAATGAGAGTTGGGGTGAGAGTGTATCATTAAATTTTAGGGAGAATAAAAAGATGTTCTGGAAGGAGGTAAATAAAGTGCGTAAGACAAGGGAGCAAATGGGAACTTCAGTGAAGGGCGCAAATGGGGAGGTGATAACAAGTAGTGGTGATGTGAGAAGGAGATGGAGTGAGTATTTTGAAGGTTTGTTGAATGTGTTTGATGATAGAGTGGCAGATATAGGGTGTTTTGGTCGAGGTGGTGTGCAAAGTGAGAGGGTTAGGGAAAATGATTTGGTAAACAGAGAAGAGGTAGTGAAAGCTTTGCGGAAGATGAAAGCCGGCAAGGCAGCAGGTTTGGATGGTATTGCAGTGGAATTTATTAAAAAAGGGGGTGACTGTATTGTTGACTGGTTGGTAAGGTTATTTAATGTATGTATGACTCATGGTGAGGTGCCTGAGGATTGGCGGAATGCGTGCATAGTGCCATTGTACAAAGGCAAAGGGGATAAGAGTGAGTGCTCAAATTACAGAGGTATAAGTTTGTTGAGTATTCCTGGTAAATTATATGGGAGGGTATTGATTGAGAGGGTGAAGGCATGTACAGAGCATCAGATTGGGGAAGAGCAGTGTGGTTTCATAAGTGGTAGAGGATGTGTGGATCAGGTGTTTGCTTTGAAGAATGTATGTGAGAAATACTTAGAAAAGGAAATGGATTTGTATGTAGCATTTATGGATCTGGAGAAGGCATATGATAGAGTTGATAGAGATGCTCTGTGGAAGGAATTAAGAATATATGGTGTGGGAGGAAAGTTGTTAGAAGCAGTGAAAAGTTTTTATCGAGGATGTAAGGCATGTGTACGTGTAGGAAGAGAGGAAAGTGATTGGTTCTCAGTGAATGTAGGTTTGCGGCAGGGGTGTGTGATGTCTCCATGGTTGTTTAATTTGTTTATGGATGGGGTTGTTAGGGAGGTAAATGCAAGAGTTTTGGAAAGAGGGGCAAGTATGAAGTCTGTTGGGGATGAGAGAGCTTGGGAAGTGAGTCAGTTGTTGTTCGCTGATGATACAGCGCTGGTGGCTGATTCATGTGAGAAACTGCAGAAGCTGGTGACTGAGTTTGGTAAAGTGTGTGGAAGAAGAAAGTTAAGAGTAAATGTGAATAAGAGCAAGGTTATTAGGTACAGTAGGGTTGAGGGTCAAGTCAATTGGGAGGTGAGTTTGAATGGAGAAAAACTGGAGGAAGTGAAGGGTTTTAGATATCTGGGAGTGGATCTGGCAGCGGATGGAACCATGGAAGCGGAAGTGGATCATAGGGTGGGGGAGGGGGCGAAAATTCTGGGGGCCTTGAAGAATGTGTGGAAGTCGAGAACATTATCTCGGAAAGCAAAAATGGGTATGTTTGAAGGAATAGTGGTTCCAACAATGTTGTATGGTTGCGAGGCGTGGGCTATGGATAGAGTTGTGCACAGGAGGATGGATGTGCTGGAAATGAGATGTTTGAGGACAATGTGTGGTGTGAGGTGGTTTGATCGAGTGAGTAACGTAAGGGTAAGAGAGATGTGTGGAAATAAAAAGAGCGTGGTTGAGAGAGCAGAAGAGGGTGTTTTGAAGTGGTTTGGGCACATGGAGAGAATGAGTGAGGAAAGATTGACCAAGAGGATATATGTGTCGGAGGTGGAGGGAACGAGGAGAAGAGGGAGACCAAATTGGAGGTGGAAAGATGGAGTGAAAAAGATTTTGTGTGATCGGGGCCTGAACATGCAGGAGGGTGAAAGGAGGGCAAGGAATAGAGTGAATTGGAGCGATGTGGTATACCGGGGTTGACGTGCTGTCAGTGGATTGAATCAAGGCATGTGAAGCGTCTGGGGTAAACCATGGAAAGCTGTGTAGGTATGTATATTTGCGTGTGTGGACGTATGTATATACATGTGTATGGGGGGGGTTGGGCCGTTTCTTTCGTCTGTTTCCTTGCGCTACCTCGCAAACGCGGGAGACAGCGACAAAGTATAAAAAAAAAAAATATATATATATATGTATATATATATAATGCAAGAGTTTTGGAAAGAGGGGCAAGTATGAAGTCTGTTGGGGATGAGAGAGCTTGGGAAGTGAGTCAGTTGTTGTTCGCTGATGATACAGCGCTGGTGGCTGATTCATGTGAGAAACTGCAGAAGCTGGTGACTGAGTTTGGTAAAGTGTGTGGAAGAAGAAAGTTAAGAGTAAATGTGAATAAGAGCAAGGTTATTAGTTACATGTTAGTTCAATACATTTTGGGTTGCGTTTAAGGAGAAAAGCAGAGGAAAAGGGAATGTGCTAAATCCTCGACGATCTGACAGGTATGATACAAATGTCGAACACGAAATATCATATATTCGGGACGTAAATATCTATTTTTTTTTTGTAAAATTTGGCCATTTCCAGATTAATTATTGGAAAGAAACAAAGGTGTGGTCCTGAGAGTAATGTCTCCACCAGTGCCCTTCTTGCGAGCCTGTGGGAAAATTAAAAAATGAAAAAAAAAGAGGGGAGGATTTGCTAGCCACTGACCCTTTTAGGCAATGTTTGACGCGTGGATTGACGATGGGAGTATCTTAGTCTATCCCAGGAGTATGTATATATAAAAATGTATTTGTGTTTTTTTTTTTTTTTGTTTGAGAAGTTGTTCGAACGTTCGCGTTGGACGAGGTAGGATAGGAATGACAGAGGAAAGTCGAATGGAGGCCCAACCCCCCAACACAGTAGCAACAAATTAGTCGACACGATATAAAATACTATAGCTTTTCGGCCTGCTTGCCGAGAGATGCAGCAGATGGCTGATCGACTGCAGCTGTAACCCTGGTTACACATGTCCAATTCACTTATTATCTTAGCCTTCTACCTCCTGGGTAACAGGCAAACCGTTAAAAATCTTTTTACTTGCATTCTTCATCCAATTTGGTCTCTGGGCGTGGGGGGTTCGGCACTCCATTTCTCTTGGTCATTCCTCCTACCTTCTCATCCATGGGCCCAAAGCCATTACAAAAAAAACCAATATCATACTATCATCACTACGCTTGTTAACCCACCCTCTTGCCTTTTTTTCTTATTTTTAATTTTCAAAGAACGACACAACAATGGTGCCTCAAATCTCATTTCCGACATCATCCCTGTGCACATCTTCTACCAGCCACGCCTGCAACCGATAAAGCAATAGTTGGAACATATATCAAACATACATTTTTGCTTTCGAGATAAATATACATATATATACACATGTTATATAATTATATTATCATAGACTATACATTCCTATACACCGTACAATCATATAGTCTCCCCTTCCTCCCTGCATGCCACCGTGCCACTATGAAAAGACAACCAGCCCAGCATTGCCGAATGGTGCAGCTAGAAAAGAGAACAGACTCACATTCAAATTTGTAACCCTATACATGATCTTACTATGATACATAAGCTTAATAGAACTCAAAATTCAATTCAATGTCACAATGGATAGACCAAATTCATTCAAGTACATTGATAGCCTATATAATATTCCATTCGTCAAATTATCATAGCAAATAAATATGCAACCAATCATGCAAAAAATGGAACCAACACTTATTATGAAAGTTTATGTAATAAACATGTTATGTAAACCATGCAACCATTCACCTGCATCAACTTGGTACTAACATGAGTGGTACTTCAAGCTAGTTGTTAGCAAAGCTGTTGTTAATTGGTATACAGTTAATGCTTTAATGACAGCATTTTTAACATTTTTTACCACATTTACGCCATTATGTTTTTTTGTTCAAGCATGACTGTGGGCTATTCAATCATATGTTCTCCTTACCCACCTACTGTAACCTAATGGCTTGCTAAAAAGATACATCAAAGGTGAGAGCAAGTGAAAGCTAGGTTTTGAAGACAAAAACATTTTTCGTTTAGGCAGTGTCTTGCAAGCACAAGATATATTCCCATGGAATATACAGTCTAGACCCAGCCTGCCCTCATATGTTGAAGATGTACCAGCCTCTGCTCACACTTTGCAAATGCCTCTCAAGCATCCAAAACTACTAACTCATGAATTAGATCCGTCATCAGACAATCACCAACTACCACTAGGCTAAGAATATCGACCTCATCCCTACCAGATACTTGGAGCTCACACTTCACAGGTCACAGGCACCAAATCAAGTCACAAAAAGTAAAGAGAGTAGATTTTTCTGAGAAAGAGAGGTAGGCCAAACAAGGTGAAAAACTAAGAAAAATTGCTTGCACAATACTAACTCAGAGAGAAAATGTTCTCAATCTTTAAAACCTACAGTTCTGTCCTGTGACCATACGAGCATACCCACGTGAAGAAGAAACGTTAGAGAAAAAACAACCTCTAATGGTCAAATGAAGGAACCCTGTAGATTAATTTTCCTGAAGGAGAAATCCCCAGAGCCATACATCTACATCATCTAGAGCCAAAGAGGGTAGACCCTAAACATCTAAATTAAGGTAATCTTCGATGAAGGTGGAAGATGGGTACCAATAACCCTTTTGCTAGATTTCTTCCAATGAAAAGTTTCTACGGGAGGCCAAAGTAGTGGCTACCATTTCACACTATGAGTTCTAGCATAAAACCCAGGGTGAGCCAATGAAAGGTGTTTATATCCAAAGACAATATACAGTGGTATACTTCACAGCATGTATGTCATCCTTGTGCAGGGGCCTTCGTAATTATGTCTGTATCATTCCAATTCTGTAAGTGACTAGCAAAGAAAGTACTGGGGATACATAAATATCTCAACAGAAAGGGTTAAGGGACAAAGATCTTCAAAAATAGGCAACCCATTTGTAATCTTGGTAAATTTTGGTAAAGTCAAAGGCTTTCCCAGTGAATCCCTCTGCATAAGGCACTTGGCTCTTAATGAAACCTCAAAGAGTGAATGAAAAAAATGGGTACTCTAAATTCAATAACTTCATTCCCAGTCAAAGCTGGGTTTTTTGGTTAATCATCAAAATTTATAACAAAAGACAAGATCCAGTGATTGAACATAGTGTGAAATTAACCAATTCTCTTTCAAGACTGCAAGGCTATAGTGAAAAGTTCATAAGACGTTGCAGAGTTACTGCCATAAAAAATCCTGGATATAAATGGCATAAGACTTGAAAGCTCCCACTTAGGCTGCTGGGTAGAGACAAAAAGTCACCTCAAATAAAGAAATGAACAAGAAATTCTCAAAACTGTCAAATTCAGAGACTAGGGTTCTAAAGGGGCATTCTGATGGGCCAGTCCTGTGCATCTACTAAATGCCAAAATTTCCTCATGCTGGGAATATTTCGATGTGCTAGTTGGCAACTTAAGCCACAAGGCTCTTTTCAAATCTGAAGCTCTGTTCATGCCACCACCCTTTCAACCACCATCCTCCCATACAACTTTCCAGGTATACTCAACAAATTTGTACCTCTGTAATATAAAATTCTCTTTTGTTTTCCATGCCTTTACACAATGTCATTTAAAAGGCAATCTGCCTATCCTCAAATACAGTGAAAATCTGAAATAACCATTCAATACCAAAGGCACTCCCTTTCTTTAGAAATTCTGCCACAAACCCAACCACTCCAGCTATTATACCACACTTCCCATAATGCAAGGCTTTCACCACTTCTCTTTTCACTAAACCATTTGCTATGACTCTCTCGCTATGTATACCTCAATTTTCCATACACCCCACACCATCTCATTTAATACATTCAATCATATATAAGTAAGCACAATAAAACCTCTGTTATCCCTATGTTTAATTCAATATTTGTTTTTCAGGTTCGGTTGGCAACCCTTGATTACCTGAAAAAAGTCTGAATAACTAAAAAAGATATGTAAAAATATTTCAAATTGTCCATGCCAAAAAGGTGGAGTTGTGCATGAGGCTGTCTGAGGGTGAGTCCAAGGTGGCACATGTGAAGAGCTTCCACATCAGCATGACAACTATTTACGACATCACCAAGCAGCAAAAGAAGATCAAGTGTTTCTTTTCTCACATATAAACTTTTCCTTTATGTAAAATATGCACAAATGGGCAAAATAGTTTAAAATATCACAATTTCTAAACTAGTTAATACATCTAAAAACCTTGAAAAACCAGAAATTTTGTCATCCAAAACTGCCGAGTCCCAAGCACTTCGGATACTAGAGGTTTTACAGCACATTAAAAAGTAACACATAAGATGAAAGAAAAAGATACTGATCCATGAAACTTGACTAAAAACATTAGCAGAAAGCCACGCAACACATCCTAATGTATGCACTATCTTTCAGAAAAATAAATTTTGAGTAGTTTTTAGTGGTGGATCAACATCATCAGCCTAGTGGTGGTTGCTGATTGGCTGAAAGCAGACCCAATTCACAAATAAGCAGTTGTGGATACCAAATGATCTTTCAAATAGGAAGATTGAAGGCTGGTGCTTCCTTGCCATACTAAGAGGGTCAGTTGAGATCCTGACTCATATATTGCCAGGACACATATGCTCAAAAGATGGACTGTAAAGAAAAGGAGTTATGTTTAAAGATATTGTATATGAGCAATATCTACCTCAATTAATAAACAAATCTATGTAACTTATCATTGATATGCTCCTGAACATAGGTTTCCATAAATATATCAATATAATTACTGATGGACCACTTTTGAATTACGTTACTATATATGCAACAATCACAGGAAAAGTGAAATGATTGTGTAACAGAAAACATTTTTCAAGGTTTCTTCAAGGTTTTGCTCTGGAAGTGAACACTAAACTATATTCTATGTTCTTTTGCTTTCTAATTTCTATTTTTCCCATCTGTACATATTTCTTCAAATGTTGAGGTGGTAACCTTCAGCCTTCCTCAACTTCTATCTTATTTCTTACGTTTCACATAGTGATTCTTCTGCTGTTGGCTCCAAAATTATTAACTTGTCATTACGAAATGTTCCATGCTACAGCTGTCTTACCTCACAAAAGTATCCCACCTTCCCTGGCTGGCCTTCAATGTTTTGAACTTTGATGAAATTGCCACCATACTCTTCAGCTATAAAAAAGTAAGAAAATTATCATAACTTTGAACAGAGCATTCAAATACATAATATCTGTTTTCTCAATTAATCAGATTTTTAAATTTCAGAGCAGTCCTGTCCTTTTATCCAAACATTAACTCCTGAAACCAAACTAACTGCTTTGCATACCTTTCTCAAGATATGAGGTACGTCTTACTGCTGTCTAGTAAACCATACACCATCTAAGTTCCTTTGTATAGGACATTTCTTTTACAATTTTTATGCTTTAAATGACAAGTGGGAGGATTCATGTTAACAATTCCTACAGAGAAAAAGTGAGTGATGATACTTATGAAATACCAACAAAGTATGACTGTCACTCATGTCAAGCTTGTCACTCAAGTCAAGCTCAATCACAAAATCTTTAACATTACTATTTAACCAAGACTGCATGACATAAACAAATGGCGAGATGGATGGAATGAATGGAAAGATGGATGGATGTGTAATGCATAGACAAATGGACACATGGCTGCCTAAGTGATGATTCTCTCAAACTCCCAATTCAACAGCCTGTTTTATCCAAAGTTTCATGTTTTATCCAAAGTTTCAAGTTTAGCTGGCCAAATCTGGAATGATTTAAAATGCAAAACAATGTTTAAGATCAGTAATAAAGACTGAAACTGTCCACTCTACACAAATGACCAAAGAAATGAAAGTAAAAATATAAAGAAAGTATATCATACACTTATGAACCAACAGGCACTACTGCAAAAGATCTTCATTCTGAGATGACAATCATTATGGAACATGTAATACATGTAATTTGTAAGTTACTACAGTTACCTTTAATCATATAGGGGTTACCTAATTTAGATATCAGAGACATCAGTGATCTTGACAAAAGCTGTCAGAAAAGCACACCAGTGCAAGCATATTAAACAAGTAAATTCATGGAGGGAGATGAGTGGTGGATCATCCAGGTAAAATGTGTACCTCTCAACCTGCTGCACTACTGTCCCGATCTTCTACAACAAAGTTCACTTGCCTTGCTTAGTGTATGAATGACCATCAAAAAACCAGGTCCATACACAATATCTTCAGTACATGATAGATATAAAACATGAAATATACAATTCTTTAAGAAAAAAGTGAGGCACAGTTTGGCCTTGTAAGTTCCATATGGGTTGAAAGACCGTTTTTAAGATCATGTCAGATCAGTTCAGTAACATGAGAAAAAAAGCCTCTTTGTTGAACTGCCACAAACTTAAACATTCATGATGATAACTCTTGACTCTCAAAGAATTATCTTGAAGTTGATCCATCAGTATATTCATGATAAAAACTCGCTGATTCTCAATGGACTATTTCAAAGTTACTCCATCAGAACTAATGGCTTCAAACTGATGTATCAAAAAACTGCTTCAAAACTATGCCTTCTCCCCTTCAGAGTTCCTTTTGCATTCGATTCCCAGGGATGTTATGAAAGCTGTCCTGCAAATCCCTCTTAAGGATTATCTAAGAAAATCTCTTAGTTCGTTCATAAATAAACACCATGGAAGAGCCCTGATCTTGAAAGCAAAGGAGTTGTTTATTGGAAAGTTGATAATTAATCGAGGCATTGGCATAAACAATGTTAGAGCCTCCTAGATCAAAAGTGAAGAAAATTCTAAACACCCCACCTCCCTAGCTGTTTCAGAGCATGTCATAAATACTTTTCTCAAGCCCACCTTGATACAGTCATCACAAAGGGATGAAAGTCCTTAACTTCACTGAAGATTTTAGCCGACACTTTCTGCAATTTTCACACAGTATGTTAATGAAAAATATTCACATCCAACAACTACATGGGTAAGCAACTCGTTTCACCTCCCTTGTTTCGATGAGAAAATCTAACCTCAAAACCTAAGACAGTTGATTAAATGGGAAAGTATGAAATAAAGGAGAACCTTTTCAAAAATGAACAATGATTACAAGAATCAATGCTGGGACCTCTTTTGTTCATGTGTGGACACTGTAATCAGTCCTTAACTTCCAAGCAGAATTTAAAATCATACCTTTTAGGATACTAAAGCTGTCATAACAAGTAAAACACGAGAACATTCTTCTCCAATACACCTTATTATGGAAGATCTGAGGCATGAAAAAGAAAGAAAAAGAGACTGACTATTCCTCCTTTGAAGAGCTTGTTTAAAGTCATAAAACTTTTTCTAACATGAAGTGTTGAATAAAGTACAAGTCTGGGGACAAGGCAAACCAGTCCCTCTAAGGAGTGTCAACTAACTCGTACATATCACTTGCCAAGCTCTTCTCACCATGTAACAGGATAAATGGAGGTTGACAATTCCTCCAGTTAGAATGAGTTCTTTTTGGATTAGCTAGATCCAATCCTTCCAGATAAAAATCAGAGAACCAGCCTAAGTATTGATGAAAAAATAAAAAACTGTCAAAACACACATCAACTCTCACACTTGAAGCAACATGATCCCTCTCCAAGATCTCAAAATCCTGCTCTGCAAACTAAGAAATAAAGTGGAGCCCAACAAGGAAAAAAAAACTACTGCACATCCATTTTCCAACATGTTCCACAGCACTTCCTAAACTAATTTTTGTCCACCAGAGGAAAATTTTTCTTGTAGCTAAACTTACACTAATCCCTTTTTCTCTTTGAAAAATTTGAAGCTGACAGGCCTTACTGTGACTACTCCAGCCAGCAGTGCAGCATTCACTTAAAAGAAAAACATGTTTCGGGGCATCTATCCAAATGTCTGACACATTACACCACAAACTGTACTGATCCTTGGCTTGTTAAACAAAAATCATAAAATCATTTATCAAAATCACATTAACATAAGGTCAAAAGCACAAACTAAAGTACTTGTAAATATGCTAAAGCCTTATCTACTGAAAGACAAATCTTCAGGAGCACCAAATGACCTTAAATTAAGAGAACTTTGATAAGGAAAAATGTGATACTTTCAAAATGAAGAAGAAATCTGTTTTCTGGAACAAACAATGGAGACCAATTAACTTGGCCTAAAACATTCCTCTTCTGACACCATTACAATATGCAAATCTTTGAAACCAGTTCTGCTGCTTTATTGATGTTAGTCTGGTAAAGAGGGCTGAAATTCAATGTAAAAATCCAGTGGCTTTATACTTAATTCAAAAGGAATTACTCTGATCTGCTATTTTTTCTTTTTGCCTGCCTAAACTAATTCTAAAGAACTTCCCCATCCTAGGATATAACTGGCATGATCCAGTTAGAGTCTGTTGTTACACTCAAAACTAAGCTTATGGTCAACACGTTTTTCTAAATAAAAGTAAAACATTTCCACAACAGTCATTTTGAGTTTTCAATGCTATACTTGCTTACTAAATATCATATGACCAGACTCATACTTAAACAGACGAAAAATACAAAACACAAACAAAAAGTTGAGATAAGATGACCATCACAACAATGCCTAAGTTGTTGCCAAATTGTGGCAGCTGGCACAGGTGTTGTCTCCCTAGTTCTCAAAATACAACAATGTATTGAGAATCTGTTTCATGGTAAGCTTCGGAATCACATATTAGAACCAACTGTGTTGTGATCAGAAAATCAGAAAGGGAAGACACTATAAGCCTCTTATTATGGACAATCAGAGAGCACTGCAGGAAAGCAAGTAAATAATAGCACTGGCCAAATACTTCAAGTCACCTCATCTCCACACTGTGACATCAAGGTCTGTGTAGGTTATTACGTCAGTAAATTCCTGTGAACAAGCATCTGTCAGCCTCATATGATTTAGGATGGTCAAAGGAGGTGAGTCCTGAGAGCTGATACATATTACTTTTGGAGAAATATCGTGTTTCAACCCCCACTGAGGAAGTGCAAGATCTTCATAAGACTCTGTCTGTAGAGAAAAAATAATTTACAAACAAGCAGACACAATTTTCCCATACAACTTACCAGGTACACTTAACAGAATACCTCTGTAATATGAATATTCACTTTTGTCCTTTCCAGCAATGGCACTATACTGTACATGCATTCAGCCAGTTCACAGGCACTTCACCTTTAGCTACACTTATATAAAAAATTCTAGCCAATCAACAACATTGTTACCCTATTTGTCTGTCTACATCTCTAACACCAATTTCTACCTGGAACACCCTTAAGGTGCTGGCTATGGCAATAGTGTCTCCATAGCAAGTGAATTCTAGTGCCAACTCTTAGCCTTCAGTGCCTCATCCTTAACAGACCACTGGCAGAGGGCAACCCACTTTGCCACACTCATCACTGAAATACTTACCACAACTCTCTCACTCTGTTTACCTCCATGTCTCAAACACATTAGTAACACCAGCTACCCTATTATCTAACACTACAGTCCTTTGAAATACTTCTATGCCTGTTACCAGTTTCCCATCTGCTCTCCTCACTAATACTCGCACTTGTTCTCTTGTATGCTTGGTACACTGTATGTGAGGAGTGATTTAGAGGGTGGTGGCATGCACAAAGAATGATACTAGAAAGAAAAATGTAGCCTCAGAAGTGGTTGAGGATGTGTGGACCAGATGTCTGCTTTGAAGAATTCTTGTGAGAAGTAGGGAAAGGAAATCATTTCTATGTGGCATTCATGAATCTGAGGGTCATTATCCGACTCTGTCACTTGTGATTATGTTGCAAGTGAAAAGTCATCTTCAGCAGGATTACATCATTGGAATACAATCTCGTTGAAGAGCTTCTCATTCCAAAAGAGTCTATTATTTCTGAGCTATTGACTGCAACATAGCCTTGAAGTTGCATGGCTCCTGGAGAAGGGAGTCTTGAGGTTATACAATGATAATGATAATAATGGATCTGAAGAAAACACGGTAAATACTTTGTGGAAGTTGCTATGAATAGCAAGTGAAGAGTTTTTATCAAGAGTATAAGCATGTATGTGAATAGGAAGAGAACAGGGTGAGTAGTTCCAGGTGAAGGTGGATACACATCAATGGTTTGTATAACCATAGCTGTTTAATCTGCTTATAGATGGAGTGGTGAGGGATGAAAACATGAAGGTTTTGGAGAGAGACAGAGTAGTAAATATGCAGTCTTTTGGGATTGTCAAAGGCCAGTAAGGTGGATCAGCCACTGTCTGCAGATGACATGGCTCTGGTGGCATATTTGTGTGAAAACAGAAGGTGGTGTTTGAGTTTGGGAGAACAAGTGAAAGGAGGAAATTGAGAGTTCATATGAATAAAAGTATAATAATGAGGTTTAGCAGGGGAGAGAGAGCCAGTTTGGTTTAAATGTGAGTTTGTTTGGAAAGAGCCTGGAGGAAGTAGAGTACTCTAGATACATGGAAGTGGACATGGTAACAGATGGAACTATAGAGACAGAAGTGAACTCCAGGGTGGATGAAGGTGCAAGTGTCCTGGGTGTGTTGAGGACTGAGTGGAAAGAGAAGTTACTGTTGATGAGGACAAAGATGAGTACTTCTGATGATACAGAAGTTCTGATGGTGCTGTAAGGATGCACGTTGTGGGCTGTTAAACCCCTAAATGCAAAAGTACATATAAAGGTAGATGTGTTGGAGATGATATGCAAGAGGAAAACATGTAGTGTGAGGAGGGTTCATCAAACAAGAAATGACACTGTAAGAGAAAGATGCGGTCATAAATAGAGTATGTCTGAGACAGCTAAACATGGTGTTGTCCTAAGATCGTTTGGACACATCGACAGGATGAAAGACAAAACTAATTTTGAAAATATAGGCATTGAAAGTGACAGAAACAAAGGGGACACTGAGAGGAAGATGGAAGGATGGAGTGAAAGACGCTTTGAGTTTTTGGACCCTGAACATGCAAAAGGGTGTCATACATGCATGGGACAGAATGATATGGAGCAATGTGGTACAAAGGAGGTGACTTACTATCAACGGTCTGAACCAGGCACATGAAGTGGTTGGGGAAAAACCACAGAAAGGCCTCTTGGGCCTAGGGTAAGGATAGGGGAGGTCTAACTTTAGTGTATTGCATATGAAAGCTAGACAGTAATTTGATTATATAAGGGCATTTTCTTCGTCTGTTTCTGGAAGTACTTCACTAATGCCAGAAATGGCAAACAAGAAAGAAGGAAAAAAAGAAGAAAAATACAGCTAACCATACTCACCCAATCTCTTGTTTTCCTGAGCAAACCAAGCACCATTATGGTCTGCATTCAACTCCATAGGGTCAGCCCAAACACTAACCACTTCCTTTGGTCCATGATCATCTCTGTTTTGGTTTGGCCTGCGTCTCTTGTCATCAAACTGTCCTTGAGGTCCATCACGCCTGAATCCTCCTGATATGCCCTTTTTTTTATTCCTAAAATCTTTTGAACCAAAACTATCTCTATCATGATCTTGCCTGAATCTCCTACTGTCACCACCAGCCTGCCCTTGAGGTCCATCACGACTGAATCCTGCTGGTGTGGTTCTTCTTCTGTTCCCTAAGGTAACAAAATTATGAAGTTGAGTCTTATGGGGGGAAAATGTATGATAAAAACATCAAATAAATGAAAATCTGAGGTAGTGATCTATCTTTCCTACTTGGCTTTGTGTTTATTCATAGTGAACTTTATTTCAACATTAAGCAGTATAGGCAGACATTTCCTGAAATTCTTTTCAACAAAAAGGCTTAACAAAAAGCCATCATAAATCTATTAATTTTCAGTCAATGTTTTCAAGTGCAACATCAAGAATATACTTTTAGTAATATCAGATTAGAGTCACAACTGAAACATAACTTTAACCTATTCTCAATCAAAGGTAAGCCACCAAAGTAAAATGTTCATTATTTTGGTCATCACAAAGTATGCACAATTAATCAGACTTATCCCCATCCTCCTCATCAACAGTTTCAAAGATACCAACTTATACACAGCCCTTACTCCTCTCTCAATTCCAATACTAAATAAGTCATTCAAAATGCCACCTCTGAATCAAATACGAGCTGCCTGGCTTAAATCTTATCTTAGTCAACACAATGTTTGTACAGTTCATCAAAAGTCAACCCATCTTTCTCATAATATTCTCCAAGATGTCTAATTTTAAAAAGCCTGAATTCATCACTCCACTCCAGTACCAAATACATTAAACTACCATCTTTTATCCAACTCCCTAACACAACATTTTTGAAACCATGTTTACAAAGCTTGTGGGTTCAATTACTACACATCCTATCTTCAGGAGCATGCTTAGTTTGTCCAAAGGTCAGCAACAAGCTAGTTCACTGGAAGTAAAAAGCAACAGCACATTAGGCAAACACATTACTCTCTCATATGTCCTGTATTAAAGTCTGATCAACTTTTTCCATATCATCCAAACATCAAATCATTAGCATAATGGAGTTTTTTGTATAACTTTCTGACTAAAGCATACTGGTTCCTTTCTTTCACTTTAGATATTATAATCAAACAAGCATTTCCCCTTGTGTCACTCTAACTTCATCCAGGTTCTCCTCATTCAAACTAACATTCCAATTAACCATTCTTTTTCCACAGGTAAACCTAATAACTTTGCATCTATTTTCATAAACTCAACTTTCAGGCACTCTCTCAAACTCAGACACCACCTCTTGTAGTTTCTCACTTGAATCTACTAACATCACAGTGACATCAGCAAATAATAACTGATTCACCTCCCAGACTCCCCCATCCTCAAGAGACTACAGACATGCCCCTTTCTCCAAGAACCTTGCTTTTACCTTCCTCACTATGCAATCCATAACAAAATTAAACATCCATGGTAACACCACACTTGCTGAAGAACCATTTTCACCTGGAACCATTCACTCCTCCCTTCCTGTTCACACTCATAACTTATGCTTTAGATAAAAACTTTCTCCTGCTTCTAGCAGCATTCATCTCATCATAAGTTCATGACATCTTCAAAAGAGAATCTCTATCAACCATATCATACACTTTCTCCAGACACATGAATGTCACATACAAATCAATTTGTTTCTCTGAATACTTCTTACTTAAAATCTGCTACTCCTGATGCCACATTGTTCCTCCCCAGTCTCAAGTACTGTGTAAGCCATCCTCTCAATCACCTGTCTCCTTTACAGCCCAGCAAGTACACTCAACAAACTCATACTTCTGTAATTTCAACATTCATTTTTGTCCCCTTGTATTTACATAACAGCATTATAGAGCCATTCTGCCAATCCTCTGATATCTCATCCTGAGCCAAACCAATAATAAAAATCCTACCTAACTAAATCAATAAATCAACAAGACAGTCACCTTTCTTGAGAAAATTCAACAACAAACCCATCCACTCTGTCCACCTTGCCACAACACTTGATCTTACACATGACTTTTACCACCTCTTCCCTTTCCCCAAACTATTTGCCAAGACTCTCACTTCATATGTCTCCCCCATCCAAACACCTCACAATGCAGTTCTATCCATATAATACAAAAAGTAAGAATATATATTTTACTTTACATCTTTTTTCATTATACTTGATCGCTGTTTCCCACGTTAGCGAGGTAGAGACTGAAAACAGATGAAGAAAGACCCATCCACTCATATACACACACATATACAAACATGCACATACACATACATATACATACATATGCATATCAACATATACATGTCAACACATAAATATACAATCATGGAACACATGCCTTCAAACAACAAGGTCCCGGGTTCAAATCCTTGCTATTGGAGGGCATCATGTGAAACATATATACACACAAAAACATACACATACATAAACATATATACACATGTACATGTTCATACTTAATAGCCTTTATCCATTCCCAGCAACACCCATTCCCATAGGAAACAGCACTGCCATTCCCTGCATCAGCAAGGTAGCACCAAGAAACAGACAAAGAAGGGCCACATCCACTCACTCATTCTCTAGCTGTCATGTGTAATGCATCAAAACCACAGCTCCCTATCCACATCCAGGCCCCACAGATCTTTCCATGGTTTACCCAGGACATTTCATATGCTCTGTTTCAGTCCAAGGACAGCATGTCAACCCGAATATACTTCACTGTCCTAATTCATTTTATTCCATATACGCCCTTCATCATCCTGCATGTTCAGGCCCTGATCTCTCAAAATCTTTTTCACTTCATCCTTCCACCTCCAATTTGGTCTCCTGCTTCTCCTTGTTCCCTCCACTTCTGACACATATATCCTCTTGTCAATCTTTCCTCATTCATTTTCTCCTTACGTCTAAACCATTTCAACACACCCTCTTCTGCTCTCTAAACCACACTCTTTTTATTACCATACATCTCTCTTACCCTTTTATCACTTACACAATCAAACCATCTCATCCCATATTGTCCTCAAACACTTCATTTCCAACATGTCCATCCTCATCTGCACAGCCTTGTCTATAGTCCATGCCTCACAACCGCATAATATTGCTGGGGCTACTATTCCTTTAAACTTGCCCATTCTTGCCCTACCAGATAACATTCCCTCTTTCCACTCATTCTTCAGTGCTCCCAGAACCTTGGCCCACGCATCTTATAATTCACTTCCACAGTTCCATTCGCTACCATGTCCACTCTCGGATATCTAAAACACTTCATTTCCTTCAATTTCTCTGCTTAAACTCACACCTCAACTAAACTGTCCTTCAACCCTACTGAACCTTGCTTTTATTCACATTCACTCTCAACATTCACCTTTCACTTTTCCAAATTCAGTCACCAACTTCTGCACTTTCTCACTCAAATCTGCCATCAGTGCTGTATCATCAGAAAACAACAACTGACACTTCCCAGGCCCTCTCATTCCTCACAGATTGCATACTTGCACCTCTCTCCAAGGTTTTCATATTTACCTACCTCAACACCCCATCCATAAACAAATCAAACAATCATGGTGACATCACGCAACCCAGCCACAGACCAACTTTCACTTGGAACCATTCACTCTCCTGCCTTCCTACTCAGACACAAGCCTTACACCCTTGATATAAACTTCTCCCTGCTTCTAGCAGCTTTCCTCCCATACTGTATATTCTCAAGACCTTCTACAAAGCATCTCTATCAACATTATCATATGCCCTCTCCAGATCCATAAATGCTGTAGACAAATACATCTGTTTTTCTAAGTATTCCTCAAACATATTCTTTATAGCAAACATCTGATCCACACATCCTCTACCACTTCTGAAACCTCACTACTCCCCAATCTGATGCTATGTATATGCCTTTACCCTCTCAATCAATATCCTCCCATACAACTTACCAGGTATACTCAACAAACTTATTCCCCATAGTTTGAACATTAACATTTATCCCCCTTCCCTATATACAAGGGTACTATGCATGCATTCCACCAACTCTGAGGCACCTCACCATGATCCACAGATACAATGAAAACCCTTACCAATCAATGAAAAACAAAGTCACCCCTTTTCTTAATACATTCAAGTGCAATGCCATCCACTCCAGCCACCTTTCTGCATTTCATCTTATGCAAGGCTTTCACTACCTCTTCTTTCTTCACTGAACCACCCTCCATGACTTTCTTACTTTGCATACCACCGCGACGAAAACACACCACATCTGACATTCTATCATAAAATACACTCCATCTCCTCCTCACTTTATCACTATCTGTTATCGCTTCCCCTTTTGGCCCCTTCACCGATGTCCCCACTTGTTCTCTTATCTTTCATACATTACCTCTTTCCAAAACTTCTTATCCTCCCTAAAGTTTACTGATACTTGTTCACCCCAACTCTCATTTGCCCTCTTTTCTGACCTCTGTACCTTCCTCTTGAACTCCTGTCACCGTAAGTACCACCCAAGTGCCTCTCTTTTCTCTTTCACTAGCAACTTTACTTTATCTTACCACGCATTACCCTTTCTAATCTGCCGTCCTTCCATCTTTCGCATGCCATATGCATCATGCATCTTTTGCACATGCCATCACTGCTTACCTAAATACATCCAATTCCTCATCCACTCCCCCTCACTTCATGTACTCTCTCCTTTTGCCATTCTACACTTGATCTCTGTTGGTATTTCTTCACACAAGTCTCTTTTCCAAGCTCACTTAATCTCACCACTCTCTTCTCCCTGACATTGTCTCCTCTTTTTCAAAACCTCTACAAGTCTCCCTTACCTACATAGGATAGTGATAACACATCTCACCAGCTGTCACACTCAGCACATTTACATCCAAAAGTCTCTGTTTTACATGCCAGAAGAGTTGCAAAACCTTACATTTTCCTTTGTCAGCATTGTCCATCTGGTCACTTCTTGAGTGGGTGTTGAAAGATTTTGTGCTGGTATCTGCCCCTGAAGTAAGATCACCCCAGCCTGAAAATCCTTGAACTGAGCTCAAATCGAACCCTGAATTTCCTTGGTAATTTTGTCTGGGGAAATTACCTGTAAAAATCAACTGTATATTAGAAAGAGTCAGGAATATAAAAGCTCAGGATGTTCAATTATAAACAAAACTGCCAATGTGATTTTGATATACGCAATCACATGTGGATTTGCAGTACTTTAGCACACCCGCATAGATACAAACATGTGAATACCAAGACTAGCAATAACTGAACTGGAAAGAGAGAAGTACATCTGATATGTAAAGGAGTCGAACAGAATTCTAAAACTTGCTTATTACAACCTAGCTACTAAAATCTTTAAATGATGAGCTGCAAGTGTAAGTTACCATTACTGGGAATCTTGACTTGCACACTTCTCGAATCTATACAATAACAAGTGAATCTTGACGCTACCTCGCTAACATGGGTTTGAAGTATGCAAGGAATTGAGTGAATTGGAACAATGTGGTATACTGGGGTCAACGTACAGTCAATGGACTGAACCAAGGTATGTGAAGTATCTGGGGTAAACCATGGAGAGGTCTGTGGGGCCTGGATGTGGATAGGGAGATGTGGTTTCAGTGCATTACACACAACAGCTAGAGATTGAGTGTGAAAGAATGTGGCCCTTTTTTGGCTGTTTTCCTGGCACTACCTTGCTTGAAGTGGGGAGAAGTGATGCTACTTCCAGTGGGGCAGGGTAGCAACAGGAATGGATGAAGGCAAGCAAGTATGAATATGTAAATGTGTATATATGTATATGTCAAGAGGTCAAGAGACAGGTGCAAGAGGTGAAAAAGAGGGCAAATGAGAGTTGGGGTGAGAGAGTATCATCAAATTCTAGGGAGAATAAAAACATGTTTTGGAAGGAGTGCGTAAGACAAGAGAACAAATGGGAACATCGGTGAAGGGGGCTAATGGGGAGGTAATGACAAGTAGTGGTGATTTGAGAAAGAGATGGAAGGAGTATTTCAAAGGTTTGTTGAATGTGTTAGATGATAAAGTGGCAGATATAGGGTGTTTTGGTTGAGGTGGTGTGCGAAGTGAGAGGGTCAGGGAGAATGGTCTGGTAAACAGAGAAGAGGTAGTGAAAGCTTTGCAGAAGATGAAAGCGGCAAAGCGGCAGGTTTGGATGGTATTGCAGTGGAATTTATTAAAAAAGGGGTGACTGTGTTTTTGACTGGTTGGTGAGGATATTCAATGTATGTATGACTCATGGTAAAGGGCCTGAGGACTGGCGGAATGCATGCATAGCGCCGTTGTACAAAGGCAAAGGGGATAAAGGTGAGTGTTCAAATTACAGAGGTAATTTGTTGAGTATTCCTGGGAAATTGTATGGGAGGGTATAGATTGAGAGGGTGAAGGCATGTACAGAGCATCAGATTGGTGAAGAGCAGTGTGGTTTCAGAAGTGGTAGAGGATGTGTGGATCAGGCGTTTGCTTTGAAGAATGCATGTGAGAAATACTTAGAAAAACAAATGGATTTGTATGTAGCATTTATGGATCTGGAGAAGGCATATGATATAGTTGACAGAGATGCTCTGTGGAAGGTATTAAGAATATATGGTGTGGGAGGCAATTTGTCAGAAGCAGTGAAAAGTTTTTATCAAGGATGTAAGGCATGTGTACAAGAAGGAAGAGAGGAAAGTGATTGGTTCTCAGAGAATGTCGGTTTGTGGCAAGGGTGCATGATGTCTCTATTGTTGTGTAATTCATTTATGGATGGGGTTGTTAGGGAGGTGAATGCAAGAATTTTGGATAGAGGGGCAAGTATGGAGTTGGTAGTGGATGAGAGAGCTTAGGAAGTGAGTCAGTTGCTGTTCGCTGATGATACAGCACTGTTGGCTGATTCGGGTGAGAAACTGCAGAAGCTGGTGACTGAGTTTGGTAAAGTGTGTGAAAGAAGAAAGCTGAGAGTAAATGTGAATAAGAGCAAGGCTATTAGGTATAGTATGGTTGAGGGACAAGTCAATTGGGAGGTAAGTTTGAATGGAGAAAAACTGGAGGGAGTGAAGTGTTTTAGATATCTGGGAGTGGATTTGGCAGCGAATGGAACCATGGAAACGGAAGTGAGTCACAGGGTGGGGGAGGGGGCAAAGGTTCTGGGAGCGTTGAAAAATGTGTAGAAGGGGAGAGCGTTATTGGAAAGCAAAAATGGTTATGTTTGAAGGAATAGTGTTCCAACAATGTTATATGGTTGCGAGCCATGGGCTATAGATAGAGTTGTGCGAAGGAGGGTGAATGTGCTGGAAATAAGATGTTTGAGGACAATGTGTGGTGTGAGGTGGTTTGATTAAGTAAGTAATGAAAGGGTAAGAGAGATGTGTGGTAATAAAAAGAGTGTGGTTGAGAGAGCAGAAGAGGGTGTTTTGAAATGGTTTGGTCACATGGAGACAATGAGCGAGGAAAGATTGACAAAGAGGATATGTGTGTCAGAGGTGGAGGGAACGAGGAGAAGTGGAAGACCAAACTGAAGGTGGAAAGATGAAGTGAAAAAAATTTTGAGTGAGCGGGGCCTGAACTTGCAGGAGGGTGAAAGGCGTGCAAGGAATAGAGTGAATTGGAACGATGTGGTATACCGGGGTTGACGTACTGTCAATGGATTGAATCAGGGCATGTGAAGCGTCTCGCGTAAACCATGGAAAGTTTTGTGGGGCCTGGATGTGGATAGGGAGCTGTGGTTTCGGTGCATTATACATGACAGCTAGAGACTGAGTGTGAATGAATGTGGCCTTTGCTGTCTTTTCCTAGTGCTACCTTGCACACATGCGAGGGGAAGGGGTTGTCATTTCATGTGTGGCAGGGTGGCGACAGGAATGAATAAGGGCAGACAGCATGAATTATGTAAAAATGTATAAATGTATATGTATGTGTGTGTATATATATGTATACGTTGAGATGTATAGGTATGTATATGTGTGTGTGTGGACATGTATGTATATACATGTGTATGTGGGTGGGTTGGGCCATTCTTTCGTCTGTTTCCTTGTGCTATCTCGCTAACGTGGGAGACAGTGTCAGAGTATAATATAATATAATAATAATGATATGAAAAATAAAATAATGCATCTTGTCAAGGTCAGATTAATCATTTTTGTGTATCTACCCTAATAAGAAAATAAAAAATGCTAACTTGCCAGACTAAGCACAAAGTTTTTAAAAAGGTGATTTTCCATCATCCAAGGATGCAACAGTTGATCTTCCAGCATTCAAGGATGCAACACTTGATCTTCCAGCATTCAAGGACGCAACAGCTGATCTTCCAACATACATGACTACAACACCAAAAAAGTGTTCCTGATTCCATCTGTGGTTATTTTCACTGTCCACATCCAAGCAGGCTCTTTTCACAAATGCCATCCAAACTGGTGACCCCTTAGAAGTGTGACATATTCTAAAACTCCAGTTTATCAACTAATGAATACTATTTTCTATTACTTTATTGACATGTTTTTCCCTCCCCTATATTTTTCCTTTCTTACTTTCTCTATTTTCACTTTTACTCTCACCGAGGTAAACCTCAGTCTTTTAACGACCTCAGAGGAAGCAGTCAGTACTGATGTAACCCAGTTAATTGTAAAACAAGAATTTCTCATAATTGTGTTAAATCAACAACTGCTGAGTTTCTGGTGCTTAAAACTGTACAGATAACAGGCTGCCATCATAAATATGAAAGATTCTTCATGTATAAATCTTTATATGTATAAAAAAGGAACATGATAGTGAATCAAAGCTCACTTTTGGAAGGTGGCTGCTTCTTATTTTCACCATCTTCATTACCTCCACGGTTACCACTCCCCATGTTAGCCAGAAGAGCCCCCAGTCCACGATGAGTGCGCATCGCATTGTCAGCTAAAGAAAGAAAGCAAAATGTAAATTTGAAGAAACATATTGTATGGGTTAAGGTGCCTGAGAACTGAAAGAATGCCTGTAAAGTGCCATATATAAAGGCAAGGGGGATAAAAGTAAATGCTTGAATTACAGAGGCATAAGTTTGTCGTGTATAACTAGTAAGGTGTGTGGGCAAAAGATGATTGTTAGGATGGTGGCAAGCACAGAGCATCAGATAAGGGAGCAACAATGTGGCTTCAAAAGTGGAATTGAATGTGTGGACCAGGAATTTCTTGTGAAGAATACAGCTGATAAATACATTCAGAAAGAGGATTTGCATATGGCATCTAAGAGCTACAGAAAGCATATGAAGGGCAGAGAAAAATGTCTTACTGAAGATACAATGAATACAGAATGTGGTGATGGAAGAAAGCTACTAGAAGCAGTGATGAGACTCTATCTAAAAAGTAAGGCTTATGTGCAAGTAAGAAAGGAAGAGGGTGAGTGGTTCAAGATGAAGGTGGATCTGCATCAAGGGTCTGTGACATCATGGCTGTTCAATCTGTTTAAGGATGGGGAGATGAAGAAGGCTGGGGGCCTGGGAGGTAAAACAACTGTTGTTTGCTGATAACATGGCTCTGGTGGCAGACTCAAGTGAGAAACTGCAAAAACTGGTTTCTGAGTTTGGGAGTGCATAAAAGGAGGAAATTTAGAGTGTGAGTGCATAAAAAGAGAAAATTCAGTCAATTGACATAAAAGTAAGTTTTTGAGAGAGAGAGAGAGAGAGAGAGAGAGAGAGAGAGAGAGAGAGAGAGAGAGAGAGAGAGAGAGGGGGGGGGGTTGAGTGAGCTTGAATGGAGATAACAAAGAAGTGGGATGTTTTAGACACCTGAGAATGGACATGTAGATGGAAACATAGGACTTAAAGTTAACTATAGGGTGGGGAGGAAAAAGTTCTAGGAACCCTGAGGAGTGTGTTGAATGATCAGTCAATGTCTGTGAGGGAAAAGACTGGTAGGTGTATGGATGAGAATCATGGGCCCCATATACAAAAGTACAGAAGGTATGTATATGTGTTGGAAATAAATATTTGAGAAAAATATGTGATATGAGGAGGGTTGATTTAGTGAACAAGTAGAGTAAGAATGAAGTGTAGTAGTAATTCGAGTATGTTTAAGAGAGCTCAACAGGGTGTGCTGACTGGGTTTGGAGGATATATAAAGAGAGACTGACTATAGGATGTGCATGTCAAGTGGAAGTAACACCTAAAAAGTATCTATAAGTCTTTGCCAAAATGGCAGAGCTAGTGCATGCTGCTCACTGCTGTATGAATAAGACTCTTCCTCTCTGCTCCCACCTATTCAAGGTTCATCTGGGGCTGATTTTCAACTTTCTTTAAAATTTTCCTGGAATTTTTCATGCATGTTTTGTATTTTTCCAGGTAGCATACTAATAGTTGTTCTAGTTTCCTACGTGGGCTCTTAAATGTTTCTGTCCAATGATTTTTTGTAAGTTCCATGGTATTCTTGAATATCTAATAACAGTATATTCCTGTTGGGGGCCTTTCAGGTTCAATACATTTTTCTTCATACCTTTAATTTGTTTCCATGTGTTGATTATCATATATCTTTCTCTTTTATTTTCTAGGCTACATAATTTGTTCTTTCACCCTTACATGGTAGTTTGTAAGTTCTGTCCCGATAATTCTGCTTGTCAAGTGCTTTTGAAATCTGTCTTCCTTATCTATTTCCATTTGTTTTGTTGGTGACCATACGACACAGCAATATTCAATTTTGTTTAAGCATAAATGTTTTCATCAATAGTTTTCTGTTTCTTGTAGTAAAAGTTTTCAAAACGATACCACTCAGTGCTTCACTCATAGTGCTATCTTCTCAATATGCTCTCTGAATTCAAGGCTCTCATTCATGATGACACCCAGATCTTTCACATTTGTTTCACTTACTCTGTTGGTCCTTTAAAAGGTGTCACCAATGCATTCTTTCCTATTCCATAACTTATCTGCTCTTATTCTTTTTCGTCAAATTCCAGGTTCACCTCTGCCTATTCGAGGATTGTGTCTAATTCTTAAGTCTTTCTGTGTTTCTTTTTAGAAGATGGAAGGAATGATTTGAAAAATGCTTTGAATTATCAAGTTCTGAATATGTAGGAGGATGTCAGTAACAGACCAAATTTCCTAAATAATTTTTTTATTTTGGGCTGGACCATTTGGTGTGTTTTGCCCTGGAAACAAATGTGCATGGATGCATACTCTGGAATTTGGATTCTGTTTCACCCATAAAGTCACAATGACCTTGTCTAGCCATCATACATGTTTAAACAATTTTTGTGGGGGTTTTCATAGTAATGATTCTTCATCCAAGTCTCACTTTCACCATATGTCATCAAGATATATAGACTTTCTTTAGACTCAACATAGTTACTGTCATTATCTTCCCTATGCTCACTCTTAATAAGAGAGTAAACTAGCATCTATCTAATCTCTCACTCTGTGTTGCTAGCCCTTTTCAGTCTGAAAAAAAATTTAAAAATGCCCCTAACCATAACCATATGCAGTCCAAATTTTTGCTGAAGCAAACATTGTTCCATATTTAGCACCAATAAGCACCAAAAATCATATTGTACCAAAATGACAAAAAAAATTAGATATAGTTCATCTAAAAAATATTCTTTAATCTAGAATTATGGGGTATTTTACTTCCAAGCCACAAGAAACAACTCTCAACTCAGCTGGAAAGAAGCATGAGGAACTAAGTGTACACTTTATCAGGAGTTGAAGAAGGCCATCAGGAACAAGTAAAGCCTCTGTGAGATTTGTTGTGGAAATATACCAATATAAATGTGGTCTGTTACTGGGGACTGCATGGAATGGCTGCCAATGGGAAGCCTGGGCAAAAATGCCGAGCTGCCCCATAAGTCATCTGCTTGTCTACTTTTTTTTTGCCAGCTGGCACAACACTCAATTATGAATGTGCCTAGTATATTTCAACTATAATACTGAAACTAGATACATGTTTCAGCTGCCAAGGGAAGTCAGGTGAGGATCTAACAGGTTCTGTCAATTTCAACAAGTGCTTCAACTATATTACTTACCTCTACAATTCCTCTGATCTGTATTTGCCCTCTTCACTTTCATTTGTTTATCACAGTATGATGAGAACATTATTCCTAATCATGTAGCACCAGTCTAATCATTTCTATGAGTATGGAATGTGCTCATAAAATTTTCATCCAATTCTATTGAGAAACAAATAGGTGGAGCAAAACTAATACTTTAATCAAAACATACCAATACAGTGATGTCTGTCTGGGCTTCTCTCTCATGGTAAATAGTGTTTGTACACTGGGGAATAGAAAACTAGTTCCAGCATGCATTATTACCAGTGACGAAAGCAAATGAAACATTAAGAGCTTTATTCACCATGAGATGGGAATTACAACAAACACCATTATGGTGGTATATTTCAACGAACACATAAATCAAATCTATCTGAAAAATATGTTAATGTAATGGTCACCATTAGCAAGCTCTTGTGAGGCACTGGGTTTATAGGCAATTAAACAATAACAATGCCTTGCAAACACTGGGTCTAAAGGCATGTCAACAATGAATAATAATGCCTTGAAAACAATGACTATAAGAATCCATTTTTTTTATTCATATCATTTAAAGGGAAAATCAGCTACTATAGGAGCTTAGGCAAGAACTCAATATTTTCTCTTAATTTCTGACAAGTATATCACCTACCTTTACATTAATGAGTCCCACACTTTTCCTTCAATTCATAATCCTCATCACAATTGCCATAATATCAGAGAATAAAAAAAAATACTCAATGTTATTTTTCACCACTTTGGTCTGTTCTTTGTACATTACACTAACATTGCGAAACAATATCACTCAATATACAGAGATATTAATGCAGTATGGTTAAATGCATTACTTTACCAATATATGAGGTTTTTATATTCTAAATTGACCACCAAAGAGTTAAACCTACTTCTGTGTCACATAATCCCTTATTTACCCCGTCCTTCAGAACTTCCTCTCTATTAGCTCATCTCTTATGATAATATAATGTGATGTTCCAAATCATATTCCAATACTCGTATATTTTTCTTTAAACATTAAATTACCACTGCAAAACAAAATCACAGAATAGTTCCTTATGGCTATAGCATTACTTTACTATTCATATTTATGTAATGTTATTTATCATACTTCATCCATGTTAGCGAGGTTGCGCAGTAACATACGAAGAAAAACCCATCCATGCATATGCACACATATATATATATACATACACACACTTACACATACATATACATACATATACATATCAACATATACAATATACACATACTTATACATATTCATACTTGCTTGCCCTAATCCATTCCTGGTACCACCCTGCCTTGCAGGAAACAGCATCACCACCTCCTGCATCATGTAGAGAGGTTTTAATAGATTTTCTTGCTTTCTACAAGAGGTTCAACTACTACATTAATACATTCCACAGTTTCCCGATTTTCAGTCCTTACCCATCCCTTATCTTTAAAGTAAATAATTCTTAACTTTTATTTTGCTCTCAAACACTTTCACTCCAAAACACAGTTACAGAAAAACTAAAGCTCAGAGAAAAGCAGCACTACACTAATACTTACAAAGAACCTACCAATTCCAGTACAAATTTTGGTACATTTCAGAGTGCGGTGGGCCACTGAACTCGTTTACCTAAAGCTTCGAGTTCTTGTAACAAACTCCGCTTTAGACCTATTTCAGCAATAAATTTAGGATAATAAACTCCTACGTTGGGTGTACCATATGTCAACAGCCTTAGGCTATCTTACATCAGGAAACAAACTAGTAAACCAAGCAATTACAAATTTACAGGAAACAACGAAAGCCCTTACGGTCTGCCATTTTCCTATTTAGTTTTTGCACAGGATGGTAAGATCACACGTCCTTCTCCTCTTCCTTTTCTTGCTTCTCAATTAAACTTCAATTTGTTCGCGTGTGATAACGGCAAAGGTTCTCCCTTGTCTGTGGTATTGAAAGGTGTGGTATTGCTGAAGGGCTTGTTTACAGTGGATCTGCTTGACGGCGTCTAACCAGCGTACACTTCAACCAACTCCTAACCTAGTAATCTCTACCCAGCGCACTATTCAGCCAGCTCCAAACTCAGACACGTTTAGCGCACACTCCAGCCAGCCCCCGGCCTACATACGTCCTCCCAGCGACCACACCAGCTAGCCCCCGACCGAGCCACGTCTATCCATCGAGCACTCCAGTAAACTTCAAGCCCAGATATTTCTAACGCACAATCCAGCCAGCCCTCGGCCTAGCCACGTCCATGAAGCACACATTTCAGTCAACCTCCGTCTTGGATACATATATACATATATATACATATATACATAGAATACATATGTATTAGGTTAAGAGACGGGGTAACATAAGTGATAAAACTATCCCCGTAAAACACAAGTAGTAACCACTCCAGCCAGTTCCTAGCTAAGCCACATAAGAAAGTCTTTGGCTACGTATAGCCAGCGAACACATCAGTAAGCATCCGGTCCAGATAGAAGTCCCTTCTATACAACCGTTCATCGCAGATCAAGGAAGATAAAGGAAGGAAGTACTACCTACATACAGTTCACGAGTCTTCTATGGGACTAGCACTTCCATCAAAGAAAATGAGTATTTACCAACAAACTACACCAAGTACTACTATCAATATTTTTTTTTTACATATGTTTATAGATGTTTGAGGACAATGTGTGGTGTGAGGTGGTTTGATCGAGTAAGTAACGTAAGGGTAAGAGAGATGTGTGGAAATAAAAAGAGCGTGGTTGAGAGAGCAGAAGAGGGTGTTTTGAAATGGTTTGGTCACATGGAGAGAATGAGTGAGGAAAGATTGACCAAGAGGATATATGTGTCGGAGGTGGAGGGAACGAGGAGAAGAGGGAGACCAAATTGGAGGTGGAAAGATGGAGTGAAAAACATTTTGTGTGATCGGGGCCTGAACATGCAGGAGGGTGAAAGGAGGGCAAAGAATAGAGTGAATTGGAGCGATGTGGTATACCGGGGTTGACGTGCTGTCAGTGGATTGAATCAAGGCATGTGTATGGGGGTGGGTTGGGCAATTTCTTTCGTCTCTTTCCTTGCGCTACCTCGCAAACGCGAGAGACAGCGACAAAAAAAATATATATATATATATATATATATATATATATATATATATATATATATATATATATATATCTTTTTCTTTTTTTCAAACTATTCGCCATTTCCCGCATTAGCGAGGTAGCGTTAAGAACAGAGGACTGGGCCTTTGAGGGAATACCCTCACCTGGCCCAATTCTCTGTTCCTTCTTTTGGAAAATTAAAGAAAAACGAGAGGGGAGGATTTCCAGCCCCCCGCTCCCTCCCCTTTTAGTCGCCTCGTACGACACGCAGGGAATACGTGGGAAGTATTCTTTCTCCCCATCCCCAGGGAATATATATATATATATATATATATATATATATATATATATATATATATATATATATATATATATATTTTTTTTTTTTTTTTTTTTTTTGTTTTTGCTTTGTCGCTGTCTCCCGCGTTTGCGAGGTAGCGCAAGGAAACAGACGAAAGAAATGGCCCAACCCACCCCCATACACATGTATATACATACGTCCACACACGCAAATATACATACCTACACAGCTTTCCATGGTTTACCCCAGACGCTTCACATGCCTTGATTCAATCCACTGACAGCACGTCAACCCCGGTATACCACATCGCTCCAATTCACTCTGTTCCTTGCCCTCCTTTCACCCTCCTGCATGTTCAGGCCCCGATCACACAAAATCTTTTTCACTCCATCTTTCCACCTCCAATTTGGTCTCCTCTTCTCCTCGTTCCCTCCACCTCCAACACATATATCCTCTTGGTCAATCTTTCCTCACTCATTCTCTCCATGTGACCAAACCATTTCAAAACACCCTCTTCTGCTCTCTCAACCATGCTCTTTTTATTTCCACACATCTCTCTTACCCTTACGTTACTTACTCGATCAAACCACCTCACACCACACATTGTCCTCAAACATCTCATTTCCAGCACATCCATCCTCCTGCGCGCAACTCTATCCATAGTCCACGCCTCGCAACCATACAACATTGTTGGAACCACTATTCCTTCAAACATACCCATTTTTGCTTTCCGAGATAATGTTCTCGACTTCCACACATTCTTCAAGGCTCCCAGAATTTTCGCCCCCTCCCCCACCCTATGATCCACTTCCGCTTCCATGTTACCATCCGCTGCCAGATCCACTCCCAGATATCTAAAACACTTCACTTCCTCCAGTTTTTCTCCATTCAAACTCACCTCCCAATTGACTTGACCCTCAACCCTACTGTACCTAATAACCTTGCTCTTATTCACATTTACTCTTAACTTTCTTCTTTCACACACTTTACCAAACTCAGTCACCAGCTTCTGCAGTTTCTCACATGAATCAGCCACCAGCGCTGTATCATCAGCGAACAACAACTGACTCACTTCCCAAGCTCTCTCATCCACAGCAGACTGAAATGTGAGGCAGTAGAAATGGGCATTGTTTTATTACTGAATGTGTGATGATTGGTTGACAGAAATACATATCTATGGAGGCAGGTAGTCACTAAATGTTGTGAAGCCAGTTGAAACTAACAGAAATCTAATAATGGAGGCACCTTACTGTATTATAAATGCCTCATTTCTCTTTGAGTTTTAAATATTAAAATCTTAATGTCATGTGTACGTCATACTTGCACATACATTATCTGGGCATGGTGCTGGATATATGTGCTCACTGTTGCTATTAGTTTTCAATACAAGCAACAGTTTCTGTGGTATGTTAATATTTTTGGTGCAAAGGAAGTTATCTGTTCAGTATTTATGTAAATAAAGTTCTGCCCATGTGAACATGTATATGTAAAACTTGGAAAATAAAAAAAAGATGGTGTGAAATCACACTGAAAAAAAATCCAATCCACTCAACACCCTCCATTTGCTTTAATGAAGTATATTATGGACATGTACTGTGAGGAAAAAAGAATGGATTTTGTTTTGCAAGTATAGGGATGAACCAGGTTGGAAAAAAACTGTTAAAGAATTTAATATACTTGTTCTCTCGCTCAAAAAAACTTTAAGTATTCTTAACATTTTATGTACTGCACCACTATATCAGTTTGATAATCTAATTATTACTGAATAAACAAATTGTACTGGACCCTTATGTCCTTTGTACCTAACGGTATCTCCATCTAATCTTGAAAAAGTTTCACTTTCTTTTCTATTCATTTATTAATTTGCTATGAAGTACCTGACCCTAACATAATTTTTGAAATATACATTCCCTCTGCTTTCTGAAGTTTACCCCACCCCATCACAAAGAAAACTACTTGTCTTTATTATTAATTTATTATTTATTTTGCTTTGTCGCTGTCTCCCGCGTTTGCGAGGTAGCGCTAGGGAACAGACGAAATAAATGGCCCAACCCACCCCCATACACATGTATATACATACACGTCCACACACGCAAATATACATACCTATACATCTCAATGTACACATATATATACACACACAGACACATACATATATACCCATGCACACAATTCACACTGTCTGCCATTATTCATTTCCATCGCCACCTCGCCACACATGGAATACCATCCCCCTCCCCCCTCATGTGTGCGAGGTAGCGCTAGGAAAAGACAACAAAGGCCCCATTCTTTCACACTCAGTCTCTAGCTGTCATGCAATAATGCCCAAAACCACAGCTCCCTTTCCACATCCAGGCCCCACACAACTTTCCATGGTTTACCCCAGACACTTCACATGCCCTGATTCAATCCACTGACAGCACGTCAACCCCGGTATACCACATCGATCCATTTTACTCTATTCCTTGCCCGCCATTCACCCTCCTGCATGTTCAGGCCCCGATCACTCAAAATCTTTTTCACTCCATCTTTCCACCTCCAATTTGGTCTCCCACTTCTCCTCGTTCCCTCCACCTCCGACACATATATCCTCTTGGTCAATCTTTCCTCACTCATTCTCTCCATGTGCCCAAACCATTTCAAAACGCCCTCTTCTGCTCTCTCAACCACGCTCTTTTTATTTCCACACATCTCTCTTACCCTTACATTACTTACTTGATCAAACCACCTCACACCACACATTGTCTTCAAACATCTCATTTCCAGCACATCCACCCTCCTGCACACAACTCTATCCATAGCCCACGCCTCGCAACCATACAACATTGTTGGAGCCACTATTCCTTCAAACATACCCATTTTTGCTTTCCGAGATAATGTTCTCGACTTCCAAACATTCTTCAAGGCTCCCAGGATTTTCACCCCCTCCCCCACCCTATGATTCACTTCCGCTTCCATGGTTCCATCCGCTGCTAGATCCACTCCCAGATATCTAAAACACTTTACTTCCTCCAGTTTTTCTCCATTCAAACTTACCTCCCAATTGTCTTTATATCAATTATAATTCCATCATAAACTATAAAATACCAGGTTGAAATTACTGATGTACATTAAAAGATGCCATTTACAAATGCTTCATAAAATACTAAAAATATAACTTTCACAGAGACATGAAGATACAGTAGTCCTACTGGATTTATCAAATCTATATAAATTTTCAACCAAAGGTTAACATATTAAAATACATATACTTGTATAATAAGGATATTAAATAACAACATAGCAGACACAGAAAACGCTTTGTCCAAAATTTCTTTAAATGTTAAAAACGTATGTGTTGGTTTTTCTTTTTTCAAGACAAGTTTTCTCTGTAAGCAATACCAATAAGCAGGTGATGATTACCACCTTTGTACTGAAAACTAGAAAAAGAGGGATTTCTTTCCTCTTACCCATTATATCTCATAAACTTACAGTTACTGATGATACATATTTGTAATATTTTTCTTTTGTTAATCTCGTAAACAAGCTCAGTGAAACAGTGGTGAGTGGTGAAGTTTTTCTGTTATTATACCTTAACCCTTTCAGTGTGAGGCTCCTGCAGAGACTACATGAATGGAAAATTGACGCGTGTATGTGTATATTTTTAAATCAAAGGCTTCAGTCCCAAATATTAATCCTTATAGAGACCAGACTTTGAGGGGTGGGGGGAAGAATAATTTACAGGTGGGGAGAAAATGAGTGAAACATGAGGAAATGAAATAAAAAGATAATTGCATGTATGAAAACATATCATCTAGTTCATTAGCTTGTTTTAATGAGACAGAGCAAGATCAGCAATCCTGACATGGAGAGTCCAAGATGATTTTGAGCTCCTCTTCAGCATCCCTGTGTCAGTGCAGTGCGTGCAAGTGTGTATAGGTTTGAGCTCTGCATACATGGAGGAAATTTTATGATCACAGAATCCCATATCTTAAAATTGGTTTTATATCAGTTATTTAAATGTTTTAAAGATCTCCAGATTGCCTTGATAGTTTTTCATTCCACTAATCCACTTTGTTACTACATTAGTACTACTTATCTTTCCTAACCTGTTTCTTGCTTGGTTTCCTCTGCACTCAAGATGACAGGCTCATACTAGTATACAATATGCCACTCAATATTGCCATCTCAAATCAATTGAAAAACTTGGGAGTGTTTACCCTCCTCCTACTCTTTACTAATTTGGAAAATCTGTGTTAGCCATCCTTTCTGTATACCATAGCTCCTTTATTTATGTTACAATCTTAATTGCCTATCATTGTATAATCTCTAGTTAATCTATGTCTCCTTAATTTGAAGTAACAAAACTGATAATACTCTGAGCATAGTGAATGCTCTGGTTTTGGGGTATTCACACATGAAAGCTAGAGAGTGGATATGAGCAAGTTAGGCAGTTCATGTTTGTTCCTGGCACAACCTTGCAACACAGTAAACACAAACAGTTATGGAAAAACTTATCCATAAGGCAATTTTGAAAATGGCCAATATGTAATTTACCTCCTTTACAGTTCTAATACATGTAGTGTTATGGTGATTATATGGGAACAATGCCAAACACCATGTCTGTTTTGTATGTACATTCCTGTGAACAATATCGTATGAGTTGATTGTCATGACTTGACTAAGTTCAGAGTCCCTTCTACATCATTTTGCACTTGGCTGGAGTGAATTTCATCAACTAAGTATCTAACCAAATCTGAAGTTCTTTAGATGAGATGGCATGGGCAGCTGAGGCCCTAATTAGTGCCATACCATTAATGCTATATATATACATATGCGAAGGTGAGTAATGTAGCAGTTGAGAATATAATTGGTGTACATGGGGTGTTCAGTATTGTGAATGGAAATGGTGAAGAGATTGTGGCTTTGTGTGCTGAAAAAAGACTGGTGATTGGGAATACCTGGTTTAAAAAGAGAGATATACATAAGTATACGTAGGGGTATTTCTGGGAAATTATATGGGAGGGTATTGATTGAGAGGGTGAAGGCATGTACAGAGCATCAGACTGGGAAAGAGCAGTGTGGTTTCAGAAGTGATAGAGGATGTGCAGATCAGGTGTTTGCTTTGAAGAATGTACGTGAGAAATATTCAGAAAAACAAATGGATGTTTATGTAGCATTTATGGATCTGGAGAAGGCATATGATACGGTTGATAGAGAAGCTTTGTGGAAGGTTTTAAGAGTATATGGTGTGGGAGGTGAGTTGCTAGAAGCAGTAAGTTTTTACCAAGGATGTAAGGCATTTGTATGAGGAGGGAGAGAGGAGAGTGATTGTCTCCCATGAGTGTCAGTCTGTGGCAGGGGTGTGTGATGTCCCTATGGCTGATTTGTCTATGGATGGGGTGGTTAGGGAGGTAAATGCAAGAGTTTTGGAGAGGGGCAAGTATGTAGTCTGTTGGGGATGAGAGGGCCTGGGAAGTGAGTCAGTTATTGTTCACCAATGATACAGCTCTGGTGGCTAATTCAAGTGAAAAACTGCAGAAGTTGGTGACTGAGTTTGGAAAAGTGTGTGAAAGGAGAAATTGCAAGTATATGTGAATAAGAGCAAGTTCATTAGGTTCAGTAGGGTTGAGGGACAAGTTAATTGGGATATAAGTTTGAATGGAGAAAAATTGGAGGAAGTGAAAGGTTTCAGATAACTGGAAGTGGACTTAGCAGCAGATGGAACCATGGAAGCTGAAGTGAGTCACAGGGTGGGGAAGGGGGCAAAGGTTTGGGAGCGATGAAGAATGTGTGGAAGGAAATAACCTTATCTTGGAGAGCAAAGATGGGTATGTTTGAAGGAATAGTATTTCCAACAATGTTATATGGTTGCGAGGCATGGGCTATAGATAGGGTTGTACGGAGGAGGGCGGATGTGTTGTAAATTAAATGTTTGAGGACAATATGTGGTGCGAGGTGGTTTGATCGATAAAGTAATGAAAGGGTTAGAGGGTTGTGTGGAAACAAAAAGAATGTGGTTGAGAGAGCAGAAGAGGGTATGTTGAAATGGTTTGGACATATGGAGAGAATGAGAGAGGAAAGATTGACAAACAGGATATATGTGGCAGAGGTGGAGGGAACAAGGAGAAGCGGGAGACCAAACTGGAGGTGGAAGGATGGAGTGAAAAAGATTTTGAGCAACTGGGGCCTGAACATACAGGAGGTTGAGAGGCATGCAAGGAATGGTGTTTATTGAAACGATGTGGTATACCAGGGTCGACGTACTGTCAGTGTACTAAACCAAGGCATGTGAAGTGTCTGTGATAAAGCAGGAAAGGTCTGTGGGGCCTGATGTGGATAGGGAGCTGTGGTTTCAGGGCGGGGTAGCATCAGGAATGGATGAAGGCTAGCAAGTATGAATATATACATGTGTATGTATGTATATGTCTGTGCACCCACATACACATGTATATACATAAACGCCCACACAGGCACATATACATACACACACATTTCAGTGTATACATAAATATACATAAACAGACATACATACATACACACATTTATATATTCATACATGCTGCCTGAGCCATGTACCCATTTTATCGACCAAACCCTTGGGGTGGATGAACAGCTGGGTTGAGTGTGGATTGACTGCCCTAACCAGGATTCAAACCTGTACGCTTGACCCTGGGCAGCCCGTGGATGCATCACGGTCAGGAACACTAACTGCTACACCATAAGCGTCTTAGCTTTGCCTCTATTTTGCATATAAGCTGACTGCTCTAATCTATCTCACTCTCGTTTTTCCCCTAATGATGAAAGTGCACTTGGGAACTTATCATGTTTCATTCTCTCCATGATTATCAGCAAATATAAATGTGTATATATATTCTATTTTATGTCAAAGACTTCAGTTTTGTATAGAAGACCTCAATAAACCTAGGCCTTGAATGAAAGGAGACAGGGCATAACAGAGAAGAAATATTTACAAGATTTCAAGGAAGTTAAAAGCCTGCCTTTTAGAAAGTAACAAGTTACAATTTTGTATGAAAGACAAGAAAGAGCAAAGACTTCCAAAGCTTCATGGGAGAAGGAAAGACAAACATCAAGATGGCTATTCATCATGTTGCCAAAGTTATCTTCACAGCTGTGACAGAACTGCTTACTAAATGGTCTAGTTAATGGCAGAGGCATTTCTAAGGTCGAAATTTAAGCAACATCTATGGAAGACAAGAGAGTTACTAATAGCATGGTGACGGTAAAGTGGACTGAAGTATGATGTTTCACTAGAGGAGGTGATAATTCAGACTGCCATAGTCTCAACACTATTAAGATGTGAAAGCAGAATTTCATGTATGTAATATGTAATATATGCATTTATTAATTGATGAACTTAAAATACAATGTATACAGGTATAAATTTGGCCACAAAGTACAAAGTCTTTGGTTATATGCCTCTGTGAGAATTACATCTCTAAATTATACACAATTAATTGGGAGCACACAATATTCCACAGAAATGATGTATTATCATCATTATATGCTATATAACTAAGGATTAGCTTGTAAAATACACTTAAAAGTACTTCAGTGGTAATTAAATAATGTAAACAAATAAATTAACAATCTTTATTTCAATAATCAATCTGTATCAAATATACAGGGCAGTGAAATTGCACGTCACACTGAGAGGGTAACGGAATCAGTGCACTGCCTATGACAGAGCAATGAAGGACTGCTACATGTAAAACTCATGATGCTACTTATTATGCCGAAGAGGTGGTGCACTGTAATGCACTTGTCCATTCCCCTGCAAAGGACAAAAAAGTATAAAAAAGAAGGTCATGAAGAATGGAAAACTATTTCTTCACCAAAGGCAAAGTCCTATAAGCATCTAAGAGAGTTCTTGCTTGCCAAAGGGTAAGAATATTACCATCTAAACCTTTATAAAAAGGGGGTATCCACAAGAACTATCCACAGGTTAGCAGCTGACTGTTCACAAGGTCTCAATAACCGAGGTAACCTGCCTAGACACTATGTTATCAAATTTTTGTTGATGAGCAGCAAGCTTCAACCTCCTATTGTTCATCTAATCGTTGAGTCTCCCTCATACCTGTACTGAGGTATAGTAGGGTAGCACCAGGAACAGACAAAAAAGGGCCTCAACTGCTCACATTCACTCTTGAGCTGTCATGTGTAATGCACCAAAACCACAGCTCCCTATCCACATCCAGGCCCCACAGGACCTTCCATAGTCTACCTCAGACATTTCACATGCCCTAGTTCAGTCCATTGACAGCACATTAACCCCAGTATATTGCATCGCTCCAAATCACTCTATCCCATGCAAGCCCTTTACCCTCCTGCATGTTCAGATCCCAATTGCTCAAAGACTTTTTCACTCTATCCTTCCATCTCCAATTTGATTTCCTCATACCCCTTGTTCCCTCCACTTGATACATATATCCTCTTTCTCAACCTTTCCTCACTCATTCTCTCCATATGTCCAAACCATTTCAGCACATCCTCTTCACTTCTCTCAACCACACTTTTATTTTTACCACACATATCTCTTACCCTTTCATTACTTACTCGATCAAAGCACATCACACCACATATTGTCTTCAAACATTTCACTCCCAACACAGCCACCCTCCTCTGCACAACCCTATCTATAACCCATGCCTTGCATCCATATAATATTAATGGGAATAATATTACTTCAAACATATCCACTTTTGCCCAACCAGTTAATATTCTCTCTTTTCACATTCTTCAATTCTCCCAGAACCTTCACCCCTTCCTAAACTTATGACACACTTCTGCTTCCAAGGTGCTGTTCACTGCCACATCCACTCACAGATATCTAAAAACACTTCACCTTCTCCAATTTTTCTCCATTCAGACACACATCCCAACTAACCTGTTTCTCAACTCTGCTGTTACTGTTTTTCACAATCACTCTCAACTCTCTCCTTTCACACACTCTTCCAAACTCAGTCACCAACTTCTGCAGTTTCTCACTCGAATCCGCCATCAGTGTTGCATCATCAGCAAACAACAACTAACTCACTTTCCAGGCCCTTTCATCTCGACAGACTGCATACTTTGCCCCTCTCTCCAAGACACTCACATTTACCTCCCCCACCATCCCATCCATAAACAAATCAAACAACCATGGTGATATCAACACATCCCTGCCACAGACCAACCTTCCATACACAAGCCTTACAACCTCAATAAAACCTTCTCACTGCTTCCAGCAGCTTAACTTCTACACCATATATTCTGAAGGCCTTACATTAAGCATCTCTATCATACCCAGCATATGCCTTCCCCAGATCCACAAATGCCACATACATACCCATCTGTTTTTCTACATATTTCTCACACACGTTATTTAAAGAAAACACCTGATCCACACATCCTCTAACACTTCTGAAACCACACTGGTCCTCCCCAATTCTATGCTCAGTATGTGCCTTCACACTCTCAATCAATACCAAACACCTTATCAGGTATACTAAAAAAAATTACACCCCTGTAGTTTGAACACTCACCCTTATTCCCTTTGTACTCCATACAATGGCACTATACATGCACTTTACCAATCCTGTGTGTGTGTGTGTGTGTGTGTGTGTGTGTGTGTGTGTGTGTGTGTGTGTGTGTGTGTTGCTGAAGTCGAGGGAACAAGGAGAATGGGGAGACTACAGGGCCTGAACCTGCAGAGGGGTGTAAGATGAGCATGGGATGGAATGAATTAGAACACTGTGGTATACTGGGTTAGATGTGCTGTCAATGGACTGAACAAGGGCATGTGAAACTTCTGAGGAAAACCATGGAAAGGTCTTTGGGGTGTAGTTGTGGATAGAAAGCAGTGGTTCTGGTGCATTACACATCACAGATAGGGAACAGGTGTGAATGGATGCAGCATTTCTTCAACTGTTCTTGGTGCTACCTTATTAATGCCAGAAACAGTGGAGGAAGGAGTTTGGTAAAGTGCATGAGAGAAGAAAGATGAGAGTAAATGTGAATAAGAGCAAGGTTATTAGGTACAGTAGGGTTGAGGGACAAGTCAATTGGGAGGTGAGTTTGAATGGAGAAAAACTGGAGGAAGTGTTTTAGATATCTGGGAGTGGATTTGGCAGCGGATGGAACCATGGAAGCCGAAGTGAGTCACAGGGTAAGGTAGGAGGAAAAGGTTCTGGGAGCGTTGAAAAATGTGTGGAAGGTGAGAACATTATCTCGGAAAGCAAAAATGGGTATGTCTGAAGGAATAGTGGTTCCAACAATGTTATATGGTTGTGAGGCATGGGCTATAGACAGGGTTGTGCAGAGGAGGGTGGATGTGTTGGAAATGAGATGTTTGAGGACAATATGTGGTGTGAGGTGGTTTGACCGAGTAAGTAATGAAAGGGTAAGAGATATGTGTGGTAATAAAAAGCGTGTGGTTGAGAGAGCAGAAGAGGGTGTTTTGAAATGGTCTGGTCACATGGAGAGAATCAGTGAGGAAAGACTGACAAAGAGGATATATGTGTCAGAGGTGGGGGGAACAAGGAGAAGTGGGACACCAAACTGGACATGGAAGAATGGAGTGAAAAAGATTTTGAGCAATTGGGGCCTGAACATGCAGGAGGGTGAAAGGCATGCAAAGAATAGAGTGAATTGGAATGATGTGGTATACTGGGGTCGACATGCTGTCCATGGATTGAACCAGGGCATGTGAAGTGCCTGGGGTAAACCTTGGAAGGTTTTGTGGGTCTTGGATGTGGAAAGGGAGCAGTGGTTTCGGTGCATTATACATGACAGCTAGAGACTGAGTGTGAACAAATGTGGCCTTTGTTGTCTTTTCCTAGTGCTACCTCGGGCGCATGCGGGAGGAAGGGGGTTGTCATTTCATATGTGGTGGGGTGGCGACGGGAATGAATAAAGGGAGCAAGTATGAATTATGTACATGTGTATATATGTATATGTCTGTGCATGTATATATATGTATACATTGAAATGTATAGGCAGTATATGTGCATGCGTGGGCATGTATGTACATACATGTGTATGTGGGTGGGTTGGGCCATTCTTTCATCTGTTTCTTTGTGCAACCTTTCTGACGAGGGAGACAGTAACAAAGTATAATAAAAAACGAGTGAAAAGTCTGCCAAATTTTACTGACAGTACACAACTGACCAAAATGTTAGCATAGATGAAAAACCATTTCTCTAAAAAAGGCTAGACCTCATGAGCATCTGTGAGATCAAGAACTTGGTCTGGGGTTAAAACACCATTATACCCCAAAAATAATTCACAGCTATTGGGATTTACATTTCCATTCACAGGCTTTCAATGACCATCTAGAAACAAGCCAAGGTGTATTACATCATGGTATGGAAGTGTGGTAACCCCCATGACACCATTCTATCCCCTAATCTCTTCAACCTCATCCTACATGATCTTCCACTACCTCTCCTAACCCATAACATAAACATCCTCTGTTATATAATAGATCTTACCATTAGAGCACACCAGGCCAAAATAAAGCATACCAAAAATTACCTACAAAATCTAATGCAGTACTTCCCAGACAATGGCTCTTCAATAACCAAGTAACAGTATTCCCATAAAAATATCTAATTATATCCAACAAACACAATTCAAAATACAGTCACATACAACACACTGCCAAACCAATCCTTCCCTCTCTACAAATCACAGTACTAAGCATTATATATGATGAACACCTGACATACTGACTTCACACCATCATCAACACATAAAAACACTTTCTATTTCCAAATTCAATTACCACCTTCACCAAGAAAACTTGCTTTTTTCAGAGCTTTCTTGAATTCTGTGATTGGGAATGATTCAAAAGCATCTAACATCCAAAAGTATGGAAATGAAATGTAGCCAAAACAAATTAAGAGAAATTCTCGAAAATCCCCTGCTCATGCATAAAAAGCAGCACATTATAGAAATTAGTCTCACCTTTGAGAGGTGGTGGCTTCTTATTTTCACCACCTTTATTTCCTTGGGTTCCCCCAACTATGTTGGCCAAAATAGCTCCCAGACCACGATGGACACGCACTGCATTCTCAGCTAGAAAGATTAATCTTTATCAGTATCAATATATCATGAAAGCTATCACCTACAGATAATACACATCAAAAGTTTAAATATATTTTGAATATGAAGCATTACTATACAATACAAAAAGGTTCCTTGCACTAATGGATGTAATAGTAAGCTTAATGTTGCAAAACAAATGCTGTTACACATTCTTAAATGTGAGGTCCCTTACTTAATGTTTAGCAAAGTTATTGCTCTCTTCATTATTTTCTACATTTCTTTGGTAACAGTTCAAGCTATGACCTTTCAAGATACTGCTATCTGTATGATACAAAACACTCCCAAAATTGACACAGAAAATTCTCTAAGTATGCCCAACTATATATATATATATATATATATATATATATATATATATATATATATATATATATAGGGTGGGGGAGGGGGCGAAAATTCTGGGAGCCTTGAAGAATGTGTGGAAGTCTAGAACATTATCTCGGAAAGCAAAAATGGGTATGTTTGAAGGAATAGTGGTTCCAACAATGTTGTATGGTTGCGAGGCATGGGCTATGGATAGAGTTGTGCGCAGGAGGATGGATGTGCTGGAAATGAGATGTTTGAGGACAATGTGTGGTGTGAAGTGGTTTGATCGAGTAAGTAACGTAAGGGTAAGAGAGATGTGTGGAAATAAAAAGAGCGTGGTTGAGACAGCAGAAGAGGGTGTTTTGAAATGGTTTGGGCACATTGAGAGAATGAGTGAGGAAAGATTGACCAAGAGGATATATGTGTCGGAGGTGGAGGGAACGAGGAGAAGTGGGAGACCAAATTGGAGGTGGAAAGATGGAGTGAAAAAGATTTTGTGCGATCGGGGCCTGAACATGTAGGAGGGTGTAAGGAGGGCAAGGAATAGAGTGAATTGGATCGATGTGGTATACCGGGGTTGACATGCTGTCAGTGGATTGAATCAGGGCATGTGAAGCGTCTGGGGTAAACCATGGAAAAAAATATATATATTTTTTTTTTTTTTGCTTTGTCGCTGTCTCCCGCGTTTGCGAGGTAGTGCAAGGAAACAGATGAAAGAAATGGCCCAACCCACCCCCATACACATGTATATACATACGTCCACACACGCAAATATACATACCTACACAGCTTTCCATGGTTTACCCTAGACGCTTCACACGCCCTGATTCAATCCACTGACAGCACGTCAACCCCAGTATACCACATCGATCCAATTCACTCTATTCCTTGCCCTCCTTTCACCCTCCTGCATGTTCAGGCCCCGATCACACAAAATCTTTTTCACTCCATCTTTCCACCTCCAATTTGGTCTCCCACTTCTCCTCGTTCCCTCCACCTCCGACACATATATCCTCTTGGTCAATCTTTCCTCACTCATTCCTCATATATATATATATATATATATATATATATATATATATATATATATATATATATATATATATATTCCTGGATTAGCAACCTTATAAATCTGGCAACAACCAGCTCAAGTAAGGGACACTTAGCACATACATATATATATTGTTTCACCACGATGCCTAGAATCCTATCTAGTAAATTATATACTTGCTACCTAATTATATATTTTTTGAGGATATTTAAATAAACAGTGAATATCTTTAGTGTTAAACCTGCTTCTCCAGGAATCTACCTCACATTTTTCCTGATACTAATAAGTCTCACCACTACCACCTTCTTAAATGCCTTCACATAAAATAACACAATCCAAATCATGATTTGCAGCCTTTACCCAGTTCTCTTAACACCTGATTATCATTAAAAAATAATATCACTCGATAGTCCACTGTAGTTTCGTTGCGTCGTTACACTGGTGAAGAGCCTCATCATTAAGTGCTACCGTGATGCAACAGTACCACAGCCCCATCGTTATCCTATTACTTGATGACTTTTCTAATGGTAGGGAAATGCCTGGAATCCTAAAAACTCTTTATACACGTATCAAGTACATGATGATGCCATATTGGATCAGGTCTATGCATTATCAATAATTAGCCCTGGATGGCAAAGTTCGTGAGGACCGTGAAAGTGTTCTGCATCTGTTACTCACTAAGGGCCAGACCGACCCTATGATAACTTGGATATCTATTCAATTACAAAATAAACAACGGAAAACTAAAACAAAAACAAGACACTAAAAAAACAACAAATACACATGTGAAACTTTACCATCTTCCCTCAATATACAACAGTCCACTTTCTTCTAAACTAGTACAGCATATGAGAGCCCTTACTTTCTTCCGTTTCTTCCTCTTCTTCATCTTTCGTAATATGGACGTTACTTGTGTCTTCAGTTAAAGTGCCATCCCTTTCCTCCATGCTATACACAGCTCCTTCACTGAGTCTTCAGTTTACACTATAAGTCTCGTGTGTGGGTGTGTGTGTGTAGCACAGCTCTCAACTCTCAGCCTCCTCTTCCCTTACCTGTGATTCGAAGGGATTATAGATCAAAGCTGGATCGACTGTGACAATACAAATGCCAAAAAACCATTGAACGATCAACTCTACAATTATGCTTTGGCGTCTACCAAACAGTAAAGTACTGGCTTAGCATTTTTAGAGAAATTATATTTTGCATTCATTGGTCTCATTTTCCACATGTTTATGTGTGACACTGAGATTCTACCATTAACGGAAAATATATAAAATATTCTATGTCAAAGTTTTCATGTGTTCAACATTTCGCTAGGATATTGATTAACTCGACTGGATTAATCACTCCTTTATCTACAGTATCTTGTCTTTTAGACAAAAACACTTTTAATTTTGTTTGTCTTCTAATCATGGACATACGGCTGTCTGAATTTGTATAAGATTTATGCTATATATAAAATTTTGAAAGTAATTATGTCAAAACCAACACCAATACGAGAGGATAAGCATCCGATATTAGACTTTGGTTTAGGGAAATAGTCTTTATATCTGTTCATATTTACAGTTAGTTCTATATGAAGACATTAACGAGTATATATTGATGAAATAGTAGTAATAATATGAAGCTATACCATTACTTTGATAAGTGCTCTCATAAACTTGTAAACAAAAAAAATCTGAATTCGTATTTTAGACTTGATTGCAACTTAGAGCATACATTTTCTGAAGTGAAGTCAAGATCCGAAAAAAATAATATGACCTTGGAGACTGCATATATGCTACTAAGATGAACATATTTAAAACTGCAATATTAAAGCCATCATCTTCTTATGAGAAAGAAAACAACCAATCCCCCCCCCCCTTGTGATTAGTGAACACGCATAGAAAGGACTAAATAAAACATAATTTTCCGATATTTCTTTGTTGACCAATTGAATAAACATATTAGTACATATAAGTAGAAAGATTTTCACTAAGATTTGCGTTCCAATGTCCCAGATTGTTGAGTTCGCCGTTGCTAAGTTTCCTTCCTTTTGTCTTCTCCCTCAGTGTATTTTCTTATATATATCTTCCTCTCATGGTATTTTATGGTCGTAATCTTTCTCAGTCAACAGTAAAGTGTGCATATAGCAAATAGAGTTCTCTTCATAAATCTCTGCCAGTTGATCCCGAGTTTGCTTTAGTAGAAACCTCTCAGAGTTTTATTTTTCTTAAGTATTTAGGTAATGCTAATTTATCAGGTTTCTAGATATACTACTCACTACTGATATGTATATCTTGGTGGATTATGAATGCACACAGAGAAGGAATGAAATACAGAGCAGTATGGTTGATGAAGAACCTCTTACCAAACGGTGCTGTTTCCCTTCTGCATACCACTTGCTAATATGTCTGCTTTACAAATTTCTTCTCTTATTTGTCCTATCATAATCCTTTACAGATTTTTGTTGCATTTTTGAATTTCAAAGTACATCGTACATACTTTATTGCAACGTATTTTCTTAGTCTGATCACTGCACTTCATTACTAGTATTTAGATATGTTTACCCCTTAAAATTTACATTTTCTTTAAAGTACATAATTGCAATCGTTTTCTCTTAGTTTAATGGGTCACATATCTAATATTTGTTCTCGCAAACGAAGATAACTATTGACATGCATTGTCTTAAACCTTATATCTAGGTCACAGAAATTCTGCCTGGCTTTGCGAATCAATTTATATAAAGAGCATTTTTTAGTAAACCTTTCATCTACATTTTTGTGACGCACATATTTCAGAAGCAAATGATCATTACTACAATATATACCGTCCGCTTTTGATCTAAAAATAAACTGATCCTAAATATTCTTTCCTTAGATGAGTGGACGGCTCTATCCAGAGGCCATAAAGGACTGTGCCTAAACGACTAACAAGTGAGATAGTTCTAGAGACCATATCAAGAGGGTGTGTATGACCATGGAAGCAGCATTTTCTAATCACCAATACAGCTCGTGAGGTGTAAGATCTAAAGGTGATCCCTCGTGGGTGATGCATATTTGTTTCTCTGCTCTCAGGGATTTTGATGAATTATGTCGTGAGGCAAGTCATTGGCTCCTGAAATCCCATTCTTTGGCTTTTCTACTTCTCTCTGTTCTCTTATCCTCAGCTTCGTCTCCAGTCGGTTAATTGAGTACACGTTGGAGGGAGCGACACTTCCCCTCCTGTTAATCGTGGAGTCACCTCAAGGTTCTGTCCTATTGAGTACTCTCATTTCTTTCTCCGTAAATGACCCCCTTTCTACAATATCTAACAACCCTGGTCAGTGGCTGACTACCTGTTACTACCTATCTAATGGAGTACTAATATCAGACACATAGATAGAATGATAATGCAGACGATAAAAGTCATGATGATAGTCTATGAGTAGAAGCAGAGAAAACGCTACAAACAGTATGATTCATAATAATCATGATGGTAATAACCATAACAGGATCAGAATATCACTAAGGAGATTATCTGTAATCATACAGGATTAAAGAAAAAAAATCGTTAAGGTGAAAGATAAATTTTATTATGTGCTGAATAAAAGGTTTATATGGCATTATACCTCTGCTATACTGCATAGGACAGAATTTTTGTTTACCGACAACTGACAAAGAATATGCATTCCATTATATATACAGGTATGGAGCAGTCAGATATGCTTCGTCTCCTTTCACCCGACACCAATATATATATATATATATATATATATATATATATATATATATATATATATATATATATATATATATATATACACACACACACACACACACACACACACACGAGTCAGTTCTTGTTACTTGAGCTGATTTTTAAAGCTTTCCATTTGAGCTAATATACTATGTATTTACTTACAAAGGAGAAAATGGATACATAATTCATTCAGGATTATTAGACATTAACTCTTACGGGTAATCAGTGGTATCTCTTAGGGTGAGGGTTTTGCATTTACATTCAAGGGGAAATTTTTCATAAGGTATATACAAACACATCGACCTTGAAAGTGGGTAACAGGACCCTGAATCATCCAGCAGAAGCCAAACAGAACACAGGAACATAATCAGAAAATGGGGTATTTTGGGGCGGGGAAAGGGCTGATAGACTGATAAGTCAAATTGGTTGTAGTTAATCATATCTTGTCACAAATGCTTGTCTATATAGGTGCCATTTCAACGATCATATTTTCAGCGTAGCACCAAAACTAAGGGCTAGAATAAGTCATCTTCCTACTTCTCATCTATTTTCCTAGCTTTTCCTCCACCCCACTGAAGAGAACCCTCTTAGAATATGTTCAGTTCCCCAAACCCGTCCCTCTGGTAAACAGACGAGAAATGTACACATATATAGAGTTTGAACCCACCCTTCCCTGGTTTTTCTCTGTTCCACAGTCTCTGCAAAAGGAATGGAAATGACGGATATCAATAATCATAAACGAATTAACCAAGAGAGAGTATGAAAGTCATGATTTATCCAGATCATGACAGAATACGAATTAGTCACAAAAGTAATAGTTTCCCATGAAATTCTTCCTTTTCTAAAACTCATTAATGGGAAACTGACATAAAAAGATATTTCTATGTTAAAAGATCATCCACACGAGTTTCTAAAGCCGTATTAAGTCGAATCATAAAAATAAGTAACCAATGTATAGACAGAATTCTTCCTGAACATATTTCATCCTATGATTAGTTAAATCAACTTCCTTCAATATCATCCTTGCCCACCGAAATTATCGTATTTTGTCAATGATTTGTACTGTGATTTATTATATGGTGGCATACAGTAGACTGGTATAGTGATTTGTTAGAATAATACAGCAAGTTATATGGTAAAAAGTCAGTATAATACTTTTTTGTGAATGTAGTATATTACTATGACAAATGTGTCTATATTTTTTTTTTAATTCGGCAAGTTCATTCCATGATTATACAACAAATCTAGTATAGTAACCTGATACAATATATATCAATATAAATTGAAAAATCAGATGAATTAGATCATCTAATCTGATACAATGAATTAACATGATACAACTAGAATGAAAAAAAGAATCTGATGTGGCAACAAAAAGAATCTGATGTAGCAACAAAAAAGAAAATAGTCATGAGAATTAGGCAATCATTGGTTAATCAGTGACTGGTGGATTCAAACACTAAATTGGAGAGCTTGATACAGCAGAACGTCTACACATGATACAATAAATCAAATAAATCTATTATCTTATCAAAGCCGACGCCGAAGCCTTAGCTTAAATGTTTGACTCAATAACTGTATTACAATTAGTTATCTTAATAATCAAATACAATGAACTGTACAATAGCGGTAGTCAGAAGTTTAGGATGATAAATTGATACCAAGCTGTATACTTTATTTGACAAAGAAAATGGTGTAAAGATACGACAGAAAATACAATAGTGCATCATAAATGGTTTGGCACAGTGGATTCAGACTACAGGAGAAATGACTGAGGAAGAATTGCTGAAAAGTTGATGCATAATTAGATTATAGAAAGCACTGCTGTTTTTCACTATTGTTATCTTAAAAGGAACATAGAGCATATTCGGTTCCTTGATACAGCATAGTAATTTGACAGATATTACTTACACACACACACACACACACACACACACACACACACATTCCCGGATACAGTGATTCAATATACAATTCATCAGAAATCTGTAATCATTTGAAATGCCATTGCAACAGATTATGAGTACTCCAGACTTCGTGGAAATTCTTGATTATTTTGAATAACTTGCAGAGGCCCTGGATATATCGTAGGGCCTTCATAGGAAGCGAGAATATGTTATGGTCTTTGGACCATCTTGAACACCTTCTTCAGGTGTTCAAGATGGCTCGTTTGGTGGTTATGAGTTGACGGTGACAGCCTTAATGACCCCTTGGCAATCGAGAGGCCAAAAGAGGTTAGTTAACTGAATGTACAACCAAGTTGACTTTCAGCATTCTAATGGAATCTCAAGGATTTTCTGGGAAGTAATGGTTAATCCAACACGTTGGAAAAATGGATAATCGACTGCACTGAAGACATAAATCATCTAGGATGTTGGAAATATGGACAATCTAATATATTCAAAGCCTGAATGACCATATATGCAAAATTCATAAGCATGGATGGTCCGTAAACGTCGACATGTGGGTAACTAGAAACAAGACTCTCAAAACGCTCTTACACGAAACTCACATGAAACACCTACGATCCTCACATGAGCTTCACATGAAACCCAAGTGAGATTCGCATGAGACTGACCTTAGATTTGGGCGAGATTCACATGAGACCCACGTAAGAATCATGAGCTACGTAAAGACTAACACACAACACTCGAATTAGACGTACATTGTTTACTGCAGACTCGCGTGGGAGGTTTAAACTTATCGATAGTGTGGGCTGTGAGGAAGGCCTTGCCATGCTAATGTACAGAAATAAATGCTAAATTCATCTAGGTTAATCTTAAAGTGTGTGTGTGTGGGGCAGAGGCACTCACAAAACACTCAGGAGTGGAGGCTGTAGCTCAAATTCACCACACGCTCCGTTAGTGGAGGCTGTGACTCACCACACACTCATTGCTTATACAGTTGCGTCCTGCTTGGTCTGCTATCCTCCTGTGTTAACATACTCATCGACTTCATTGCGTGTCAGTGCTGAGAGCAGTCACATACAGTTTTAGAGTGATGAGTGGTGTGTTGTGCATGTGTGATGAATGTTTAAGGGTTGATGAGTGTGCATGATTATCTCTGAGGAGTGTTTGATGAATATATAGCACCTAGAGTATTTGTAATGAGTACAAGATGAATGTGTGGTGTTTAGCAAGTGCGCTGCGACTTGCTGTATGTTGAGTGCGTGATGGTGCGTAACATGGGTATAAAAAAAGCGTCTGGCGAATGTCTTGTGATTGCCTGAGTGCATTTGTTGAGGATGGGGTGAGTGGAAGCAGAGAAAGTTCGTAGTAGGCATACAGTGTCTTATATGACGAGTGTATGCTGTGCTTATAGCGTTGTGTTGAGGGTATATATTTCGTGTGTATGTATGTATTTGATTTGTTATGTCAAGGGAATGGTGAGCACATGGAAAGGGGATGAGTATTACGTTAGTAAAATGGAAGTGCCTCAGACCCACGTGAACCTTACACTCAACATTAGGAACGTCAGAAAACAAATAAATTAGTGGGCGAAAATGAGCTGTAATGCAGTGTCTTGCGGTTGGGACACAAGATTGTTTTTCCCTTAGATTCAGATGGATCGGTCATCTCTTTGACGCCATAGGATCAGTGGAACACCTGGGCGAAGATAGTTGTTTTGATCCAATCAGCTGTTGCGTCAGCTGATGGGTCAGCTGATGGATCAGCTGATGCCAAAGTAAACACACACGAGAGTGGTTCAGGTGTTGATGATTTTGTTGTCAAGTGTAGTCAGGTATTTTTGTCGTTGCAGTTGTTGTAGTTGTTTTTATTGTTGTTGTTGAAGTTGTTGTTGTTGAAGTTGTTGTTGGTGGTGGTGGTGTGTTGTTGGTGGTGTTGTTGTTGTTGGTGTTGTTGTTGGTGTTGTTGTTGTTGGTGTTGTTGTTGTTGTTGGTGGTGGTGTTGTTGGTGGTGTTGTTGTTGGTGTTGTTGTTGTTGGTGTTGTTGTTGTTGTTGTTGTTGTTGGTGGTGGTGGTGGTGTTGTTGGTGGCAGTGATGTAGTTTCTGTTGATGCTGTTGTATTCATGGTTCTCTCTGTTGTAGTCATCTTTTTCCTTCCTCTTTTTCTCATTTTCCTGTACTTGCGTCGTCTTCTTCTTCTCCTCTCCTTCCTTCTTCTGTTCCTTTGACGCATCTTTTTATTCTTCCTCCTCTTGTGTCTCTCTCTCCTCTTCTCCTTGAATTTCTTCCTCTTCTCCTCGCTGAGTGTTGGAGGGAGGAGAGAGGTGGCGTTGACGTCGGGTGCAGATCTGGACGTCTCCACCTGAGTCGAAGATGTTGTGTTGGCTGTCGCTATCTCGTTCCCCTCCAAGTCTGTAAAGGTTAGGCACTGTTAGTTCAAGACTCGCATATCAATGCACAGTGATGGTAGCCCAAGACACAGAGTCGTACATTAGGGTATAATGTTATTAGCTCAAGACAAAATGTCGCACATTAGGGTGTAATACTGTTAACTCAAAATAAAGGGTCGTACATTAGGGTAAAATGTTATTAGCTCAAGACAAAGAGTTGTAAATTAGGGTGTAATGTTGTTAGCTCAAGACAAAGAGTCGTACATTAGGGTATAATGTTATTAGCTTAAGACACAGACTTATCTACCAAGGTAAAGTGGCTGTCACTTTGATGTATAGACTCATCTACCGCTGCAGAGCTGTCAGTGATGTGCACAGACTTATCTACCAGGCTACAGAGCCGTGAGTTTGGTACACAGACTTGTCTATCAGGTCACAGGATTGCAGAAACGGTTCACAGACTCACGAAGACTTCGTAAGTGACACACTTAGAAAACTGTGCAACTTGGAGTAAATCTTTCTAATGATCAAAACTGTTTAAGTACACTTTACACAATATATGAAAAATGGGACTCGTTTAAGTAAGCATTGTACATATGGTGCATCTATACATTGCCATTCGGGAGACGAGTACATATGATTTATCACATGTAACACCATTAAGGGGACATATTATATGTCGCTCTCCTACATAATGGACCAGAGATATATAACTATATGTTACTTCTGAGTAAAACATCCATAATCTCAGACATATAAGGACCATAAGCTTTTAAAACGTCATAGACATTCCTGCGTATAGTTTACATTGTAGGTTAACAACACATTTTACAGGTATAAATAAGTCATCAAGTGTAAGTGTATATTGTTGGATGAAGATTATGAACAATCTTATCTGTTTAATGTCCATCAAGGCTGAAGAAAATGGTTTAAATTGATTTATTGGTTTCCTCCCACACTCATATATGAAGCTAAATTAACGGAGAATCTCTGGCAAGGCACATGTCCTTCCTACCTGGAACAGAAAACTCGAGTTACATGTGTGAATAAAATGTGATATTCCGGAGCAGATAATCTAAAGTAATTGTCTTCATAAAACAAACTCGGTGGAAGAGATAGCTCAAGGTAATTCTCAAGATGATTGTGAAAATGACTCTGATAAAATGATACAGTGGACAAGAACAGCTGATCAGAAGCAGCAAAAGTTTATCAGGAGGAGTAATGTGTTCATTAATCTGCAGATCAATGAGGCAGTTGAGGCAGACGCCAACAGATGTCACAACACAGAACCTGATGATAATGTAAACAGCAGCTGGTGATACTTCTACACATTATATATACTGGAGACAAGTGGGGATTGGTGGGCTCAGGTGGCCCCACTTTTAATATTATATATATATATATATATATATATATATATATATATATATATATATATATATATATATATATATATATATATACATATATATATACACACACACACACACACATATATATATATATATATATATATATATATATATATATATATATATATATATATATATATATATATATATATGCTCTCTCTAGGAACTTCTCTTCTGTTGGACACTATGTATCTGATTAGTGCCTCCGCCAATGTCTTCTTTTATGAGACCCAACTGTTTTAATTATGTTCTCAGAAATCATTATTTTCACACCTGTAATCCTTCCTCACGATTTCAGAGCCAGAGTTATCCCACAAGGGCTGCACATCTCGACCACTCAGTTTCTGCAATGAAACCTCCCAGGGAACTGTCCTCCCTCCAAACACTCTCCAAACTCTTTCTAATGAACGTTCCTCCACCTCCTGTGTGCATCCTTTCATATGCAAACGACCTTTTAATTTTCAGCACCCCAAGCACTCCACAAGCAGTACCAAACATACAACACTACATCAAGCAGTAAGAACACTGTCTTGCACAAACTGGAACGTCTCTACCTTCACAAAAGTCCACCGACACCCTCATAACCCTGACAGATGTGCATCCAACTTGCACCCTCCAATCTCCCTGAATGATCAGCCACTCCCACTTAACAAAGCACCAACCACCTGGACACCACATACGACAAACATGACAGTCACTCACCATATCACAAACATCAATAAACAAAAGTCAAGGACAATCCAAGTGCCTTTAGAGCACTCACTGGCACCAGTTCCAGACAAAAGAGAATCTGTTAGTGTCCCTAGAAATGATAGAACCTCTTCAGTCTAAACTCTACCTACCTATACACACACACACACACACACACACACACACACACACACACACTATATTTCCAATTCCATTGTTTGAAAGGATAATTGAGGGCAAAGGACATTTGAGACAGCTTGTTAGATCAACGAAGATAGCGCCGCCAGGCAAATGGATTGGGAAATGACAGGTCAGACAGCTGACTTGATCATACACGATATTTACGACAGGTGAGCAGATTATTGACGATATCTGTGACAGGTGACCAGATTACGGACGATAGCTGTGACAAGTAAGCAAACCTCAGACGATCCTTGTTGTGGTTCAGAGGCATCTGACAGTACCCGCCTTAGGTGTGTGGACGGAAAGTTGTGACGGTATTACATGGAAGACGGATATCAGCCACACCCGTCATGTGCACACCTGTCGGGGCGGGGCAGGTGGCACACCAGGTGTGGGCGGGGCAGGTGGGGGCAGAACAGGTGAGGGTAGGGCGGATGAGAGCGGGCAGGTGAGGGTAGGGTAGGTGAGAGTGGGGCAATTGAGGGCAGGGAAGGTAAGAGCGGGGCAGGTGAGGGCAGGGTAGGTGAGGACGGGGCATGTGAGGGCAGGGTAGGTGAGGGCAGCCCCCGCTGGGGCAGAGCAGGCCCTCCCTAGCCCCATCATCTGTCACAGGGAACCTGTGTCATTTGATAAGCATAAATCTCGCCCAAGATGCACCGAGCCAGCATTACCAGGCCACCACGACCCGCCAGCCTATAATTCTTCCATAATTCCTACAGTCATCCTCCTCGCCAGCCTATCATTCTACATTCGTGTTCCCCTCCAGCCTATAATTTCAGCATCGGATCGTCCTTCGTGTTGGCCTCACTGTAGCCGATACCTCTGCCCTCATCCTTTCGGAAACCACTTCCATAGAACTGTTCATCTTGTCTGTTGTATTATACAGGATGCCATTGTTCTGCCCTCGTCAACGTGAAGAGACATAACATTTGTGTTATGGGCACAGAACATCTGCGTTAAAGGGTACGTCTCCGTTGTGTGTGTGTGTGTGTGTGGAGAGGGGTATGGCTCCCCCATCCCCCCTCTTTGACTCCCTGGGTGGGGGGTGGGGGGGTGCTGCAGCACGTATCATTTTCGCTGATCACAGTGGCAATAGGGAAGTCTGGTCTGTCATTACCCACTGACGGACCTTGGCCCTGCCCAGCATGAATATTCAGGACCCCCTTCCCCCCCCCCCCCTCCTCTCCTCGCACCGATAACAATGTGCTGAAGGGTCTAACCCCCGATTCATCCGCAGTGAAGGGCGTCTGGCACTGATACCGCTCACCATAGGATGTCTCATGCAGATAAGCCAGTGATAGCGATTGATATCGATAACTTCTTGCTAAATGGCGTGTGGCCCCGGTAACCCAGTCTGGCCCCCGATGACCCTAAGTTAACGAGTCTTCTGCTGGACCTGATAACCCTAAGCTAACGAGTCTCTCTGGCCCTGGTAACCCCAAGCTAACGAGTCTTCTGCTGGCCCTGGTAACCCCAAGCTAACGAGTCTTTTGCTGGCCCTGATAACCCCAAGCTAACGAGTCTCTCTGGCCGTGCGTTGTAGACGCATGGCAGTGTGTGCCGTGCATATTTCAGTGGTTGTCGAGCTTCAGCAGAGGTGTAATAAAGGTGTCGATCGCGCATACTTGGCAAAATTTGTATAGGTGTGAGGTCTGCGGGTGTGGTTACGTTAGAGTTAAGGAGGTAACGGGAGAAGGTGGCTATCGTCTTGCTTGAGACGTTTGTTGTGGAGATGAGGTGAGTATTGCGTGAAGGTTTACAGTGTTCCCCTGAGCCATACGGCATGACGTCTCGAGCGCTGGCATACGTCTCTTGACACCACACTGCATGACTAGACCGATGGTGGATAGACCCCCACACGATAGATCGACATGTGTGATTTAGATAGACATAAAAGCTGGCACCAGAGGCCGAGGCTGGAGCCCTGTGATCACCCCAGACCCATCTTGCCCAACTAGGAGCTGAGGATCGTCGACTGATGTCGGGTCTGAGGGACCTGAGAGGGTCTGGGCGCGCCCCTCGATGACCAGTGTAAGACACACACACACACACACACACACACACACCCGGCGGTCCCATAGGGTTACTCCATGAATGTTATCACCTGCTTGATCAGTGATCTGTAGCCCTGCCCTCATAGGTTAATATGATATATATTTTTTCTTCTTGTTCTGATCAACAACAATCACCATCCCAAACACCATGACTGTGTCATTATCCGTAGATATGACGGCCTCCGCCTTCGGTATAGACACACACACACACACACACACACACACACACACACACACACACACACAGCTCTCACCTCGCGTGGGGATCAACTCTCTTGTGACTACCAGCATCACGACTTAGTTTCAGCCATCAGGTTCCTAATGTCCCCCAGGCATCTCTCAAGAACTATAGAGGATGGAATGGTCCGAGGATTTCTTCATTTCTTTAGATAGAATGTTTTGATATTTGCTCGATCTGGTGTATCAGAATACTGGTTTCTGAGTGTTGTTTCAAAGATGGTTTCTATGTTTCCTCCAGTGAGTCACCTGATCTTTTGGTCGTTGTCACTGAGGCAGGAGACTGGCGTCCACCTTAGATTGCAAAAATTCCTCACCCGATTTGAAACGTTCCTCATCCTTCGTGGGTATGAGGATGGGGGAGCGAGAAAGATTCGTCGAACTTCGGCGAGAGCAAGAAAATGTGTCTGGTAGAAGGTGAGTCATGTAAGAAGGAATGGGAGGGTTAGACGGAGAAGTGGTAACAGAGACAGACGAGGTGAGTTGGGGTGCGTATTTTGGAGTGATGGCCTCGCTGTTGGAGGAAGTGAGGTAAAGCAGCGGGTATAGATATGATTACTGTTGAGTTTCTCAAGATTAGGAATGAGTGTTGGTGATTGGTTCGTCGTGCTCGAGGTAGAGGTGTCAAGATTAGGGATGAGTGTTGGTGATTGGTTCGTCGTGCTGGAGGTAGAGGTGTCAAGATTAGGAATGAGTGTTGGTGATTGGTTCGTCGTGCTCGAGGTAGAGGTGTCAAGATTAGGGATGAGTGTTGGTGATTGGTTCGTCGTGCTTGAGGTAGAAGTGTCCGAGAACTGACCAAAAAAATATGATTGTGTCGAACCAGAACATGAAAGTAAAAGGGACACAAGCGAATGATGGAGTGTACGTATAAGGATACAGTATCAGGCGGGTGTGTATGCGTGAGAGAACCAATAGCGTGAGAGTACAAAATGAGAAACTCTTTATGATTGGAGTTTGCGAGAAAGAGCAATTTGTGAGATAAGAGATAAGCCTTTAGAGCCTTTCCGGGCAACATCCTTTGGGTTGGCCAGTCTTTATCCCAGTGATAACATACAGCATATAACCAACATCATTTTGGCTAGGCACTCTATTACTCGGCGATAGCATACAGCAAATACAGCATAATGCATTCATAGAACACAGCATAATGCATTTAAATAATCTGCTGCAATGGTTTAGTGAGCTTGATGAGGGTCACTTTTATCTTGCCTTCATGGTGCATGCGTGACCTCTGGTGACCTCGCATGATACAAGGGTAACTTTTGTTGCTGACTTGACCTTAAAAATGTATCATAAGACTTTCCCTGGCATGAACATGACTTGAGAAATTACCAGTGACCTTGTTTAAGCTATCATGAGTGACCTTCCTGACACATATCAAATGAGGATTTCCAAGTGACCTTACCTGACACGTACATGAGGCATTCCCAGTGTCCTTCCTTGACAAAAGACTAAACTCAAGGTACCTTTAGTGGTCTTACTCAGACCTGGTCTTTACCTTAGGCACTCTCATAGACCTTATTAGGTATGGACGCTTAGCAAGGCACATCTATTGACCTTGTTAGACCATGACGTTACCTGAAGACCATAAACTGCCCACTTGGGTAGCCCCGACTGTTAGAAATGCCTCACTCGTGTTGACTTTAGTCAAGACTCTGGACAGGGTGTTGACCTTACCTGGTGTGGGCGTGGTGGAGACTGAGATGCAGAGCCTGGGGGAGCGGGGACTGAGGTGTGTGCCTGGTGGGCACCTTTTCCGGCACCGGCCAGCGTGACCCACTAGACCATTCTTGCAGACCGAACAGTAATGCCTGGTGGAGCATTCTCTGCAGCCTCGCAACATGCATTCTATGGAAAAGGAACGTTGTTACTAACATTCTCCATATGATAAGTTCACAAGTGCACTTTCGTGTAATGATCACATCGTCAGGGGAGATACAAGGATGAGATAGAAGACGTAGAACAGTCAGTTGATGCACATGGAAGAGACATAGCTTGTTTACCAATGGCGTCTTAGCTACGTCTCGTCCTTGTATATCAACTGACTATTCTACGTCTTTTATCCCATTCTTGTATCTTCTCTGACGATGTGATCACTACACGAAAGTGCACTTGTGAACTTATCCTGCTTCATTTTCCTCGTGGTTATCTGCAAATACTAGATCACGCGCACCACTGTGACCTCTCGTAATATATATATATATATATATATATATATATATATATATATATATATATATATATATATATATATATATATATATATGTGTGTGTGTATGTATTGATCATAAACCTGTCTTCATACAATAAAATATTTATGTATAGATAATTATTAGGATCATTTTTAGCATGTCTTACATATTGATGGCCATATTGTAAAGACAGTCATTAGCATGATGGTAATTCTGAATAATTATGATATAGTGTCATACTGGTCTCGTGTGTGTGTGTGTGTGTGTCCATAGCAAGAGGCCAGACTTAGATTAAATGCTGGCTGGTGGAGAGGGTAAGTCAACACTTTACGTCGCGATAAACCCTGAGCCAGCCAGTGTTTAGATATGCATGGGGCATCTCTTAAATGCTGCAACACGGGCCCATAATGAGGAAGACTGGGCACCGGCTTCACCTGAAAGCCTTTAAAACAGGTTCCTGACAACAGGGTATAGTTAAGACCAAGTATGATTATATATATATATATATATATATATATATATATATATATATATATATATATATATATATATATATATATATGTATATAATGTATCTTTACAGTAAGAGCATGGGACGATGATGTAGACAACTTACTCGCACAAAATCCTCTCTTCTTTTTCCTGGTGAGGTTGTAGAATCCCTGGGGACAGGCGCGGGTGCAAATGGCCGTCTGTCTGACCCCTTCCCGCTGCAACAGGAGGAAGAAGGGAGGCTTGCACGCCACACACCCGTTGACGGGAGAACATTGCTCACACCCGTAGGGGCAGTCTGTGTCAAGCACGTCTGCTGGGAAGAGAGGGAGGGAGAGAGAAGCAGGGAGATAAGTCCTTGTTGTTGACCAGTGATAGGAATTTTAATTTACCCGTATGTCAGAGTGTGTAGGTAAGGATGTAGGAGTAGTCTACTGGTGTGTAGGTAAGGATGTAGGAGTAGTCTACTGGTGTGTAGGTAAGGATGTAGTAGTAGTCTCCTGGTGTGTAGGTAAGGATGTAGGAGTAGTCTCCTGGTGTGTAGGTAAGGATGTAGTAGTAGTCTCCTGGTGTGTAGGTAAGGATGTAGTAGTAGTCTCCTGGTGTGTAGGTAAGGATGTAGGAGTAGTTTCCTGGTGTGTAGGTAAGGATGTAGGAGTAGTCTACTGGGAATGTCTCCTTACAAGATTAATATGTACCGTATGACAAGCCTCTCAGAATGTCTCCTGATCTCTCACTTTGCTTGTAGCTCCTCAAGATGAAAGTGTACATAATATCATGAAAATTTGTAATGTCCTCAGCGTGACTGAATGACTGCGTTGTCATATCTATCCAATAAATCTAGCCACAGTGAAAAGACCTCCTGAAAGTGGACTCCTCTATAGTACCCATTAAAAGTGACTGTGATGGCCAAGGGATAGAATGCCCTTCAAGGCTCCGTACAAGAAACAGCAATATACACCCACGACACGAGATGTGTTTGTGTAAAGTCTTGGAGTCCTTGACAAGAGCACACAGGACCCAACTCAAAAAGCCGTAAAAAAATACCATAAAAAGGTACTTATCATTCTCCTTCTCTACCCCGTCTTGGCTGCTCTATATCCACACAGAGAAATACTAAGTCTGCTCCATCCATTACTCGTCAAGTGTACCTGCTCTACATGGATTACTGGGGAGCACAACACGAGAGAAACACTCGACACTTCAAGACAATCTCAAGATTCGCCACATTGCTCGGTGTCTCTCATGTAAATAAGTATCTCACGATTTACTCTCGTTCACGTCCATCAAGAGACTAAACTCCGTCTGAGGAGACACTTCAAGGCGTCTGACACAGTCACAATTGCAGGGATCTGGATCTCGGTCAGTCCCTCAAGGCCACAACAAACCAGGGAAGAGGAGAAGAACAGAGGAAATGGAAGGGAAGAGGAGAGGAACAGAGGAAATGGAAAGGAAGAAGAGAGGATCAGTGGAAATGGTAGGGAAGAGGAGAGGAACAATGGAAATGGAAGGGAAGAGGAGAGGAACAATGGAAATGGAAGGGAAGAGGAGAGGAACAATGGAAATGGAAGAAAAGAGGATAGGAACAATGGAAATGGAAGGGAAGAGGATAAGGACAGTGGAAGTGGTAGGGAAGAGGAGAGGAACAGAGGAAATGGAAGAGGCGTCGAGTATAAGGCGCAAGAAACAGGGGGAAGCGGAGGCCGTGTTCAGCGTGAAACGTAGATGGGGGAGGATTCGGGGATGTTCAGCATGACGTGCGAGTTGCTGGAGATGTTCATCGTGACAGGCGAACAGGGGAGGAGCCGGAGATGTTCAGCATAACTGCCTCTGAACATGGCAGGCGGTGTGGGTGTGGCCAGCAGGAAGTCGTGATCGACACGATCCTGCCTGCAGGATCCTCCCCCGTCCTCTTGCCCCAGCATCACTCCCTCCGCCTCCAGGACCTCCTCCGCCTCCTCCTCCCCACCTCCTCCCCCTAACCCACCAGCATCCTCCTCTGGCTGCAGGAACTTGTCCTCCTCCCCCACTAACATTCCCTCTGGCTACAGGTACTTCTCCCCAACTAGCACCCCGTCTAGCTACTAGTACTTGTCCTCCTCCCAACTCACTAGCACCCCTTCTGGCTGTAGGAGCTTATCCTCTTCCTCCTCCTCCCTCCCCACAAACACCCCCTCTGGCCGAAAGAATTTGTCCTCCTCCCCCACCATCACTCTCTTCCCCCCCACTTCTCGCCAGCACCACTTTCAGCTGCAGCGCTCTCCCCCTCCTCTCCCCCACCAGCGCTCTTCGCTGCTTATCTTCCACTACTCCCTCTCTCCCCTCCCTCTCCTTCAGGGTCTTCACACGGCGCTCGGGTACCAAGCTCGGTTCTCGAGCCCCTGATTGTCATCTGAGGCCCTATGACTACCTTCGAATGGTCATGCCTGCGACCCTGACAGCTGTTTACAGCTATTAGATTCGTGGACGGTGCTGTCATCATCTTCGTGGCTTTGAGATAGTCCACATCCATTACTTTGAGGTTTGTTGTCAATCTGGGGCATGATAGAGACCCCTGATTTTCATTTTAGAGCGAATGTTCACCGACGAAACACGGCATCTTGATCCCTTTGATTTTTGGGCCCCGAACATTGTACCTACGTCTTCGTTACGAGCGCTGGTGTTGTGTCCTGTTACCATTTTCAGGTCAGAACAGCTTCCTTAGCTGTCAGTCTGTGGTCCTGATTGTATCACAAGGGGGTCTCAGGCGGGGTCTGGATGCGCGGAAACATCTTTAGTTCTTAGTGTGAGGCGTCAGCGCCATCCCTATTTCTTCGTCTCTGAAATTATATTTCTGGAAATTATGTTTGTAACTGTTCGGAGAGAGTGACATAGAGATATGGGCTACATCTGGAGGCTGGTCGTAGCGTCTGCAAATGGTGGGTTAATCTGACGTCAAGACACCAGATCAGACCCCGAGAGAATCTGCACCTCCTTGAGTACGATAACTTAGCCCACTAAGTACGACGACTTAACCCACTGAGTACAGTAACTTACCCCACTGAGTACGACGACTTAAACCAATGAGTAAGATAACTTAAACAACTGAGTACGACGGCTTAACCCACTAAGTACGATAACTTAACCCACTGAGTACGATGACTTACCCCACTGAGTACGACGACTTAACCCGCTGAGTACAACTTAACCCGCTGAGCACGACAACTTAACCCGCTGAGTACGAACAACTTAACCCACTGAGTACGACGGCTAAAATCCTGTTACTGAAGGTTTTAAGTCGTGCTTAATAAGGGATTAGCTCACCGTTGCCAAGGGATTAAGCTGTGGCAAACAAGGGGTTAAGACGTTGTACCTGAATGGTTAAAGTTGTCGTACAACGATTTAAAGTCACGGCCTCACGATAGTTGTTCAGACTAGGACGAACAACGCGTTGCAGTGACCCTATCGCCCATATACTGGAAATAAAACAGCCTTCAACGACCCGTCGTGCTAGGCAGTGCCACACACATTCAGCTGGGCAGTGCCACACACACACACTCAACTGGACAGTGCCACACACACTCAGCTGGGCAGTGCCACACAACTCAACTGGACAGTGCCACACACACTCAGCTGGGCAGTGCCACACTCACTCAGTATTTGCATAAACTGAAGTCAGCCTCCCGATGATACACACGTACAAACGTACACATGGAAAAATGAGGAGGGAGAAGCGCGCACACACACACACACACACACACACACACACACACACACACACACACACACACACACAAGGACAAATTTTAAGACAGTAATGTATACACAACACAAAGACACAAACAAAGAAACACATTTAGGACACATTAATATACCAATAAACAGACACACCACACACAAACATGGAAAGCAAACATAGACATACACAGCAAATGAACAAATATAGACATACACAGCAAGCAAACAAACGTACAGACAATGATACACAAAACCAAGCTCGCTCACACACACACACACACACACATACACACACACACACACACACACACACACACACACAGAGTAGAGGGCAAAGATGACCTTCCAATGATGACAAAATAAGGTCAATCATAAAGACTTTTGTAACCATGAAACCTCGACAACTTGAGAGAGAGAGAGAGAGAGAGAGAGAGAGAGAGAGAGAGAGAGAGAGAGAGAGAGAGAGAGAGAGAGAGAGAGAGAGAGAGAATATCATCATTTGGTAGAGTGCTGTAGTAAGCATTATCATGTATGGGAATGCAGTCTTGAGCATCGCTGAACATTAAAATGCATTTAGTATTCTGAATTCGTGCTGTTAAACTCCATAGATTTTGCTTTTTTTTTTTACTCAATTTTTCGGGATGAGATCTCTTGTAGGTTTCTATGGTCGAGTGAATATCTCAGTTTTATGGATGAGTTATTTTCCATCTTTCTTCGTATATGGTTATCATTTAAAGCGTATATGTTTCCTACTGTGGTCATTTATGAGGATGGTCTTCGACCTGCAAGTTGCCTATAAGAGAAGACTTTTCTGTTGTTTTGAGAAAAAGATGAATTTCTACTTTTTTCTCTATATCAACTTTTTTTTCCCAAGATTGGGGCATAGTTTGCCCTTGCCATCTCTCTCTCTCTCTCTCTCTCTCTCTCTCTCTCTCTCTCTATATATATATATATATATATATATATATATATATATATATATATATATATCTAAAGTTCAATTCTTTTTTCACCACATTTACTTATTTTCAGTGCATAAATTTCTTTCTCAGATTTCGTATGAATTCAATGCTGTATTTCTACACCTTTCCTTCAACACAGGCAAGGCGTGTTCCTTGCAGAAGCCCTTCTAATGTTTACAAGATCCAGGCACAAATCTTGAGTCTCCTAGCGACGTTAGAAACTGTTGTTCTTATTGATGAAGATATCCCAAGATGTCGGAGTCTATCTGGAGTTCCATGCCATGGCAGTCTCTCTGGAGTTCCATTGCCATGGCAGTCTTTCTTAAGGGAATTCATCTGGGTTTCCATTGCCGTACAAAAGACATGGAAAAATACGAGTCGATCTCTGGAGTTCCTCTGACATGAGTGGCTACCTTGGATCCAGTCACCGTTGGCGTCTGTCTGGGAGTCTTATAGAGGGAGCTCCCCCGCAGGTGGTCTTATGGTGGCTCTTAACCCACATACCATACACAGTCTCTTGTCAGTGGCGCATACCATGTCAGCACTAACAATGCACCTCAGCTCTGGTCCTGTTCCACAGTGGGACCACTGCTCCTACTGAGGGGACAATGAGGTATGAAATACTACACCGACGGGATCCTGCGTGACCTGTGTACGAGGGAGGTTTTGCAGAGGTTTCGTTAAGGGAACAGAATCTGTTTAAGAGTATCCGATTCTTAACTAAATGATGCAGAGGGATCTGAGGTCCATTACATGATGCCGTTACAGGGGATTTCATAGGGACGCAATGGCTTATAGTCTCTTAAACAGGACTGAATATTCTTCTGTAGATTTGCAGATGCTCAGGCTGTACTAAGATCACTTGCAATGGATTTTGTGAGATTCCAAGAGAAGGATCACCACTTGTTTTCTTGTTTTCATAGAGCAGAAGGTAAAGTTGATAGCTGATCAATACGAGTCGTCTTACAGCTTTCGGTATCTGCTCTCATAACCCTGAGGCAGGAGGCGAAGCTCAGCCTCCCCGTCTGCTCTCCTTCGTAGGATTCCTGAAGCTCTGAACAGGTCCTCTCTCCCTCCCAACCTCTTCCTGACTAAGTTATTGTTCCTTTGTGTTCTGCCACGTACGGTGTACACACTGTATGCTCTTGAGCGCCTCTCCTCCTCACCGGTTAACTGGACCCGTGTGTGTTCTGCATTGTACAGTGTCAAGTTATGAACACATCCCCCTTTGACCAGCTCAGTGTATGGTGTACAGTGTACAATGTAGAGACAACTATGTCGCTCCAGACGGGATCTTGGCTATAGATGGGACGGTCCAGTTGGCCTTCGGGCCACAGGCAGCAGCAGAAGTATCACCTAACACTAAACACACCTCCAATTCCCTCCAAAGCCTCTGCTTTCCTCCAAAATTTCTCCCAATTTCCTCCAAAACGATAAAACTCGACATTATTTTCGGAAGTAATGCCCGTAGCAAATGAGCGCCCCGCTTTGCAACAAGGTGTCATCCCACAACGGCACATTAGGACGGCAGCCCAATAAAGAAAAAGTGAAGGGGCCGCCCCTAGGAAGGCAGAGGGCTGGACCTAAGTTCAATTAAGGATGTACATATATAATTCAGGGTGTTGGCAGCTTGGCCAGGACTCGTCCCTCTCCCCTCTCCCCCTCTCCCCACGCTAGCCTCCCCAGGTCTCGCCTACCAACACCACCATGAGCCTTACTGGTCCTGAGGCCCTGAAGCAGGGGTCTCCCTCATCTCCGATCCCTGAAGGAGGAGTCTACACTTCATGCTCAGTGCCTGAAGAGGGAGTCTATCTCATCTTCAGCACCTGAAGGAGGAGTCTGCCTCATGTTCAGTGCCTTTAAGAGGAGTTTACCTCATCTCTGACGTCTCTTGGGATCTGTATTTCAAAATGAGGCTCGATGGAGGGGTCTTCCTTGTAGATGACGTCTGCCTTGTGTCTCTGGTGGTTGAGGAAGACCATCTCATCCCTGATATCTGAGGGAGTTTACGTTGTTCTCGTTAGCTGGCGGAGCCTATCTCGTCCTCGATGCTCGGGAAGGAAGACTCTATCTCGTCCACTGTGCCAAGGCTGGGGGGGGTAAGGGGATCGATTTGGGAAGTCGGGAGATCTTAGAATGACAAACCAGCAAGCAGAGAGACTCTAGAGATTCCAGAGATTAGATACAGTATATGGGAGAGACTGGTAGATCTACAGAGAGAGAATGACATTCAGCAGCGAGAAATAGACTGATGCACAATATTAGGGGTCGAAACGACGCTCACCAAAGAAAGAGAAATGACCGTAAAAACCTCTTCGCTTCCTAGTCTTCTTCAGGCAATTCCAGACAACATTCTATCTCTCTCTCTCTCTCTCTCTCTCTCTCTCTCTCTCTCTCTCTCTCTCTCTCTCTCTCTCTCTCTCTCTCTCCATTTTACTTTTCAAAAACCTCTGACGGATGAAGTTTCTTAAGAAAACCCATCTTGTGAACCTGGACAGCCATACATTGACTATCAGGGCTCCAAAATCATCTTGAGCTGAGCGAAGGACTGGCATCCTCCGTCTAGCAACCTCTTCTAAAATCATGAAACATTTAGAAATCCATTTATAGATACCTGGAAGACTTCTTTCTAACTCGTCGTTCAATCGTAAATATTTGCATTATAATTCCTATGTAAGCTTTTGATTATTTCCTCATTATGCGAGACCTAGCCATGTCCTAATGACTTGTTTTTAATTAGTGTTAAAAAGCATAATGAATGTAGAACCAAGATTCCCATGCTGATAACGAAAGGTATATTTATCATCGGGATGAGACCAAATGCTCGATAATTACTGGTGAGCTACAGAAATAATGAGATGATTATTATCGACCAGTCATAGTCATAATCAGTAGTGGTGACCTAGAGTGATTATCACTGGTTATGATTATTAGTAAGCTCCAGTAACTCCTGGTAATGAATGTGGTTGAAGTAGAATACCTGCGAATATGATAATTACTGGTATTATAAATCTTTTCACGTTTTCAAAGCTGACTTACTCTTCTTGGGGGACATTCAGTTGAGAAGTAATGTCAAGTGGACAAGAAAACCCCTAAATATGCCATGGACGTTTTGTTATTCGATATGAATTCACTGTGAAATATCTTCTTGATGTATATCAGTTTCTGACTCCTCAAAGAAATCCTAAATGCACGATTTAAGACGCCAAAATTTTTTTTCAATAATCTTAAAAGTATGATATAGATACCCACTCTGAAGTACCAAAAAAGAATGATTTCAGCGTCAAATGATCAAAACCATCAGTTGTGTATGGTGTCATCGGATACCAAAACATGCCTACTTAATTCATACCAGATTATAAGAGTTACGATGTATATAGTTCAACGATATATGCAAAAATCCTATACCACTTTTTGGAAGGTTTCTATAATATAAACAGGGCGACCAATCTAACAGACCGCTGGTGGATTCCTCTCTGGATGTGGACATGAGAATATCGTTAACGAATTTGGTTGTGAAGACCAGGAATTGTCGATTTATTCTGTCAGGGTACAACATTAAACCATCTGGTCTGGCTAAGGTATGTCTAGAGTGTTGGCACAGGATGTTGGTAGTCATGTCCAGGTGTGGTCAGTGGTGGTGGCACGGGGGTTGTTGTTGACAGCCATGGTCAGAGGTGGTCAGTGTTGACAGAGGGTGTTGCTGGTAAACCTAGTCAGAGGCATTTAGTGTTGGCAGCCTCGATCGCAGGTGGACAGTGCTGGCACTGGGTTGTGTTGGCAGCACTGTGCACGGGGTAGGAAGTGGTGGTAACAAGGATGTTGTTGGTAGCCATGGTTAGAGGAAGTCAGTTATCTTTTATTTGGGTAAACCCAAAGATAACTGGTCGTGTCCCTTCACCCGGAGACTGGTGAAGATAACAGTGAAGGAAGGATGGAAACAGAGAGCCCCGAATTCGAAAGCAATACACACAGATTAGGTTACATAGATGTGTTTGTTGAAGTGAGTGTTTGGTGTTTGTTGAAGTGAGTGTTTTGTCTTTGCTGAAGTGAGTGTTTGGTGTTTGTTGAAGTGAGTGCTTGGTGTTTGTTGAAGTGAGTGCTTGGTGTTTGTTGAAGTGAGTGTTTGGTGTTTGCTGAAGTGAGTGTTTGGTGTTTGTTGAAGTGAGTGTTTGGTGTTTGTTGAAGTGAGTGTTTGGTGTTTGTTGAAGTGAGTGTTTGGTGTTTGTTGAAGTGAGTGTTTGGTGTTTGTTGAAGTGAGTGTTTGGTGTTTGTTGAAGTGAGTGTTTGGTGTTTGCTGAAGTGAGTGTTTGGTGTTCGTTGAGGTGAGAGTTGGTTGTGTTTGTAGAGGTGTGTGTGTGGGGCTGAGTGTGGTAGCTGCAATGTCCAGAGTGGATTTCTAGTCTTACTCAATAACACACTATTTGTCTCTTTGGGTAAGACATAAGCCAGCAGAAGTATCCGAGGACTTTGAGATGTGGATCACGGTCAGTAAACTATCTATTACAGGTATACTATGGGTAAACTATCTATGTATACTATGGGTAAACTTGAGCGGTGGCTAGCCAAGATATCGCCAAGCCACCAGTGTCTAGGAACCGCTATAAAAACGAGTCACAGATTGCAGCGCGCCTAAAGCACTCACCTCTATTGGCGGAACCTGTTCTTAAACGAGTCGTAGATACACACACACACACACACACACACACACACACACACACACACACACACACGAACACGCAAGGATTCATGAATATTCTTGATGAATCATACGTACACACACACACACACACACACACACACACACACACACACACACACACACACACACACACACACACGAAAACGCAAGGATTCATAAATATTCGTGATGAATCATACGTACACACACAGACACACACATACACACAGACACATACACACACACACACACACACACACACACACACACAGAGTGAAGCAGGTCCAGAGAGTGAGCTGGGCAGTGTAGGAGGCCAATCGGACCCATCTATTCAAATTACCAATGTAATGAGTGGTGCGTTTATCAGGGTGAACCATTGTCGCCCTGGCTAGCCCCGGTCAGGGTAAGGGAGCGAGTAAGGTAGCTAGAGAGCTGTGAGGGAGAGAGGGAGAGAGGGAGAGATTGTGAGGTTGATCCTCGAGGGTTCTCTTGTGTGAGTTGTGAGGAAGATGTGTGCAGATGGAGAGTTTTGATTGTGACGACCAAAGCTGTTGAAGGAAGTTGTTTAGAGTTGTGAGGAAAATCTACAGCCGTGAGGGAGATGTCTAGAGCAATGAGAAAGATTTAGAGCTGTGAGGGAGTTGTGATAAAGCAGTTGTAAGAAAGCCATCTAGAGCTGTGGAGACGATCTCGGAAGCTATAAGAAGTAACTAGATATCTAGGAAAATGTCTAGAGCCGCGAGAAAGATGTCTAGGGTTGTGAGAGAGAGACGCCCATAACTATGAGGTTGATGTTTGTGAGGGAGATGGCTAGAGATACGAGGAACATTCAAGAAGATAGGAGGAACTGTGAGGATCGAAAAGAGGTGTGTGAGGAAGATCTCTGGCGATATGAAAAGTGAGAAATATGCATATCAAGAAAGATACCCAGAGTTATAAAGGAGTTGTCCCGAAATGAGGAGAATGAGGAAGACATTTAGATGTAAGGAGTGGTGAGGGAGTATCTGAGATTATGACTGACGAGGAAGATTATCGGAGAAAGACTTTTCATTAAGTGGTGAATATATGAGGATTATAACCGTATCAACATGTCTAAAGTTTGAGGGAGTTCGAGTTGTAAGAAATGAGGAAGATAGATAGTTACTTGAGCAAGATAAGAGGGTTTAGAACGATGAATAAGTACTGTAGTTATGCGAGATGCGAATAAGATAAAAGAATAAGATAAATTCATGTGAAGGGAGAGAAGAATAGATGGGTAAGATAATTACTATATTTGTATGAGGGGTGAGCAAGATAGATAGAGAAGATTAATGGATCTGTGTAATCTTTGAGCAAGTGAGCAAGATACCTACTGTTGATGTATAAGCAGTGAGAAAGATATCTAAACAAACAAAAAAGAAATAGCAAGGAATGTATTCATACAGCTAATTACTTCCTAATGACTCAGATTAATACTAATCTCTATTGATCACTGTGATCAGTACCGGTGAGTATTTGATGATTCTCGATACCTTCATTGATTATACATTACTGTATTATTTGCTCCCTAATCATGCTGATTATTTCCTGATACATTCGATAATTTCCTTCTGACGCTAATAATTAGTTTCTGATACGAATAGCAACTTTCTGATACCGGTATTTACTGTCTTATACAACGAATTATTTCCAGATAAGTAAGTGGTTTCTCAACCTATCAATTACACTCGGACACTCCTAATTACCTAATGTTACTAATGACCACTTAGTATGATTAATAACCACTTAATAGAGCTATTTAAAGATTGATATAATAATCCATTGCTGGCTGATGCAAAATAAAGAAAAACATTTCTAATTACTGCCCCAACTAATGATAAAACTATTGCTTCTTATTATTGATTACCTATAATTGCTGTCCTCTGTTGCTAATAATTGCTTGATCCTTTGAATTATCATTCTAAGCTACTATATTACGCCACACTGCTGATGAGTGCTCAATGCTAATCATATTTCCCAGAGACCAGTAATCAACGCCAGATATAGCCAATGATCCGTAGACAGAGACGAATTATCCTGGCTACCGATCTGCCGGACGACCAAGTATCTTGGCTACCGATTAAATGGACGACCAGTCATCTGGTTACCGATCAGCTGGACGACCAAACATCTTGGCCACCGATCAGTTGGAAAGGCAATCATCATGGCTGCCGATCATTTGGACGACCACTCATCTTTGCTACTGATCAGCTGGACGACCAATCATCTTGGCTATCGATCATCAGGACGACATCTTGGGTATTGATCAGCTGGACGAACATTCGTCTTTGCCACCAATCAACTGGACGACCAAACATCTTGGTTACTGATCAGCTAGACGACCAAACATCTCGGATGCCGATCAGCTGGACGACCGAATATCTTGGCCACCGATCAGCTGGACGACCAAACATCTGGGCTACCGATCAGCTGGACGACCAAACATCTTGACTACCGATCAGCTTTACGACCAAACATCTTGACTATTGATCAGCTTTACGACCAAACATCTTGACTACCGATCAGCTGGACGACCAAACATCTTGACTACCGATCAGCTGGAAGACCAAACATCTGGGCTACCGATCAGCTGGACGACCAAACATCTTGACTACCAATCAGCTGGAAGACCAAACATCTTGACTACCGATCAGCTGGAAGACCAAACATCTGGGCTACCGATCAGCTGGAAGACCAAACATCTTGACTACCGATCAGCTGGAAGACCAAACATCTGGGCTACCGATCAGCTGGACGACCAAACATCTTGACTACCAATCAGCTGGAAGACCAAACATCTTGACTACCGATCAGCTGGACGACCAAACATCTTGACTACCGATCAGCTGGACGACCAAACATCTTGACTACCGATCAGCTTTACGACCAAACATCTTGACTACCGATCAGCTGGACGACCAAACATCTTGACTACCGATCAGCTGGACGACCAAACATCTTGATTACCGATCAGCTTTACGACCAAACATCTTGACTACCGATCAGCTGGACGACCAAACATCTTGACTACCGATCAGCTGGACGACCAAACATCTGGACTACCGATCAGCTGGACGACCAAACATCTTGACTACCAATCAGCTGGAAGACCAAACATCTTGACTACCGATCAGCTGGAAGACCAAACATCTGGGCTACCGATCAGCTGGACGACCAAACATCTTGACTACCAATCAGCTGGAAGACCAAACATCTTGACTACCGATCAGCTGGACGACCAAACATCTGGACTACCGATCAGCTGGACAACCAAACATCTTGACTACCGATCAGTTGGACGACCAAACATCTGGGCTACCGATCAGCTGGACGACCAAACATCTGGACTACCGATCAGCTGGACGACCAAACATCTTGACTACCGATCAGCTGGACGACCAAACATCTGGGCTACCGATCAGCTGGACGACCAAACATCTTGACTATCGATCAGCTGGACGACCAAACATCTTGACTACCGATCAGCTGGACGACCAAACATCTGGGCTACCAATCTCCTGGACGACCAAACATCTCGCGCCACAAACCCTCCATTACGTGTATTTTGAGACCCTTTATAAATATAAATATCATTGTTACGTATTCATTACTTCTTTTGTGGTAACATGATAGCTCTCGGTAATAACTAGCAATTACTAGTACTACACTGTTACCAGCAATTAGTAACACATGGTAATTACCGGCAATCAGCAAGAATTGGTAGTTGGAGGTAGTTAGCATCAAAAAGGTAGTTTCCAGCAATTAGGAGCAAGAGGTAGTTACTAGTTATGTGTACCCCTGGGTAGTTAAAGGTAATTGGTAGCACTAGATTGTTATGGGCAATTAGCTACACTGGGTAATTAGGGGGAATTATTGGCACTTAGTTGTACAGGCAACCATTAGCAGAGATGAAAATGGCCTCGAAGGGTCGATGAAATCTAAATTATTTCCTTGTGATCGTCGAAACAAAAAATTATAAGCAATGATTTACACTTAGATTTCTTACTTTAATGGGTTTAAGTACATAAAGTAAGATTAGGTAATGTTTCGCTTTTGAAACAGTTTATATCTAATTTATTTTCTGGGTAAAATGAGGCAAAACCATGTCGAGAGTCGCTCATGATTGAGTGTATCAAATTAGT